>NC_137130.1:45608335-45730835 GCF_949319135.1 Squalius cephalus | reverse complement strand
TGTCACTTTCCCACTTTTCTGGCCTTGAGCTCACTACCATATACATGTTCCTCAAAACCGTGGCTCCTCCGAAACCCCGAGGCCAAGTGTACCACGCATTTCTTTTCAGGTATGGGATGTACAATGGATTTAGCTTTATTTCTGATTTTGTCAGCAAGGAATCCAAAAGGGTAGTTTTGGGAAGGTCAAATCCAATACAACAAACAAACAATACAACAGATAAATTTGCAAACGCACTTTTCGCATAAAATACCGTGACGCACACGTGTACAATGCACCTCATGCGAATGGAATACGCACCTGCTGCGTATGGACAGACAAACACTTACTGCATGCACTTTTTTCCTCAAAGCCTGGAACCTACCCTCCTGTTTCCTCCCTTTTTTAATCACTTTTAGGTTATTTTTGGTGGAGTCTTTTGTTTAAGGCAGTCACCAACCGGGCGTTAGCTTACCAGGGGCAGCACAAAACAAATATAAGCAAAATTATTATTTTTTTATAAAACCTTATTTTTGGTGCACCTTTGTTTTGTGAGGCCTCTGCCAGCATGCCCACCGTGGCCACTCCTCGACCCCTCGTCCACTCCTGGCTCGGCTCGACAATTATGTTGTGGCAAATTCAAAGTTCTTTTTGGTTCAGGTCTCAAAAAAAAGCTTTCTCGGAGTCGAGGTTCCAGGTCAGAAGAATTTACTTTATTGTACAAAACAACAAAGGAGAAGCCAGCTGGACATCTGACGTTATAATATTCATCATTCATTTTTATACCTTTTTCATATCATCAAGTCTCCAATGGATACCCTCAGACCTATCTCTTCTCTTCTGTTACGCCTGGTGACCTTGGCACAGTTAGACATGTCTTCTCTATTGGTCAAACTTCACACAATGGTGCTCTGTTTCATGCAGTATTTTTGACACTTTGCATTGCTGATGCAAGCTGGTTATTTTCCATTCTCTCATCCTTTTTCAGACCTATTTTGTCATGCTTGTCATTTTCATTACATCATACTTAGACATGAATCAAGAAAAATTCTCCAACGTATCCCCCCTTTGGGACTAATCCTAGTCCCACCTTCATTTCTGTCCCAGAATGTATCTACATGAATAAGCTTCTCTCTGTCATCTACCAATCATGGCCAATATGGACCATCCATCTCTCTTATCAATAAGCCCACTCACGAAGGTACACCCTGGAGGAATAGTGAGACCAAACATCTCCGCCCCCACTTGACTAGGGTGGAGTAAAAGATCCCACCTTCCTTTTCTATCTTCAGTCTTGAAGGGATAGATTTTTTCAAACATTTGATTTTTCAACATAAACAACATATTTCAGTGTAGAGACTCAAAATTAAGATTATCCCACGGTGCCAGAGGAACTGCACAGGTGCTACCGGTGGCCTGGAGTGCTATCTGGGTTGCTCCATCGTTGCCAGAGGTGCCCTGGGCACTATCTGGTGTTGGAGCAGACAGCGGGTTTTTAAACCACCAGTTGAGTCTGCCCTTGCTGGTCCGGCAATTGGCGACCGCGCTTGTAATTCATTTCTCTGTTTACCCCGTGGAAACATCTACCGTGGGAACATCTACCACTACCATCTACCACCATCTATCACTTTCGATTCATAAAAAACTTTAAAATATTAAAAGTACTCTGTTATAAAAGTAAAATGATTAGTAAGTGATAAAAATAATAAAAACATTCTTATCTTTTCCCTTTATATCTGGTTGCATTACCTCGTACCACGGGCAATGACCTGCTTCAAACCTTGTATCGTCCCCTCTCATTCACATATTCATATTTGTGACAGTTAGTTTGATTATATGTAAAAATATTCTCAGTAGGATTATACGTGTAAAAAAGAAAACACTCAGGAAGGGGTCCTTTATAAAAATCAAATAAACAATTAAAAAGCCTCTAACTAACGCCCTACTCTACTCATGTTCTAAATGATCTGTCTAATTTTACCCCAAAAATAAAATGCACAGTGTTACTACCTCCCTCTCTATCAAAAACAGAATCAAACTGTTAGAAATCAAAAGTAACAAGGCACCCCATTCCTTACTCCTTCACCAGAACTCCTTACAGGAAGTCATCTAGCTCGTCCAGTCCTGGCCCAATTTGGTGCACTCTTGTGTTTGTGCACCCGATGTCAACTCCCGATGGTTTGACTGACACATTAATCATCTGTCTGGCAGCCATGTTGGCTAGCATGGATCTGAGAAAAGGCACAACACAGCAGAACAACAAAAGAACATGACAACAGCCACAGATATTATTACTTCCCACATTATTGAACCATACTTTCCAGGACCCAAATATAGAGTCAAACCAGTATCCAACGTGTCTGTCTCTCCCCGCATTTTCAGCAACCTCTTGTCTCAGATCCTTCAGCTTCTTCATGGCCCTAGTAAAAGCTCCATCAGAGGCTGTGTTATTCGGAATAAAGGTACAACAGTCAGTTCCAAACATCACACATACCCCTCCATTTTCTGCCAGTAGCCAATTCAGAGCTTGTCTGTTTTGCCATGTCATCTTTGCTGGTGTATTTTAGCTGATGGCCTAAGGCATCCATTGCTTCATCTTAGTCTTAATTGTTCTATTGATTGTCAGAGCTAATCTGAGATGGTATGCCAAATCTTGGGATGACTTCTTTGGTTAAATTTGTTATCAGTTTCTGCTCCTTGGTCTGCTGAGGGTTCTGCTTCGACCCATGTGCTAAATCTGTCTACCTGTCTACCTCTGTATCTTTTTCCTCTTACTGATTTTATTATGTCCACATAATCCATCACTAGATGTTTGAAGGGCCCTTCCAGAACTGGGATAGAGCCTATTGGAGTTCCTGTTCCTTTTCTGACATTATTTTGTGAATCTTTTGTCTATTTTTATTTTTCTAATTTTATTTTTCTAATAATCTCCCCCCTTGCGCAATGGTCAAAACCTTGCGCATCTTGAATTAAAATAGTAAAAAGGGTTGCTAGTGTAATTATTTGTCTTTTAATACCTCATTTGTCCAGTAGTCTGAAGTTGAGGGTTTTGCTTATGCCTTCTTGACTAATGATATAGACTTAATTTTATATTCAATTATCTATTCTAAATTCCAAGGTGCGAATACAGCCAATTGTAAATTGGTAACACAACTCTGATGACAAAAGCTACTGAATGTAGGCAATGTGTCATTCCCCATGTGATAGTGTCTAAATGTTTAGAATAACACAGCTGGTCGATATCAGTTGCCATTTGATTGTGTTAAAAACTGCTGTCATAAACCCCACATTTTTTAATATCTAATTTCTGGTAGTTCTGGACATGCTGTCGTTTGAAAGAACCATTATCAATTTATCTTATCTGATTTGTCATTCATCTGTTAATTTAATTTCTCTTCAAAATCTTTTCTTCTGTTGCTTATGAGATGCTCTTTTAAATGACTGGAGATTTCAGCATAATCTTGAATTCATGACCAACAATATTAACATTGTGTAATCCCTGGTAATGACAGCATTTGTGATATCTGTGATATGTGATATTTGTTTGTAATTTGTGTAGTTACTATTTTTATTTCTAAACCTAAAAAAAAAAGAATTATTGACCAAGATGGAGTGACCAGCACCATGGCTTTATCATCCATATTTTTTGTTGTTGAACATATTATGTCCTCTTTTTTCCTGATAGAGAGCTCAGTTAATGCAGTAGTCCCTCACTATACTAAGTCCAGCATCAGTTGTAGTTAATTATTGAGTCATGCAAACACTTCCCCTCCCTTTTTTTTAATGCTTAGAGCTGGACTAATGTCTACTGAAAGAAAGCAAATAGAGAGTGTCAGCTTCACAGAATATAGAGAACTGCTGTTGGACCAGTGAATAATCAAAATACAATTAATATGGCCAATCAATAAAATTTGAAGCGGTCTCTGTAGTGATCATTGAAAACGCATCACCTGTGCCCACTCAGTAAAGGACGAAGCCCTTCTGCTTGGACCAGCGATCAGTTGAACTGGTTGGGCTGCTGTCTGAGTGTTTCCCTCCTCACCCGATGCATTTGATCTGTCAGTCTTTGTTGGCATTCAAGGGTCTGGTGTCATGTTGGGGCATAGTGGTTTGACTCTGGATGCTGTTGTCTCTCTGCCTCTCCTCAGTCTGGCTTTTGGTCAAGCCACGGAGGAAGCAATTTTGCATGATGGCAGGATGTTTTTCTTGGTTGTTTCTGCATCAGCACAGTCTTTGTCCATACCAGCCCCTCAGTGGTTTCAGCTTCCTCTTTCAGAGGTGATGAAGGCCCACCAACCAAACGCCTCTTCTTTTCTCTGCAGCCGTGTGTTTCTTGCTCTCACTTGTTGCACAGTCCAGTTGCTGTTGGTTATCGAGTCGAGTCAGCCGTCCCAAAAGCTGTCTGGTGTCATCTGGAAATTGAACACTCAGAGATCCGCATGAATCAAATTCATCCTTTATCAATTCTACAACCATCTCTTTCAATTGTCCCTGAATTTCAGAAGTCTCATCTGGTTAATAACAGCAGTTTCCCCATGCAATTTTAATAAAGCAAGTTCTTCTTTGCAGAATGCAGAAAATAGCAGTCTTTCAGTCTGTCTGAGTTGCCTTATTTTCAGCATTTTTATCACTCGTTATATCAATATCTACTCTCTCAAGCAATTTAGGATTAAATCAATGAGTCTCATTACTGTGGAATGTGTATAATACAGTATGGCTGTTAAAATGTCTGTTTAGCTTGGTCACCCAATCCTGCTCATTCAACACAATGCACAAGTTATTTTAAGAAACACAATCCAAAGATCTCAAAATTTCTGCAATGGCTCAAATTTAAAACTGTCTCCCAGGGACAACAAGATGCAAACCTCATAGGCTACGTCTTTATATAACAGGTCAGTCATACCCACATATAGCATGTCTCTCTATATATACATATTTTATCTCTAAATGTCAGATATTTCTATAAACCTTTTTATCAATCAGTTGATTTTCCTCTGGGAACTACACAAACCACTTATACTAAAGAGAAAACTCCAGTGTTTTTGATGGCCACCAGTTTGTGCAATCCTCCATATCAATCCCTGTTAGGCCTGCTTATTAATATAATTCCCCCATAGACCGGTCAACTAACATTTAAGCAATTTTCATATTTTCTTTCAGGTTAATTTATCATCAATTATTTTTATTGGTGTTTTCCTGGTATTTGTGAAATTAGTCTACTTTTAATTCTGACTGGATTAGCAGATTTCACCAATCTTACTTGATCTCTTAGTAAACTGTTTTGAATACCTTTTTATTTTTTAAGAATGTTTCAGTGTCTCTGCACATAGCCACATCTAATGTTCCCTCAGCTGGTCATTTTGTTTTTAGACTTCTTTCTCCCTTTTTTGGAGGGTTGTCCTATAGTATCTCTGCAAAATTAATATTTTGATCTTGGTATCTCTACAGGTGTTGATGCCATTATAATCTTAATTATTATCATATAACACCTTTCTAACCCCAGCTTGCATCTATTCTTAACTAGTTTTCAGCGAGATGGTCAGACATTTATTAAAATATCCGATTAGTCTTTCTCAGGTACTTTAAACCCCCTGAGGTCGGCGGGGTCGGCAGCGATACCAGCTCGCTTTTTTTTATCAGTGTAAAAGAAACTCATAAATACTCTGTAGACTTTGATTTTCCATAGGAGTTTCATACATCGATTCTGTTAAATGTGTATTATTTTTGTGTATACTCACAATAAAAACAAAGTGTTGTGCTTTTTGCCAAATAAAGAAAAATAAACACGAAGCGAGTTCTGCCTTCTCTCTGCCAGTGAAGTCCATTCTGAAACGCGTCCGAAAATGAACAATAACTCAGCGAATACTCAGTCAAACAGGCATACAGACACACAGGCATGAAGCTTGAATTCTCTTCTTTTAAATGAAGTAATTTATATAAATATTCTCATCTTGTGAAATCTGTATTAAAAGAGAGCGATTCCAGTCGAGCTCATTACAGCTCATTCAAATGTAATGTGACACGCCCACGGAGAGCGCGCTATTCAAACGCAAATGTCTGAGGCAATCCTGCAAACCTGTGAACGCCCCCATATCAGCTCGAGAAAACACAAGTTTATTCAGATCATTACTTGTTTACACCGTCTCGCAGCGCTGTGAGGAATAATAATAATGGAAATTTCGAGGAGCAAGGATCCGACTGAGCCTTGGAATACAGTAGTACGTTTTTTTCCCTTCTCACGTGAATCGGGTTTCTGTTTATGAAGGAATGAACGGCAGAGATGCGCTGTTTACCACAGCTCGCAAAAGACAGTTTAAATTTAAATCGCGTGTGTGAATGAATGATGATGTTTTGTATAAGCAACGTATTAAACTGCAAATTAACATTTATATGCCCTAATATTTCATAAAAACAATGTTACAGTCAGGCGAACGTCTCAGGTTACGACTGTAACCCTAGTTCCCTGAGAAGGGAACGAGACGATGCGTCGAAAAGGGCCGAAGCAAGACGATCACAGGGATGTAGGAAGTATGGCAAAGTGACGCATCGTCTCGTTCCCTTCTCAGGGAACTAGGGTTACAGTCGTAACCTGAGACGTTCCCTTTCGAGGGAACTCGCGATGCGTCAATGACGCTTTGGGAACGAGAATGCCCAACACGCCATACGAAACAGAACCTGTCTGTGTGAATACTGCACAACTAAGACAAGAGCATTTGAGAACCTGGGGAAGCGCCCAGGTCGAAGTTGCAAAACCTTACGAATGTGAGCGGAGAGGACCAGGCTGCCGCATACCACATCCTACAGGGATATCTACATATATAACAAGGCTTCTAAGCCATACTCCTGTCCTGGTCAAAAAGCACCATGGAAGAAACAACCAAAGGTCCCCCCCCCCCCCTCAGGGAAATACCACCAAAAGGGACATGGTTGGCACTAAGGCCGCCACGTACACCTTCAGTGTGGAAGGGGATAACCCTGCGGAAACTGAACCAGCAGTAACTCCAGCACTGTACCAATCGGGCAGTAAACTGGGCCCCACTGTCCGAAACCCGCAATATGAAGTGAAAACCCATCACTTAATACATAAAGTTTCTTCGTGGAGGGAGCTCTGGAGTGAAGTATGGTCTCCACAACCTCAGTTGAGAGACCAAAGTCAATGAGTTGGGCCCCCACAGAGGCCAAACCCATGGGATCCAACTCTCTGGGCTGGGTGAAAGATCACCCAATCCACTTGAGAATGAAGGTCCCTCCTGACTGGAATCTCCAAGGGAGAGCCGTCGAGGAGAGACACCGGGTCCGAAAACCAGTAGGCACGGCCAGTACGGTTCTACTAGTAGTATAAATATCCATCCCGGCGGACCTTCTCCAGAACTCCTGGGAGCAGAGTAATCGGGGAAAGATGTACAGACGTAGCCTCAGTCATGTCCACACCACAACGTCCAGCCCCAAGGGAGCTGGGTGTGTGAGGAAGAACCAAAGTGGACCGTGCGTCGTATCCTGAGACGCGAAGAGATCCACTTGTGCCTGACCATAAACACCCCAAATGTGCTCCACCACCTCGGTGTGGAGCCTCCATTCCCCGGGCCTCAGCCCCTGCCTCAACAGGATATCTGCTCCAACATATTTATGTAATAGACCACCGATGTGTTGTCTGTATAAACAAGCACATGAAGGTCCTTCAGGTCTGGCTGGAATATCTCAACGCATTGAAGACTGCCATCATCTTCAGGCAATTTATGTGCCAAAAAAGATGACTCCTCCACAGGCCCTGGGATGAGCGGCCTCCCATTATCGCTCCCCAGCCGGTGAGGTAAACATCTGTCGAGATAGCAACTCGATGGCAAAGAGCTCCCAACACCGGAACCTGGGAAATGAACCAGTATTTCCTCCATATAACCAAGGCCCGGAGACACCGCTGCGTGATCTTGATCGTACAAAGTGGATTTCCCCTCGGGGAGAACCCTCTGGTTCTGAGCCACCACTGCAAGGGTCTCATGTACAGTAGGCCAAAGGGAATCACAATGGACCTGCTGCCATGAGGCCCAACAGTTTCTCGAACTGTTTCACAGTGCGTGACTGCTCATGTGGGATAGGAACCAGTATTACCTCCATATAACCAAGGCGCGGAGAAACCGCCGTGTGATCTTGATCTTACAAAGTGGGTTTCCCCTCGGGGAGAACCCTCTGGCTTTGAGCAACCACTGCAAGGGTCTCATGTACAGCAGGCCAAAGGGTATCACATTGGACGCTGCTGCCATGAGGCCCAACAGTTTCTCAAACTGTTTCATAATGCGTGACTGCTCATGTGATATAGGAACCAGTATTTCCTCCATATAACCAAGGCGCGGAGACACCGCTGCATGATCTTGATCGCACGAAGTGGGTTTCCCCTCGGGGAGAACCCTCTGGTTCTGAGCCACCACTGCAAGGGTCTCATGTACAGCAGGCCAAAGGGTATCACATACTGGACGCTGCTGCCATGAGGCCCAACAGTTTCTCGAACTGTTTTACAGTGCGTGACTGGCCTAGCTTCAACTCTTTTGTGGCTGTGAGGATAGCAGCTACACGAACGGGCAATAGTGTCGCATCGTGACTGAATCCCATACCACACCAAGGAAAGTGGTTCTCTGTAATGGAGAAAGCACACTCTTCTTGGCATTGAGTCTCAACCCCAATTTCTTCATCTGAGCGAGGACGACATCTCGATGCCGAACCGCTAACTGCTCTGATTCCGCCAGAATCAGCCAGTCATCGATGTAGTTCAGAACGCGTAGCCCTGCAGCCTGACGGGGCCAGAGCTGCATCTACGCACTTTGTGAACGTGCGGGGTGATAGAGCTAGACCGAATGGAAGCACCCGATAATGGTATTCTTTGCCCCCAAAAGAAAACCACAGGAACCTCCTTTGTAGAGGGAGGATGGAAGTAAGCACCTTTTAAATCTATCGTGACAAACCAGTCCTCGGATCTGATTTGAGTCAAGATCTGTTTGAGTGTGAGCATCTTGAACTTGAGTTTCATGACTACACGATACAACAGACGGAGATCTAAAATGGGACGCAACCCCCCATCCTTTTTCGGAACAATAAAGTAGCGCTGTAAAACCCCGATTCTCTGACGGGCGAGTACACCTCTATAGCTCACTTCGCTAATAGAGACTCTACTTCTTGCTCCATTACCAGAGCCTGCTCGGGATGTACTAACACGAGTAGCACCCCATTGTAACAAGGTGGAGGAGAATGAAACTGGATTCTGTAACCTCTCTCTATTATCTGCAGGACCCATGGAGATATATTCGGCAGATTCTTCCACTCTGTCAGAAAATCTACTAAGGGTACCAGTCTCTCGAGACTGGCCTCTGATGTTATTGTAACAGCCACTTCGGTGACCTGAAGCATCTTGGAAGGAAACAACCGAACTGACTGTTTTTGAACCCCCCTAAGAGGGTGCGAGTTTGACACGGTGTCGTGGTGACACTGAGCCATGTGCTCGCTGGAGACCGCTGCGCCCCGAGACCAAGGGTGCGGGGTTGGCAGAACGGCCTCCTGAGGGCACCGAGGTGGGGCGGGCACCGTATACTGAGGTGAACACCGCTCCACCCCGGTCGGGGTTGCCCCCAGAGGTCTGACACCAGTGGCATCAGGACCTTGGCCGAAGCCTTTTTCACAGAAAAAAGTCCTCAGATCCATCTTCTGCTTTAAAGGCTTCTGTTGAGAATGCCATTCTGGTCCCCAATCTTTCTGAGGGGGAGCACAGGAAATGACACTCTGCCTGTACAAGGAGTTTTTTAATGGCTAGTGCTGCTCCGCCCAGCAGCCCCATATATGAAGTTATAGACTCCAAACTCATTGTACACAGGAGATTGAGATGGTTTTTAGAATCTTCAATTCTCTTAACTTGATGCTCAGCACATAATTTTACCATTTAATTACTCCAAATAAAATGTAGTAAAAGATCAACCAGACACAGTCTGGATGAAATGCTGAACTTATACATGAATCTAACTAATGAAAGCACATTTAAATGCAGCCCACTTATTTAATTCCTCAGAATCAAACAGCAAAAGATCAACCAGACAAGTTAATATAGTCTGTGGCTGAATATATATTTATATATAAGCTTATATATAAAAATAGTTTCAACATACAATAAAAGAATCCTAAATTCGTAGCTTGCAACACACCATGCATCTCTTTAATCAATGCATTGCATTTGTATAACCACTGGATTCTTATTGCAGTCTTTTTTAAATAAACAGTAGCATGGGGAAACTCTTGATAGTGAACACACGTCGGAAATGTTCATGAATGAACGTAGCCAGTCCACTATTATTGTTATAGCAGACCCCGTAATCTACGCGCTGCCTCAGCACACGCGAGATCCGAGATCGAGTAACAGAATCTTTATTGCAGACCCGTAATCTACGCGCTGCCTCAGCAAACGCGAGATCCGAGCCAAATAATCTTTATTGACTTTCTTCCTTCGAGAAGTAAGCCATCGGGAGCAGAGCCAAACTCTCGATAGTGCAAAAGTTACACGTCGGGAATTTATGAATGAACACCGTCAGCCCCCTTATTTTACTAGAGCTGACCGTGCATGCTCCACTCCCAAACAAACAACACATGAATCGCGTGCGTCCCCACTCGTAATGAAGCGAGGGCAGGGAGGAACACACAATCCAAAGCTGTTTGCTCCCCATACTCCTGTCTAGATATATATTATATGCTTGTGGTTGTGGACATGCATCTGTGCTCAGCACTCTACCTCCTCAGAGATAGACTGCTGAAACACCGGGCTCTCTAACCAGGACAGAAGAAGCCGCGGCACGGGCTTCCGATCGCAGAGAGAGAGTGCTGGATCCCCCGGATAAAGCAGAGAAAAGGCGGAGCCCGTCTCTAACCTCTCCGCGAGATCCATTTGCGAACCTCAATCCTCAAAGAGTGACAAGCGGGAACAGAGCGAGTACGATAGTAACTCGCAATGCACGTAGTCAGCACCCTCGAGCGCTGACAGAACATGCTCCGTTCCAAACAAACAACACATACATCGTGTGTATCCCCACCCCTAAAGACAGAGGGCAGGGAGGAACACACGATATAGGGTTGTATTGTTCGCCATAATATCTATGCTTGTGACAGACAACAATAAATAACACAGACAGTATAACACAGAGCGCTTGCTGAGGCACAGAAGCTAGCGCGGTTCTAAATCGGATGTCCTTTATCCTTTCCTGGTCGTCACGTCACCCGCCCGTGACGCCCACTCTCGCCATTGGACTAGTTGATACAAGTGCTTCAGACGCAATCACGCAGAAGCGTTCCCAAAGCGTCATTGACGCATCGCGAGTTCCCTCAAAAGGGAAATATGAAAGACAACATTTTGTTGACTAGATTTGGGTACAGTTTTTACTGTAGAATATACTGTAAGATTACACTTGAATTGATGTTGTAATTCTAACCTTTTTAATAAAAAAAATATATTTACAAGGTAGATGTAAACAAACTATTAAAAGGTAAATATAATTTTTTTCTTTAAATAATTTGTATTGTGTTTTATTAGTAACAAATGTGGGGAGAGGATAAATATTCCAAAACTGAAAATACAGTATGAGAATTAACTGCACAATTACTACACTCTAAAAAGAGATGTGTTAAAAATGACACATGTTGTGTCAGTTTTAACACATGTGGTGAGTGTGCTCAGGGACAACACATGTTGTGTCAAATTTAACACAATAAATGTGTAAGTCATTTTAACACACAAATTGTGTCATTTTAAAAAATAAAGCGAAAGGGCCAGATGCAACAATATTAACCGTTTAATCAATAGTCGAGGACAGAATGCATGTGCACACAAAGTACAACACAATGTTTCAAGCTCAACTACTGGACAGTACTGGACATTATTCAGTTATTCACGCTTCAACCCCTAATTGATAATGCTGCTTTTGACAAAAGTTCATGAAGAAATAAAGGTTAACCGAGTTTGCACTTTGAATTTTATTAAAATGTAGCAACTGACAAAATATATGTATATAAATAACTTGTATTTACACTGGCCTGTTTGTTTGAGAACATAGCAAACACTGCATACCATTCACAGTGATGGTGAGTGTCGGCGCTCAAAATGATGAGTTGAAAACAACAGAACCTGTAGAAAGAGATGTGTTAAAAATGACACATGTTGTGTCAGTTTTAACACATGTAGTGTGTGTGCTCAGGGACAACACATGTTGTGTAGATTTTAACACATGTTGTGTAGATTTTAACACATATTGTGTCAGTTTTAACACATGTAGTGAGTGTGCTCAGGGACAACACATGTTGTGTCAAATTTAACACACAACCTGTGTCGATTCTTAACACATCTCTGTGTTTATAAGGACTACACATTTTGTATTACCTTTAACACAACTAATGTGTTATTCCTCTTACACAGAAGTGTGTTGAAACCTTTTACACACTAATGTGTTATAGTTACACAACTTGTATCAGATATGTGTCACATGTGACTGTAGTCGGTGTGTATTTGCCAGAGTTACTTCCTGTGTTTTTACAACTGAGTGTTTGGATGAACACTGAAACGTATTGTTAACTTGTGTTTATGTAGTCCAGAGACGTTTAATAAAGAGTTTGTTTGAACATTTGGATGGTTTAGACATCATGAATCTACATAGACAAGCTCTTATTGAGAATTAACAGAGGTTTAGATGTTGATGTTTCACTGAATGTTTTATTTGAAGTCACCAGAATCGTGATTAATGGCTCCTTTATTTGAGCTCTTGACCCTTGACTCTTCTTTTAGTGTTTCTCTGGCTGCTTTAACTGTATTTTAATAAAATACATTTGTTATGGCGAGAGAAAATATGATCAGATGTTTCTTGATGATGTCAAAATCAACAAGTGCAGATCTGATCAGGTTTATAAGTAAATGGATGGTGCGCATTTAATTTATTTATGTGCTGTTATTTATGACTATCTTGTGACACTACATCATGCTGTCCAGTAGGGTAGAATAATAAAATAAATGTTTTCTGAAAATTTTAATCTGCAGCAGAAACTAGTCAAACACAGACATCAAGAATCAGCGTATGAATCTCAACAATGGTGACAAATGAAAAGCTTCATGCCGCAATGCATGCTGGGAGTCATGGATGAGATTTGCACTATTGTGGCACCCAGCATGCATTGCTGCATGAAGCATTTTGTTTGTCACCATTGTTGAGATTCATACACTGATTCTTGATGTCTGTTTGATACCTTAGACTGTAAGATTCTGTACGAACTGTGTATTTATTAGTTAATTTTAAGCTAATTGCATTATGCTAATCTATTATGTATTGCACTCATCTTTCAAATATTAAACTCTTTCTGAGCTTCAGCTGAACAATTTTACATGTTCATGATGATAATATTATCATCGGAGCATATTTTTCTCTTGTTTATTTCTGCTGTTTCAAATGTGTTAAATTAAATACACATTTACAGCAATCAGAGAAAACTAATGTTAAAGAGTCAAGGGTCAAGAGCCCAAATAAAGCTGACACTAATCACGATTCTGGTGACTTTAAATGAAACATTCAATGAATCGTCAACACCAAAACCTGTTAATTCTCAATAAGAGCTTCTGTAGAGTCTGACAGAAATAAATTCAATCTGGTTATTAATAACAAGTGAAAGCAGCATTTGAAAAAGACATTGAAAAAGAGGCATGATGTGATTGGCCTCAAAAAAACAACCGTTAATCTTTAAGTTTTCATGAATTAAGATTTAATTTATTTATTTGAATATATTGCTTTATTTATTTTAGAGCATTTTATGGGATACCAAATAAAATATACCTATTTTTTTTTTCATAAAAACTGCCCTCCACCCAGTGCTATTCTATCCAGAGTTACATTTTAACACACATTGTGTCAAAATGCCATCAACACATCTTGTGTGTTGTTTTTTAACACATCTCTTTTTAGAGTGTTTCCAGTGTTACATTTTAACACACATTGTGTGTTAAAAATCTACACAACATGTGTCAAAATGCCATCAACACATCTTGTGTGTTGTTTTTTAACACATCTCTTTTTAGAGTGTAGACATGTTTACCTTGGATATTATACAATTTGCAAGCACAATTGTAAAAAAAAAAAAAAAAAATGTATATAAAATATTTGTGTATAATACACATATATATCTATATATGTGTGTGTGTATGCATATATATATGTGTATGCATATATATATATATATATATATATGTGTGTGTGTGTGTGTGTGTGTGTGTGTGTATGAAGAGTTCAGATGCAAAAGCCTCTAAATGCCATCTGAAATTTTCTTCTAGAATGATCATTTTTATGAAGCTTGCATATTTAAGTTAGCTATAGGTGACACACCTGAATGAATGGCTCATTAAGTATGCAGGGGCCTTGTCTCATCAGGTGTGAACTACTAAATATGCTTGATCGTTTACGCCCCATCCGCATATTGCCTTTCCAAACTAAAAGTGTTTCGCAAAACTTAAATCAATGTATCGTTTTATGTGAATGATTAGGCAGGATGATTTTCACATCATTTTGAAGAAAAAACGCTAGGCGATGACATCCATTAGTCAAGTCTTATTGACACATATTTAGTATGTGTTTTGTGGCCTTGTTTCAGAAACTTTCATTTTTAGTTTTTTCAATAACCATGCATAAACATTATTCTCTCAAAAATGAAAACATGTACATACATGTGGCTCACATATCATGGTAGTCCTGTTTGTGCTAAATAGAGTGTTTTTTTTTTGAGAATTTTTTTGCCATTGATATGTTTATAAGCAACTGAAAAAAGCACAAATGTCAGGGCATGTCAGAACATCTCAAGGACCCCAAAAACACCCCAGACCCCAGAGGGTTAAAAATGCAGCTCCTCTATTACAGGTCCACTGGTGGGGATGACAGTTACAAATAAAATCTCTCAAAGTGTTGTTCAAAGTGTATGTTGGAAATGGTTACTCACTTTCTGGTTTATAAGCTAGTCAGAACTAGGAAAGGTGAACTCTTTCTCTCTGTCTCCCTCCTTTCCTTCCTCACACACACACGCACACACGCACGCACGCACGCACACGCACGCACGCACGCACGCACACACACACACACACACACACACATGCAGTCTCACTTTCTTCTTGCAGCCCCTCCTCTCTCTGTCAGAGGCAGCCCCTCCTTTCTGCCTCTCTTTCTCATGTCACAGTCACCATTTACTTCTGCTATGTGAGAAAGAAACAAGTGTTCTTTCATAGTTCTAGTTTCTCTTTATAAATGAATATCGTTCTTTTTCAAACAGTCCTAATCTGTGCATTTTACGTGCACACACACACTTTTACTTTATTTTTTCTTGTAACAATGAAGAGGCAAAGCTGAAATATTTCTAATTATTATTATTTTATTTTTTTAAGATTTGTCTCCCCGTTTCGTCTCCTATTTGTCCATCGTTGCAACATTCTCAGTTGTTACTGACTGCTCTTTTTTGACAACTACACTTCTGTCTTTTTCATGAATTTCTACCAACATATGACTGGTATGGTTGGGGTTGCTCCTCAAAACTACCACTACCACCAGTTTTTCCAGTGTCCAATTATCTACCTGTGCTGGTCTGATTTCTCCTCCCTGTCCGACTTTAACGATTGTGTCACTTTCCCACTTTTCTGGCCTTGAGCTCACTACCATATACATGTTCCTCAAAACCGTGGCTCCTCCGAAACCCCGAGGCCAAGTGTACCACGCATTTCTTTTCAGGTATGGGATGTACAATGGATTTAGCTTTATTTCTGATTTTGTCAGCAAGGAATCCAAAAGGGTAGTTTTGGGAAGGTCAAATCCAATACAACAAACAAACAATACAACAGATAAATTTGCAAACGCACTTTTCGCATAAAATACCGTGACGCACACGTGTACAATGCACCTCATGCGAATGGAATACGCACCTGCTGCGTATGGACAGACAAACACTTACTGCATGCACTTTTTTCCTCAAAGCCTGGAACCTACCCTCCTGTTTCCTCCCTTTTTTAATCACTTTTAGGTTATTTTTGGTGGAGTCTTTTGTTTAAGGCAGTCACCAACCGGGCGTTAGCTTACCAGGGGCAGCACAAAACAAATATAAGCAAAATTATTATTTTTTTATAAAACCTTATTTTTGGTGCACCTTTGTTTTGTGAGGCCTCTGCCAGCATGCCCACCGTGGCCACTCCTCGACCCCTCGTCCACTCCTGGCTCGGCTCGACAATTATGTTGTGGCAAATTCAAAGTTCTTTTTGGTTCAGGTCTCAAAAAAAAGCTTTCTCGGAGTCGAGGTTCCAGGTCAGAAGAATTTACTTTATTGTACAAAACAACAAAGGAGAAGCCAGCTGGACATCTGACGTTATAATATTCATCATTCATTTTTATACCTTTTTCATATCATCAAGTCTCCAATGGATACCCTCAGACCTATCTCTTCTCTTCTGTTACGCCTGGTGACCTTGGCACAGTTAGACATGTCTTCTCTATTGGTCAAACTTCACACAATGGTGCTCTGTTTCATGCAGTATTTTTGACACTTTGCATTGCTGATGCAAGCTGGTTATTTTCCATTCTCTCATCCTTTTTCAGACCTATTTTGTCATGCTTGTCATTTTCATTACATCATACTTAGACATGAATCAAGAAAAATTCTCCAACGTATCCCCCCTTTGGGACTAATCCTAGTCCCACCTTCATTTCTGTCCCAGAATGTATCTACATGAATAAGCTTCTCTCTGTCATCTACCAATCATGGCCAATATGGACCATCCATCTCTCTTATCAATAAGCCCACTCACGAAGGTACACCCTGGAGGAATAGTGAGACCAAACATCTCCGCCCCCACTTGACTAGGGTGGAGTAAAAGATCCCACCTTCCTTTTCTATCTTCAGTCTTGAAGGGATAGATTTTTTCAAACATTTGATTTTTCAACATAAACAACATATTTCAGTGTAGAGACTCAAAATTAAGATTATCCCACGGTGCCAGAGGAACTGCACAGGTGCTACCGGTGGCCTGGAGTGCTATCTGGGTTGCTCCATCGTTGCCAGAGGTGCCCTGGGCACTATCTGGTGTTGGAGCAGACAGCGGGTTTTTAAACCACCAGTTGAGTCTGCCCTTGCTGGTCCGGCAATTGGCGACCGCGCTTGTAATTCATTTCTCTGTTTACCCCGTGGAAACATCTACCGTGGGAACATCTACCACTACCATCTACCACCATCTATCACTTTCGATTCATAAAAAACTTTAAAATATTAAAAGTACTCTGTTATAAAAGTAAAATGATTAGTAAGTGATAAAAATAATAAAAACATTCTTATCTTTTCCCTTTATATCTGGTTGCATTACCTCGTACCACGGGCAATGACCTGCTTCAAACCTTGTATCGTCCCCTCTCATTCACATATTCATATTTGTGACAGTTAGTTTGATTATATGTAAAAATATTCTCAGTAGGATTATAAGTGTAAAAAAGAAAACACTCAGGAAGGGGTCCTTTATAAAAATCAAATAAACAATTAAAAACCCTCTAACTAACTCCCTACTCTACTCATGTTCTAAATGATCTGTCTAATTTTACCCCAAAAATAAAATGCACAGTGTTACTACCTCCCTCTCTATCAAAAACAGAATCAAACTGTTAGAAATCAAAAGTAACAAGGCACCCCATTCCTTACTCCTTCACCAGAACTCCTTACAGGAAGTCATCTAGCTCGTCCAGTCCTGGCCCAATTTGGTGCACTCTTGTGTTTGTGCACCCGATGTCAACTCCCGATGGTTTGACTGACACATTAATCATCTGTCTGGCAGCCATGTTGGCTAGCATGGATCTGAGAAAAGGCACAACACAGCAGAACAACAAAAGAACATGACAACAGCCACAGATATTATTACTTCCCACATTATTGAACCATACTTTCCAGGACCCAAATATAGAGTCAAACCAGTATCCAACGTGTCTGTCTCTCCCCGCATTTTCAGCAACCTCTTGTCTCAGATCCTTCAGCTTCTTCATGGCCCTAGTAAAAGCTCCATCAGAGGCTGTGTTATTCGGAATAAAGGTACAACAGTCAGTTCCAAACATCACACATACCCCTCCATTTTCTGCCAGTAGCCAATTCAGAGCTTGTCTGTTTTGCCATGTCATCTTTGCTGGTGTATTTTAGCTGATGGCCTAAGGCATCCATTGCTTCATCTTAGTCTTAATTGTTCTATTGATTGTCAGAGCTAATCTGAGATGGTATGCCAAATCTTGGGATGACTTCTTTGGTTAAATTTGTTATCAGTTTCTGCTCCTTGGTCTGCTGAGGGTTCTGCTTCGACCCAT
This sequence comes from Squalius cephalus, assembly GCF_949319135.1. Taxonomy (NCBI): domain Eukaryota; kingdom Metazoa; phylum Chordata; class Actinopteri; order Cypriniformes; family Leuciscidae; genus Squalius; species Squalius cephalus. Next base: position 45,712,488 of record NC_137130.1, on the reverse strand, counting down.
GTGCTAAATCTGTCTACCTGTCTACCTCTGTATCTTTTTCCTCTTACTGATTTTATTATGTCCACATAATCCATCACTAGATGTTTGAAGGGCCCTTCCAGAACTGGGATAGAGCCTATTGGAGTTCCTGTTCCTTTTCTGACATTATTTTGTGAATCTTTTGTCTATTTTTATTTTTCTATTTTTCTAATTTTATTTTTCTAATAATCTCCCCCCTTGCGCAATGGTCAAAACCTTGCGCATCTTAAATTAAAATAGTAAAAAGGGTTGCTAGTGTAATTATTTGTCTTTTAATACCTCATTTGTCCAGTAGTCTGAAGTTGAGGGTTTTGCTTATGCCTTCTTGACTAATGATATAGACTTAATTTTATATTCAATTATCTATTCTAAATTCCAAGGTGCGAATACAGCCAATTGTAAATTGGTAACACAACTCTGATGACAAAAGCTACTGAATGTAGGCAATGTGTCATTCCCCATGTGATAGTGTCTAAATGTTTAGAATAACACAGCTGGTCGATATCAGTTGCCATTTGATTGTGTTAAAAACTGCTGTCATAAACCCCACATTTTTTAATATCTAATTTCTGGTAGTTCTGGACATGCTGTCGTTTGAAAGAACCATTATCAATTTATCTTATCTGATTTGTCATTCATCTGTTAATTTAATTTCTCTTCAAAATCTTTTCTTCTGTTGCTTATGAGATGCTCTTTTAAATGACTGGAGATTTCAGCATAATCTTGAATTCATGACCAACAATATTAACATTGTGTAATCCCTGGTAATGACAGCATTTGTGATATCTGTGATATGTGATATTTGTTTGTAATTTGTGTAGTTACTATTTTTATTTCTAAACCTAAAAAAAAATGAACTATTGACCAAGATGGAGTGACCAGCACCATGGCTTTATCATCCATATTTTTTGTTGTTGAACATATTATGTCCTCTTTTTTCCTGATAGAGAGCTCAGTTAATGCAGTAGTCCCTCACTATACTAAGTCCAGCATCAGTTGTAGTTAATTATTGAGTCATGCAAACACTTCCCCTCCCTTTTTTTTAATGCTTAGAGCTGGACTAATGTCTACTGAAAGAAAGCAAATAGAGAGTGTCAGCTTCACAGAATATAGAGATCTGCTGTTGGACCAGTGAATAATCAAAATACAATTAATATGGCCAATCAATAAAATTTGAAGCGGTCTCTGTAGTGATCATTGAAAACGCATCACCTGTGCCCACTCAGTAAAGGACGAAGCCCTTCTGCTTGGACCAGCGATCAGTTGAACTGGTTGGGCTGCTGTCTGAGTGTTTCCCTCCTCACCCGATGCATTTGATCTGTCAGTCTTTGTTGGCATTCAAGGGTCTGGTGTCATGTTGGGGCATAGTGGTTTGACTCTGGATGCTGTTGTCTCTCTGCCTCTCCTCAGTCTGGCTTTTGGTCAAGCCACGGAGGAAGCAATTTTGCATGATGGCAGGATGTTTTTCTTGGTTGTTTCTGCATCAGCACAGTCTTTGTCCATACCAGCCCCTCAGTGGTTTCAGCTTCCTCTTTCAGAGGTGATGAAGGCCCACCAACCAAACACCTCTTCTTTTCTCTGCAGCCGTGTGTTTCTTGCTCTCACTTGTTGCACAGTCCAGTTGCTGTTGGTTATGTCGAGTCAGCCGTCCCAAAAGCTGTCTGGTGTCATCTGGAAATTGAACACTCAGAGATCCGCATGAATCAAATTCATCCTTTATCAATTCTACAACCATCTCTTTCAATTGTCCCTGAATTTCAGAAGTCTCATCTGGTTAATAACAGCAGTTTCCCCATGCAATTTTAATAAAGCAAGTTCTTCTTTGCAGAATGCAGAAAATAGCAGTCTTTCAGTCTGTCTGAGTTGCCTTATTTTCAGCATTTTTATCACTCGTTATATCAATATCTACTCTCTCAAGCAATTTAGGATTAAATCAATGAGTCTCATTACTGTGAAATGTGTATAATACAGAATGGCTGTTAAAATGTCTGTTTAGCTTGGTCACCCAATCAGGCTCATTCAACACAATGCACAAGTTATTTTAAGAAACACAATCCAAAGATCTCAAAATTTCTGCAATGGCTCAAATTTAAAACTGTCTCCCAGGGACAACAAGATGCAAACCTCATAGGCTACGTCTTTATATAACAGGTCAGTCATACCCACATCTAGCATGTCTCTCTATATATACATATTTTATCTCTAAATGTCAGATATTTCTATAAACCTTTTTATCAATCAGTTGATTTTCCTCTGGGAACTACACAAACCACTTATACTAAAGAGAAAACTCCAGTGTTTTTGATGGCCACCAGTTTGTGCAATCCTCCATATCAATCCCTGTTAGGCCTGCTTATTAATATAATTCCCCCATAGACCGGTCAACTAACATTTAAGCAATTTTCATATTTTCTTTCAGGTTAATTTATCATCAATTATTTTTATTGGTGTTTTCCTGGTATTTGTGAAATTAGTCTACTTTTAATTCTGACTGGATTAGCAGATTTCACCAATCTTACTTGATCTCTTAGTAAACTGTTTTGAATACCTTTTTATTTTTTAAGAATGTTTCAGTGTCTCTGCACATAGCCACATCTAATGTTCCCTCAGCTGGTCATTTTGTTTTTAGACTTCTTTCTCCCTTTTTTGGAGGGTTGTCCTATAGTATCTCTGCAAAATTAATATTTTGATCTTGGTATCTCTACAGGTGTTGATGCCATTATAATCTTAATTATTATCATATAACACCTTTCTAACCCCAGCTTGCATCTATTCTTAACTAGTTTTCAGCGAGATGGTCAGACATTTATTAAAATATCCGATTAGTCTTTCTCAGGTACTTTAAACCCCCTGAGGTCGGCGGGGTCGGCAGCGATACCAGCTCGCTTTTTTTTTATCAGTGTAAAAGAAACTCATAAATACTCTGTAGACTTTGATTTTCCATAGGAGTTTCATACATCGATTCTGTTAAATGTGTATTATTTTTGTGTATACTCACAATAAAAACAAAGTGTTGTGCTTTTTGCCAAATAAAGAAAAATAAACACGAAGCGAGTTCTGCCTTCTCTCTGCCAGTGAAGTCCATTCTGAAACGCATCTGAAAATGAACAATAACTCAGCGAATACTCAGTCAAACAGGCATACAGACACACAGGCATGAAGCTTGAATTCTCTTCTTTTAAATGAAGTAATTTATATAAAAAACAAATATTCTCATCTTGTGAAATCTGTATTAAAAGAGAGCGATTCTAGTCGAGCTCATTACAGCTGATTCAAATGTAATGTGACTCCGCCCACGGAGAGCGCGCTATTCAAATGCAAAGGATTGAGGCAATCCGCGCAATCCTGTGAACGCCCCCATATCAGCTCGAGAAAACACAAGTTTATTCAGATCATTACTTGTTTACACCGTCTCGCAGCGCTGTAAGGAATAATAATAATGGAAATTTCAAGGAGCAAGGATCCGACTGAGCCGAGGAATACAGTAGTAAGTTTTTTTCCCTTCTCACGTGAATCGGGTTTCTGTTTATGAATGAATGAACGGCAGAGATGCGCTGTTTACCACAGCTCGCAAAAGACAGTTTAAATTTAAATCGCGTGTGTGAATGAATGATGATGTTTTAGCACAGTTTGCTGTACTGAGATGCTATACTGAGATGAGTAAAAATAGAAACAACCAAAGGTCCCCCCCCCCCTCAGGGAAATACCACCAAAAGGGACATGGTTGGCACTAAGGCCGCCACGTACACTTTCAGTGTGGAAAGGGATAACCCTGCGGAAACTGAACCAGCAGTAACTCCAGCACTGTACCAATCGGGCAGTAAACTGGGCCCCACTGTCCGAAACCCGCAATATGAAGTGAAACCCATCACTTAATACATTACATTACATTTACATTTATTCATTTAGCTGACGCTTTTATCCAAAGCGACTTACAATTGCTATATATATGTCAGAGGTCGCACGCCTCTGGAGCAACTAGGGGTTAAGTGTCTTGCTCAGGGACACATTGGTGTCTCACAGTGGATTCGAACCCGGGTCTCTCACACCAAAGGCAAGTGTCTTATCCATTGCGCCACACCACCCCACATAACTTTAATACATAAAGTTTCTTCGTGAAGGGAGCTCTGGAGTGAAGTATGGTCTCCACAACCTCAGTTGAGAGACCAAAGTCAATGAGTTGGGCCCCCTTAGAGGCCAAACCCATGGGATCCAAATCTCTGGGCTGGGTGAAAGATCACCCAATCCACTTGAGAATGAAGGTCCCTCCTGACTGGAATCTCCAAGGGAGAGCCGTCGAGGAGGGACACCGGGTCCGAAAACCAGTAGGCACGGCCAGTACGGTTCTACTAGTAGTATAAATATCCATCCCGGCGGACCTTCTCCAGAACTCCTGGGAGCAGAGTAATCGGGGAAAGATGTACAGACGTAGCCTCAGTCATGTCCATACCACAACGTCCAGCCCCAAGGGAGCTGGGTGTGTGAGGAAGAACCAAAGTGGACCGTGCGTCGTATCCTGAGACGCGAAGAGATCCACTTGTGCCTGACCATAAACACCCCAAATGTGCTCCACCACCTCGGTGTGGACCCTCCATTCCCCGGGCCTCAGCCCCTGCCTCAACAGGATATCTGCTCCAACATATTTATGTAAGAGACCACCGATGTGTTGTCTGTATGGACAAGCACATGAAGGTCCTTCAGGTCTGGCTGGAATGTCTCAACGCATTGAAGACTGCCATCATCTTCAGGCAATTTATGTGCCAAAAAAGATGACTCCTCCACAGGCCCTGGGATGAGCGGCCTCCCATTATCGCTCCCCAGCCGGTGAGGTAAACATCTGTCGAGATAGCAACTCGATGGCAAAGAGCTGCCAACACCGGAACCTGGGAAATGAACCAGTATTTCCTCCATATAACCAAGGCCCGGAGACACCGCTGCGTGATCTTGATCGTACGAAGTGGGTTTCCCCTCGGGGAGAACCCTTTGGTTCTGAGCCACCACTGCAAGGGTCTCATGTACAGCAGGCCAAAGGGAATCACAATAGACCTGCTGCCATGAGGCCCAACAGTTTCTCGAACTGTTTAACAGTGCGTGACTGCTCATGTGGGATAGGAACCAGTATTACCTCCATATAACCAAGGCGCGGAGAAACCGCCGCGTGATCTTGATCATACAAAGTGGGTTTCTGAATCCCATACCACACCAAGGAAAGTGGTTCTCTGTAATGGAGAAAGCACACTCTTCTTGGCATTGAGTCTCAACCCCAATTTCTTCATCTGAGCGAGGACGACATCTCGATGCTGAACCGCTAACTGCTCTGATTCCGCCAGAATCAGCCAGTCATCGATGTAGTTCAGAACGCGTAGCCCTGCAGCCTGACGGGGCCAGAGCTGCATCTACGCACTTTGTGAACGTGCGGGGTGATAGAGCTAGACCGAATGGAAGCACCCGATAATGGTATTCTTTGCCCCCAAAAGAAAACCACAGGAACCTCCTTTGTAGAGGGAGGATGGAAGTAAGCACCTTTTAAATCTATTGTGACAAACCAGTCCTCGGATCTGATTTGAGTCACGATCTGTTTGAGTGTGAGCATCTTGAACTTGAGTTTCATGACTGCACGATACAACAGACGGAGATCTAAAATGGGACGCAACCCCCCATCCTTTTTCGGAACAATAAAGTAGCGCTGTAAAACCCCGATTCTCTGATGGGCGAGTACACCTCTATAGCTCACTTCGCTAATAGAGACTCTACTTCTTGCTCCATTACCAGAGCCTGCTCGGGATGTACTAACACGAGTAGCACCCCATTGTAACAAGGTGGAGGAGAATGAAACTGGATTCTGTAACCTCTCTCTATTATCTGCAGGACCCATGGAGATATATTCGGCAGATTCTTCCACTCTGTCAGAAAATCTACTAAGGGTACCAGTCTCTCGAGACTGGCCTCTGATGTTATTGTAACAGCCACTTCGGTGACCTGAAGCATCTTGGAAGGAAACAACCGAACTGACTGTTTTTGAACCCCCCTAAGAGGGTGCGAGTTTGACACGGTGTCGTGGTGACACTGAGCCATGTGCTCGCTGGAGACCGCTGCGCCCCGAGACCAAGGGTGCGGGGTTGGCAGAACGGCCTCCTGAGGGCACCGAGGTGGGGCGGGCACCGTATACTGAGGTGAACACCGCTCCACCCCGGTCGGGGTTGCCCCCAGAGGTCTGACACCAGTGGCATCAGGACCTTGGCCAAAGCCTTTTTCACAGAAAAAAGTCATCAGATCCATCTTCTGCTTTAAAGGCTTCTGTTGAGAATGCCATTCTGGTCCCCAATCTTTCTGAGGGGGAGCACAGGAAATGACACTCTGCCTGTACAAGGAGTTTTTTAATGGCTAGTGCTGCTCCGCCCAGCAGCCCCATATATGAAGTTATAGACTCCAAACTCATTGTACACAGGAGATTGAGATGGTTTTTAGAATCTTCAATTCTCTTAACTTGATGCTCAGCACATAATTTTACCATTTAATTACTCCAAATAAAATGTAGTAAAAGATCAACCAGACACAGTCTGGATGAAATGCTGAACTTATACATGAATCTAACTAATGAAAGTCAGATAAGCACATTTAAATGCAGCCCACTTATTTAATTCCTCAGAATCAAACAGCAAAAGATCAACCAGACAAGTTAATATAGTCTGTGGCTGAATATATATTTATATATAAGCTTATATAAAAATAGTTTCAACATACAATAAAAGATTCCTAAATTCGTAGCTTGCAACACACCATGTATCTCTTTAATCAATGCATTGCATTTGTATAACCACTGGATTCTTATTGCAGTCTTTTTTAAATAAACAGTAGCATGGGGAAACTCTTGATAGTGAACACACGTCGGAAATGTTCATGAATGAACGTAGCCAGTCCACTATTATTGTTATAGCAGACCCCGTAATCTACGCGCTGCCTCAGCACACGCGAGATCCGAGATCGAGTAACAGAATCTTTATTGCAGACCCGTAATCTACGCGCTGCCTCAGCAAACGCGAGATCCGAGCCAAATAATCTTTATTGACTTTCTTCCTTCGAGAAGTAAGCCATCGGGAGCAGAGCCAAACTCTCGATAGTGCAAAAGTTACACGTCGGGAATTTATGAATGAACACCGTCAGCCCCCTTATTTTACTAGAGCTGACCGTGCATGCTCCACTCCCAAACAAACAACACATGGATCGCGTGCGTCCCCACTCGTAATGAAGCGAGGGCAGGGAGGAACACACAATCCAAAGCTGTTTGCTCCCCATACTCCTGTCTAGATATATATTATATGCTTGTGGTTGTGGACATGTATCGATGCTCAGCACTCTACCTCCTCAGAGATAGACTGCTGAAACACCGGGCTCTCTAAACAGGACGGAAGAAGCCGCGGCACGGGCTTCCGATCGCAGAGAGAGAGTGCTGGATCCCCCGGATAAAGCAGAGAAAAGGCGGAGCCCGTCTCTAACCTCTCCGCGAGATCCATTTGCGAACCCACAATACCAACTTCCGTGCTGCCTCGGTAACACGGGGTCGGTACTGCGAGGAACGCGAGCCTGAACGCCCTCCTCAAAGAGTGACAAGCGGGAACAGAGCGAGTACGATAGTAACTCGCAATGCACGTAGTCAGCACCCTCGAGCGCTGACAGAACATGCTCCGTTCCAAACAAACAACACATACATCGTGTGTATCCCCACCCCTAAAGACAGAGGGCAGGGAGGAACACACGATATAGGGTTGTATTGTTCGCCATAATATCTATGCTTGTGACAGACAACAATAAATAACACAGACAGTATAACACAGAGCGCTTGCTGAGGCACAGAAGCTAGCGCGGTTCTAAACCGGATGTCCTTTATCCTTTCCTGGTCGTCACGTCACCCGCCCGTGACGCCCACTCTCGCCATTGGACTAGTTGATACAAGTGCTTCAGACGCAATCACGCAGAAGCGTTCCCAAAGCGTCATTGACGCATCGCGAGTTCCCTCAAAAGGGAAATATGAAAGACAACATTTTGTTGACTAGATTTGGGTACAGTTTTTACTGTAGAATATACTTTAAGATTTAGTGCAGCAGATTAATGGCATATTTCAAGAGAATCGTTCAAATTGGTATAGAAGCATGAAATTTGGCACAGATACTCTCTAAGGGTCACTCTTTGGGAAAAAGGCGCTGGCCATCCAAAAATTCAACATGGCGGCCATTTTTTCAAGATGGCCGCTATTTCTGTCAAATGCTCATTATGTCAATCGTTCAAACAGTGATGTAGGCATAACATTTTGTGAAAATACTCTCTTCAGAATGTTTTTTTTGGAAAACGGTGCTTGTCCCTCAAAAATTCAAGATGGCAACCATTTTTCAAGATGGCCGCCATTTTTCAAGATGGCCGCCATTTTTCTTGAATCCTTAATTTTTTTTTTTCAAATGGTGATGCTATCATGAAATTTGGTACAAATATTCTTAAAGGAACATTATCATGGAAAAAGATGTGTGCCACTCAAAAATTCAAGATGGCGACCATTTTCAAGATGGCCACCATTTCTGTCAGAGCTCAATTTAATGTTAAGGAAGGTTTTGTTTAATAGTGTGAACGTCATTACACAACCAGGGCACACTGGTGACTTCACTGCTGTGGAACTCAGCATGGGATTCAGTATCAGCTGATCTAGTTTTACTTTCACTGTAGTTCTTGACTAGTAGTAATAGTATAGCTAAGTTTAGTGTCCCTAAACCGCACCCGAATTGACAGGTTGTGCCAGCGTGGGAGAGCCGAGCCAAGGGTAAGCGGGGCAATACATGACTTGTTCATGTATGCTTACCTGGAAGGTGTACAGATCACACGGGACTTAAATGGCACTGGATGAATGATCGGGCTAGGTGTAGGTGACCCGTACCTAGTTGTATCCCATACCTGAATGTGTACTATGTCTATGATTGAGGTGGTAAAAGGATAACCCCTCGGCCTTAATCAGACAACAAACCTCCAAAATGGCAAATGAAAATCCCATGTCAGCCAAGAGGCCAACTGATTGGATGAAATGTTGTCTTTGTCAGACAGACACAAAGGAACCCCTCCAATCACCACCTACCCATCATGTTTCTCAACATGATGGCTATAAAATGATTGCCACCAACATTCCACTCTTTCACAAGATGAACAAAATGCCAATGACCCTGGACCTGGAACGACTGGTGGTGGTATAGAAGCTACTTTGAGAAGGAACCAAGCAAAGTATCACTACAATTGTCGACTTCGGTTCAACAACACAAAGTTACTTCGTGCCCAGAAGCAACAATCCGATGCTCAATGTAGTGAGACAGATGAAGGCCAAACAAAGCATCGCAGAACCATGATGCAGAAAAGTCTAGATGATCAGGTTTGCTTTTTTTGTGATAACATATCTCCTGAATCTGACCTACGTCAGGTAATGACACTGCAACTGAATGACAGACTACATGAATGTGCACAAACACTGAATGATGCTAAATTATTGTCTCAACTAAGTGGTGCTGATGCCATTGCACAGGAGCTGAAATACCATCATTTGTGTCTCATTCATCTTTACAACAGAGAGAAACTCCACCTCAGAAGGCTTGAGAAAGAGTCACAGAGTGAAACGATTCAACCAGCCATCTTTCTTATGGCTCTTTCTGAACTGGTCACCTATATTGTTGAAACCAGTCTTAATTCTGATGGTCCTTCCGCCTTCCCTCTCGCAGATACAGTGGGGAGAACAAGTATTTGATACACTGCTGATTTTGCAGGTTTTCCCACTTACAAAGCATGTAGAAGTCTGTAATTTTTATCATAGGTACTCTTCAACTGTGAGTGACGGAATCTAAAACAAAAATCCAGAAAATCACATTGTATGATTTTTAAGTAATTAATTTGCATTTTATTGCAAGACATAAGTATTTGATACATCAGAAAAGCAGAACTTAATATTTGGTACAGAAACCTTTGTTTGCAATTACAGAGATCATACGTTTCCTGTAGTTCTTGACCAGGTTTGCACACACTGCAGGGATTCTGGCCCACTCCTCCATACAGACCTTCTCCAGATCCTTCAGGTGTCGGGGCTGTCGCTGGGCAATACGGACTTTCAGCTCCTCCAAAGATCTTCTATTGGGTTCAAGTCTGGAGACTGGCTAGGCCACTCCAGGACCTTGAGATGCTTCTTACGGAGCCACTCCTTAGTTGCCCTGGCTGTGTGTTTCGGGTCGTTGTCCTGCTGGAAGATCCAGCCACGACCCATCTTCAATGCTCTTACTAAGGGAAGGAGGTTGTTGGCCAAGATCTCGCAATACATGGCCCCATCCATCCTCCCCTCAATACGGTGCAGTCGGCCTGTCCCCTTTGCAGAAAAGCATCCCCAAAGAATGATGTTTCCACCTCCATGCTTCACGGTTGGGATGGTGTTCTTGGGGTTGTACTCATCCTTCTTCTTCCTCCAAACACGGCGAGTGGAGTTTAGACCAAAAAGCTCTATTTTTGTCTCATCAGACCACATGACCTTCTCCCATTCCTCCTCTGGATCATCCAGATGGTTATTGGCAAACTTCAGACGGGCCTGGACATGCTTCGGCTTGAGCAGGGGGACCTTGCGTGCACTGCAGGATTTGAATCCATGACGGCGTAGTGTGTTACTACTAATGGTTTTCTTTGAGACTGTCGTCCCTGCTCTCTTCAGGTCATTGACCAGGTTCTGCCGTGTAGTTCTGGGCTGATCCCTCACCTTCCTCATGATCATTGATGCCCCACGAGGTGAGATTTTGCATGGTGCCCCAGATGGAGGGAGATTGACCGTCATCTTGAACTTCTTCCATTTTCTAATAATTGCGCCAACAGTTGTTGCCTTCTCACCAAGCTGCTTGCCTATTGTCCTGTAGCCCATCCCAGCCTTGAGCAGGTCTACAATTTTATCCCTGATGTCCTTACAAAGCTCTCTGGTCTTGGCCATTGTGGAGAGGTTAGAGTCTGTTTGATTGAGTTTGTGTACAGGTATACAGGTAACGAGTTCAAACAGGTGCCGTTAATACAGGTAATGAGTGGAGAACCGGAGGGCTTCTTAAAGAAAAACTAACAGGTCTGAGAGAGTCGGAATTCTTACTGGTTGGTAGGTGATCAAATACTTATGTCATGCAATAAAATGCAAATTAATTATTTAAAAATCATACAATGTGATTTTCTGGATTTCCGTCTCTCACAGTTGAAGTGTACCTATAATAAAAATTACAGACCGCTACATGCTTTGTAAGTAGGAAAACCTTCAAAATCAGCAGTGTATCCAATACTTGTTCTCCCCACTGTATGTGCAACCTGTACCAGTAGCGTATCCTTTTTTCTAACAGTGGCCCTTCCTCTCTGTGGACTACACCTTGCCGTGGTGGAGAGGCTTGTGTATGAACTCCATTGAACCTGAGAGCTATGCCGGCGGGGATTTCATATCCCTGGCAAGTTTAACTAAGCTGGACAGGTCAAAGAAGAGGAGGCAGACAAAGCAGACATTATAACTATTTGACAGAAATGGTGGCCATCTTGAAAATGGTGGCCATCCTGAAATTTTGAGTGGCACATACCTTTTTCCAAAAGAGTGTTCCTTGAAGAGTATTTCTGCCTAATTGTATGCTTGCATCACCATTTTAACAATTTAAATAATTAAGGCGAGACACTACGGGTGAATAGGGTAAAAATTTAAAAACTAGCAGATATCACCATGAAACTTTCCCAGTTGATTACCTACATTAAGATGAGAAAAAAATGTATTAAAAGTTTTCTGTAATTTAATGTTTAAATGAGCAAATTAGGCAATATCTAATTAAATATGCGCTAATTTGTATATATTTTAAAAAACGAAATCTGAGTATTGGATAAAGCCAGATTAAAAATTATTTTTTCATTGTGTTCACATATTAGATGGGGAAAAAATACAGAGGCATTTATGGATATCTACTTTTGTTATCCTGTAAATCATAATATACTGTCAATAGCCTTAAAAAATGATTTTCGCCATGTTTTTTGGAATAAAATGTTATATAAATCAGGCTAGGAAAAATATATTTACAGATCCCTCTGTAAATGTCTTCATAATATGACTAGGTACAAGACTGGAAAGATTGGTGTATATAGGTGCTACTGAAGTGGAGATTTCAGACTTGGAGTATGAGAGAAAGGTCATTTTGAGAAAACAGGCTTTAAAGATTTATCATCAGCCAATGAGATTGCGCATTCAGCCCTTTTACTTTCGCGATTGGCTGCTGATAAAAAGGAAATGACCATATTTGGATCCGACAGCATTGTGCAGTGAAGAGAGAGCTTTCCAGCGGTGCCTGTGAAGACAGAGAGCAGACAGAGATCGCGGATCGGCAGGAGGATTTACAACGACAACTTTTGTTGAATTTACGCAATATCTACAGGCGCAAACAGACAAAGTGTAGTAAAATAAAGATCTAAATGTGTTTTTTGGACTTTTTTTCACCACAGTCTGAAAGAAGACATGTTATTGAAGACAAATATCCAAAAATCTCAAAATTGACCAGTAAAAAAAAAAACAATGTTTTTGCCTGCCATGTCTCACCTTAATATTCGACAGGAACAGTGGCCATCTTTAAAAATGGCGACCATCTTGAATTTTTGAGGGACAAGCATCTTTTTCTATTAACATGTCCTTTAGAGAGTATATTTGTATCAAATGTTATGCTTGGATCACTGTTTGAATAATTGATATAATAAGCATTGAATAGCAATGGCGGCCATTTTGAAAAATGGCCGCCATATTGAATTTTTGAGTGGCCAACGCCTTTTTCCAAAATAGTGGCCCTTAGAGAGTATCTGTGCCAAATTTCATGCTTCTATACCAAAGTGAACGATTTTTTTACTAATCTGCTGCACTAATTACACTTGAATTGATGTTGTAATTCTAACCTTTTTAATAAAAAAAATATATTTACAAGGTAGATGTAAACAAACTATTAAAAGGTAAATATATTTTTTTTCTTTAAATAATTTGTATTGTGTTTTATTAGTAAGAAAGTTGGGGAGAGGATAAATATTCCAAAACTGAAAATACAGTATGAGAATTAACTGCACAATTACTAGACATGTTTACCTTGGATATTATACAATTTGCAAGCACAATTGTGAAAAAGAAAAAAAAATGTATATAAAATATTTGTGTATAATACACATATACATATATATATATGTGTGTGTGTGTATGCATATATATATGTGTATGCATATATATATATATATATATATATATATATATATATATATATGTGTGTGTGTATATATATATATATATGTGTGCGTGTGTGTGTGTGTATGAAGATTTCAGATGCAAAAGCCTCTAAATGCCATCTGAAATTTTCTTCTAGAATGATCATTTTTATGAAGCTTGCATATTTAAGTTAGCTATAGGTGACACACCTGAATGAATGGCTCATTAAGTATGCAGGGGCATTGTCTCATCTGGTGTGAACTACTAAATATGCTTGATCGTTTACGCCCCATCCGCATATTGCCTTTCCAAACTAAAAGTGTTTCGCAAAACTTAAATCAATGTATCGTTTTATGTGAATGATTAGGCCGGATGATTTTCACATCATTTTGAAGAAACTCTAGGCGACGACATCCATTAGTCAAAAGTCTTATTGACATATTTAGTATGTGTTTTGTGGCCTTATTTCAGAAACTTTCATTTTTAGTTTTTTCAATAACCATGCATAAACATTATTCTCTCAAAAATGAAAACATGTACATACATGTGGCTCACATATCATGGTAGTCCTGTTTGTGCTAAATAGAGTGTAATTTTCTTTTGCCATTGATATGTTTATAAGCAACTGAAAAAAGCACAAATGTCAGGGCATGTCAGAACATCTCAAGGACCCCCAAAACACCCCAGACCCCAGAGGGTTAAAAATGCAGCTCCTCTATTACAGGTCCACTGGTGGGGATGACAGTTACAAATAAAATCTCTCAAAGTGTTGTTCAAAGTGTATGTTGGAAATGGTTACTCACTTTCTGGTTTATAAGCTAGTCAGAACTAGGAAAGGTGAACTCTTTCTCTCTGTCTCCCTCCTTTCCTTCCTCACACACACACACACGCACGCACGCACACACACACACACACACACACACACACACACACACACACACACACACACATGCAGTCTCACTTTCTTCTTGCAGCCCCTCCTCTCTCTGTCAGAGGCAGCCCCTCCTTTCTGCCTCTCTTTCTCATGTCACAGTCACCATTTACTTCTGCTATGTGAGAAAGAAACAAGTGTTCTTTCATAGTTCTAGTTTCTCTTTATAAATGAATATCGTTCTTTTTCAAACAGTCCTAATCTGTGCATTTTACGTGCACACACACACTTTTACTTTATTTTTTCTTGTAACAATGAAGAGGCAAAGCTGAAATATTTCTAATTATTATTATTTTATTTTTTTAAGATTTGTCTCCCCGTTTCCTCTCCTATTTGTCCATCGTTGCAACATTCTCAGTTGTTACTGACTGCTCTTTTTTGACAACTACACTTCTGTCTTTTTCATGAATTTCTACCAACATATGACTGGTATGGTTGGGGTTGCTCCTCAAAACTACCACTACCACCAGTTTTTCCAGTGTCCAATTATCTACCTGTGCTGGTCTGATTTCTCCTCCCTGTCCGACTTTAACGATTGTGTCACTTTCCCACTTTTCTGGCCTTGAGCTCACTACCATATACATGTTCCTCAAAACCGTGGCTCCTCCGAAACCCAGAGGCCAAGTGTACCACGCATTTCTTTTCAGGTATGGGATGTACAATGGATTTAGCTTTATTTCTGATTTTGTCAGCAAGGAATCCAAAAGGGTAGTTTTGGGAAGGTCAAATCTGTTCAAGTGTGGTCTTAGGGCTTCAAGAGTTATCTGTTTTATTTTTATTTTTATCACATCACGCCAATCCCCTAAGTGCCACTCTCGTTCAACCTGGTTCAAGTTTGTTATTCTTGTCAATTTTTTCAAAAGCTCATCCTTCCCTTGGTCTGTTAACTGCTGTCTCTGCCCTTCATTATCTATGAACTCTTTTTCTAACCAGAAGTGATTCTTAATACCTTTGGTTAGTTTTAATGCCCCTTGAAAGTCATCCTCATCTTTTCTTTCTTTCCGCAATCTAATCTCCTCTGCCTCATAATTATGACCGCCGCTAGCGTAGCTAGCGAAAGCGGTCATATAGGGATTGTCAAAGTTTTTTTTTTTTTTTTTTTCGTCATCTACTGAATTTTTCGTCAACGATACCAGGGACACCGAAACACCGGGGAACATGAAATTTGGTGGGCATGTAGCCCCACTAGACTTTTACGGAAAAATTTCATTTGGTCCCCGGGGGCCACTCCCCCCCCCCACTTTATGGTATGTTGGTCTTAAGGGCCCACATCAACCTAGCCCATAATCACTCATTTGTGATTTGCGCCCCTCCCATAAAAAATGAAAATGCAATATTATTCTGCTTTAATCGCCCCTATCTTCAGTTGAGATGTTCAGAACTGCACCATATTTCATGTGTATGATTAACTTGACATCCTCCGGGGGTATGCTAAGTTTCGTAGAATTTCATCCATGGGGGGGTATAAAATAAATTCATTTATGTGCACATTTAGTGACTGTACACTCATCGGCCTGTAGATGGTGCTGTTGAGCGAAGGGTTGCTGGTTTAGGATGATACTGTCACACACACACATGCAGGAATACAAACAAACGCAAGCATGCACACACACTGACATCCACACGCACAGACATACACACACAAACACACACGCGCACACACACGTATGCACGCATACATACACGCACAGACACACACACACACAGACACACACATACACAAACACACACATACACACACACACAGACAGACATGCACATACTACTACTTTTTTTAGGTATCAGCCATATACCCGATTTACCAATACCTAATGTGTTATGCTTGGGCAGTATACTAATGAGGTGGGTGGGACATGTTTCATGCCATGTTAGATCACATCCTGAGAGTCTACGCTTTCAGAAAATATATAGTTTATATAGTTGAATCAGTTTTCTCTTCATGGTACAGACCAAAATGTATTATGTGTACTTTTTGTGGAAAGCCAGTGCAGGCCTGAGCGGCGGTCATATTTTGTACCGCCATGCAGTACATCTAGTTTATCTCTCTGGTACTCGTGTCAGGGCCTCCCAGAGTTCCCCCAATACCTGGAGGATGTGAGCCTGTGCACTGTGTGCAGGGTTTAAGGACTGATGATAGTAGCAAGACTGGCCCCAGTCACCTACCATCACTCTCTCTTCAAATAAATGCTGGACTGGCAGGACAAAGCAGCACACCACTCCTTCCTCCGGCACCATAAAAGGGCCTTGTTGTCACTTTCAGATATTTACATCATGGTTTATGGTAAGCCACATCTTTGAATTGTGGCACTACTTTTGTGGAATTGGATGATGTCAACTTGTCTTTAAATACAAATGTACATCATAATGTACAACGGTACAGTGAAGCAGGGCTCTGCATTGCAACTCTTTCACTTGCATATATGCCCTTAAATGATTTACAAGCATAGTGGGTGAGTGAAGACTAAAACCTACTGTAAATGTTATAATGTTAAGGTTATATTATACTTTTATACATTTATACTAGTTCCTCCTCCAGGTTGGGGTTACAGCCTCTGCAGTGGACAGATGTAGATTTAGCCGGAACTAGCCAGTAATGTTCAGCTATTTGTATGTATTTCTACCAGTTTTGGAGTGGGGAATGATTTGATTAAAAATGGTTTGTGATAATACATGTTGGGATGAAAGGTACTGGATTGAGTTTATGTTCATGTTTATTTGGTTTGTTGTATATGTGTTCATTGTTAAAATGTGACTTTGATGTCCACATAAAATAACCCAAAAAGTGTTTGTGTCTACTTTTGGTCCTTGAGAAAAAAGTGTTGTTTATTACAGATGGCAGCAAGCTTTTAATGGTATACCTCTCTGTATGTTGCAATGGTACATAATATAGCTGCTTAATAACACTGAGACACATAAGGATTAAAAGATGGTTTCAGTTTGATAACAAGGCTGTTTTTATAGATGATCAGATGTCACTGATTTAGTTGACCTGTGTGGTTATCCCATTGGTTATACATTGGCTAATCTTGATTTCTTTGTTTTTTTACACAGTGTTGATGAAGTCAAAATCTTTAACATACATAAAATATATACAAGTACACATACATGCGTACATGTACTCATGTACACAGTGTGATGGAGCATAGTGCAAAGGATGTTGGAATAAATAAGTATTATGTGCAAGTGTTATGTACTTGAGGTAGGTGGGTTTGGTATACAGTATATACAATATATCTAAACAGTATGAACAGCTCTGAAATAGAAAATGATGAATACATAATAAGTAGTAAACTGGTGGCTGATTAGAGTTACTGGGTTATAGCACAGGAATTCTTCCTGACACTGTGAGTCAGAGTCAGCTGTTCATCAGAGTGATGGCTTGTGGGAAGAAACTGTTCCTGAGGCTGTTGGTTTTGACGTACAGTGCTCTGTAGCGCCTACCAGAGGGGAGAAGCTGGAACAGGTTGTGTCCGGGGTGAGATGGATCTGCAGTGATGCTTCCTGCCCGTTTCCTGACTCTGGAAATGTATAAGTCCTGAATGGAGGGCAGGTTGGCACCAGTGATTTTTCTGCAGTCCTGACTGTCCGTTGTAGTCTGTGACTGGGGCCAGTCTTGCTACTATCATCAGTCCTTAAACCCTGCACACAGTGCACAGGCTCACATCCTCCAGGTATTGGGGGAACTCTGGGAGGCCCTGACACGAGTACCAGGGAGAAAAACTAAACGATTTAACTTCACTTTTATTTTACTTTACACAAGTACCAAGAGTACAGAGCACTGCCTTTCCCTGGTGGTTCATCAAACAGAATTAAACCCAAAAAAGCACTAAAAGATCTGAAAGTCCCAGAGCTAGAGATAATTTTTGACTGAGTAAGGCTAGGTTTCACACACAAGTAGGTCTACATAACTAATGAGAACTACAAGCTGCATAAAAAATATTTCATCTACTTTACTAACATAATAAGTATATCACACTGGAGAAAAATGCAAAGGAAAATAAAAAGTATACAACTTTATAGATTTGTTTTGTAAGCGTTTTGTTTTGACACAGAAGGGGTAACAGTAGATGGTGGAAGCTAAGAGTTTTTAGCAGCTGTAGTGCCATAGAAAGAGGAGCTGGAAGGCAGGTGAAGTTCTGCACACCCTTCAAACTCAGTGATTAGCTTCTGTTGGTAGCAGTGCTTGCCTTCTCTTTGATATAAACACAAGTCAAAAGGTCAAACCCTTGTTGCCTGTTGTCGCCACAGAAAGGGGATAGAGTGACCTCTGCTGGTTGAGCTTCCACGTAGCAAGAAGGGCTATAAATATGTTACAAAACTAAAATGTGAATTAAATAATAGAAACTTATAAATAAATAGGCTACCTGCTATCCTAAGCTACATATAAAATGAGTTCACTTGTCTTAATCTGAAGTTACAGGTCACCAATGGTCTTACAAATGTTTAATTCTCCCTAACAGCCAGAGTTATTATTTTATTTTTTTTATTTTTTTATTTCAGTTAACTAAAGTGTTTTTTCACACCCTACTTTAGTTGTACTAAAAAATGATTAGTTCATATTAGTTCAGTTTTAGTGTACAATCACCTCGCTAACTATAGTTACTTTTATTTTGAAAGTGTTACCGGTTACTTTCGCTTCCATAAAGGAATAGACCACGTGACTTCCGTTTTTGGTTTATAAACGAAAAACGAATTGACTGAAGTTCAAAGACTCTCTTCATTCTTTGTTCAAAAAGGAATAACGATAAAATGATCGCCAAAAACGAAAAACGGGCCGTTTTTAATTGTTTTTTCAATTTTTGATTCTGACACCAAAATTTGGTTTTTCGTTTTGAAACAAAAAACAGAAAAACGGTATTTTCGTTTTATAATTACAAACGAATTACGGATTATCCAGAGATCCCAGGGACCAGGCTATTGCTTTCAATAAAAAAATGAAAATGTAAGAGAACACTAAAATTAATTAAGTTTGAAACCCCATCGAACATTTCAAGGTATAAAGTGTCGGGACAGTTTATTTATTTAAAACAAGGTTGCGCAAGAGTTTATTCCCTTTGCGATGCAAAATAAGAAACACGGAACCTTATTCTTGCAACATTTTACATGTGTAGGCTATTGGCAACGAAATTGCAGCTAAGTTAAAAAATTAAACCGGTACAAAACGAAAATAGTTCAAAGCAACATAAATTAAGAGCAGGCGTTTTTCTTTCCCTGTCTCTCGCGCTGGATCTCTTTTTAGTAAGTTTCTTTTGTCTCCCTCACTGCGCGCGCGGGTCTTTCTCGAAATTATCTGTATGACCGAAAAACTACAGAGTAGCCTATTAAGTTATTTTAGCTGTTATGAGTAAAATAATTCCAAATGAACGCACCGCCGCGTTTGTCGAACACTAATTCAACATGCCAGAATAAAACCTGGCTTTGAACAATGCATAGCGCCACTCGTCGTGGTGTGTCCAAACACTTAAACTTCAATATTTAATTCAAAACAATCTCAAAACGCTTTGTGACATTTTGAAAAGCCACGCATGCATTACGGCCACTGTAACCATTAACGTAACAGAATACTGGTTCTGATTTTATTGTTTGTCGTTTAAACGTGCCTGTTGCATATCTTTATTTTATATATTTAATATGGTCTATTGAATTAGCATATATATATATATATATATTTTTTTTTTTTACAGAACTGCTTTTGAAATTACGATTGGAATTATTATAGGCTACAGATGTAAAGTTATTGCATAATATTTGTTCCTTAGTGTAAAATGGAAATGCATGGTAATTTTATTTTATAAATATTTAAGCAAAAAAACTATGGTGTAACAGAGTTTTAGAACTAGACAAATCTCTCTGCATCAATAATAGGCTATAAAATGCATTAATAGGCTAATATAAAAATTACAGTAGTTCAAGTTGGTTTCAAGATTTGAACCCATGTCATCTAAATGATCGGAGCGTGAGTTCTACCACTCGGCCATGACTCTACTCGTTGTGAAATGAACAAACGTTCCAATGTGTGTTCGCTCACACGAGCGGGAAACGCTCTTAATTCGTCTCATTCCTCAATAGAATAGTACAAATAATCAGCTTCCCATCCATCTTCCTCCGCTTATCCGGGGCCGGGTCGCGGGGGCAGCAGTCTAAGCAGAGATGCCCAGACTTCCCTCTCCCCGGACACTTCTTCCAGCTCTTCCGGGGGGACACCGAGGCGTTCCCAGGCCAGCCGGGAGACATAGTCTCTCCAGCGTGACCTAGGTCTTCCCCGGGGTCTCCTCCCGGTGGGACACGCCCGGAATACCTTCCCGGGAAGGCGTCCAGGAGGCATCCGAAACAGATGCCCGAGCCACCTCAACTGACCCCTCTCGATGTGGAGGAGCAGCGGCTCTACTCTGAGCTCCTCCCGAGTGACCGAGCTTCTCACCTTATCTCTAAGGGATCGCCCAGCCACCCTGCGGAGGAAGCTCATTTCGGCCGCCTGTATCCGGGATCTTGTCCTTTCGGTCATGACCCAAAGCTCATGACCATAGGTGAGAGTAGGAACGTAGATTGACCGGTAAATCGAGAGCTTTGCCTTGCGGCTCAGCTCTTTTTTCACCACGACAGACCGGTACATCAACCGCATTACTGCAGAAGCTGCACCGATCCGTCTGTCAATCTCCCGTTCCATCCTTCCCTCACTCGTGAACAAGACTCCAGGATACTTGAACTCCTCCACTTGAGGCAGAAACTCTCCACCAACCTGAAGTGGGCAAGCCACCCTTTTCCGACTGAGAACCATGGCCTCGGATTTGGAGGTGCTGATTCTCATCCCAGCCGCTTCACACTCGGCTGCAAACCGTCCCAGTGCATGCTGAAGGTCCTGGTCTGATGGGGCCAGCACGACAACATCATCCGCAAAGAGCAGAGAAGAAATCGTGTTGTCACCAAACCTGACCCCCTCCGGCCCCTGGCTGCGCCTAGAAATTCTGTCCATAAAAATTATGAACAGAACCGGCGTCAAAGGGCAGCCCTGCCGGAGTCCAACATGAACCGGGAAGAAGTCTGACTTACTGCCGGCAATGCGAACCAAGCTCCTGCTTCGGTCGTACAGGGACCGGACAGCCCTTAGCCAAGGGCCCCGAACCCCATACTCCCGGAGCACCCTCCACAAGATGCCGCGAGGGACACAGTCGAATGCCTTCTCCAAATCCACAAAGCACATGTGGACTGGTTGGGAAAACTCCCATGAACCCTCCAGCACCCTGTAGAGCAGGGCTGGGCAACTTCGGTCCTGGAGGGCCACTGTCCTACAGAGTTTAGCTCCAACCCTGAAAAAATCACCTGCCTGTAATTTTCTAGTAATCCTGATGACCTTGATTAGCTTGTTCAGGTGTGTTTGATTAGGGTTGAAGCTAAACTCTGTAGGACAGTGGCCCTCCAGGACCGAAGTTGCCCAGCCCTGCTGTAGAGGGTATAGAGCTGGTCCAGTGTTCCACGGCCCGGACGAAAACCACACTGTTCCTCCTGAATCCGAGGTTCTACTATCGGCTGGATTCTCCTCTCCAGTACCCTGGCATAGACTTTCCCGGGGAGGCTGAGAAGTGTGATCCCCTATAGTTGGAGCACACCCTCCGGTCCCCCTTCTTAAAAAGAGGGACCACCACCCCGGTCTGCCATCCCACTGTCCCCGACCGCCACGCGATGCTGCAGAGGCGTGTCAGCCAAGACAGCCCTACAACATCCAGAGACTTGAGGTACTCAGGGCGGATCTCATCCACCCCCGGTGCCTTGCCACCGAGGAGTTTCTTGACTACCTCGGTGACTTCAGCTTGGGTGATGGACGAGTCTGCCTCCAAGCCCTCAGCCTCTGCTTCCTCAATGGAAGACGAGACAGCGGGATTGAGGAGATCCTCGAAGTATTCCTTCCACCGTCCGGTGATATCCCCAGTCGAGGTCAACAGCTGCCCACCTCTACTGTAAACAGCATTGGTAGGGCACTGCTTCCCTCTCCTGAGGCGCCGGACGGTTTGCCAAAATCTCTTCGAGGCCGACCGATAGTCCTTCTCCATGGCCTCACCGAACTCCTCCCAGGCCCGAGTTTTTGCCTCCACAACCACCCGGGCTGCAGTTCGCTTGGCCTGCCGGTACCCGTCTGCTGCCTCAGGAGTCCCACAAGCCAGCCAGGCCCGATAGGACTCCTTCTTCAGCTTGACGGCATCCCTTACTTCCGATGTCCACCACCGGGTTCGGGGATTGCCGCCTCGACAGGCACCGGAGACCTTACGGCCACAGCTACGAGCGGCCGCTTCGACAATGGAGGTGGAGAACATGGTCCACTCGGACTCAATATCTCCAGACTCCCTCGGGATCTGGTCGAAGCTCCGCCGGAGGTGGGAGTTGAAGATCTCTCTGACAGGAGACTCGGCCAAACGTTCCCAGCAGACCCTCACAGTACGTTTGGGTCTGCCGAGTCTGTCCAGCTTCCTCCCCCGCCATCGGATCCAACTCACCACCAGGTGGTGATCAGTTGACAGCTCCGCCCCTCTCTTCACCCGAGTGTCCAAGACATACGGCCGCAGGTCAGATGAAACGACCACAAAGTCGATCATCGACCTACGGCCTAGGGTGTCCTGGTGCCATGTGCACTGATGGACACCCTTATGCTTGAACATGGTGTTCGTTATGGACAGACTGTAACTAGCACAGAAGTCCAATAACAGAACACCACTCGGGTTCAGATCAGGGGGGCCGTTCCTCCCAATCACGCCCCTCCAGGTGTCACTGTCGCTGCCCACGTGGGCATTGAAGTCCACCAGTAGAACGATGGAGTCCCCAGTCGGAGCACTTTCCAGCACCCCTCCCAGAGACTCCAAGAAGGCCGGGTACTCTGCACTGCCGTTTGGCCCGTAGGCACACACGACAGTGAGAGACCTATCCCCGACCCGAAGGCGCAGGGAAGCGACCCTCTCGTTCACCGGGGTGAACTCCAACACATGGCGGCTGAGCTGGGGGGCTATAAGCAAACCCATGCCAGCCCGCCGCCTCTCACCATGGGCAACTCCAACACCAGGCGCTCGCATACGAGCCCCAACCCCAGGCCTGGCTCCAGGGTGGGGCCCCGGCTGCGCCATACCGGGCGACGTCACGGTCCTCGGTATAATTTTTCTCATAAAGGGTTTTTGAACCGCTCTTAGTCTGACCCGTCACCTAGGACCTGTTTGCCTTGGGAGACCCTACCAGGGGCATATAGCCCCGGACAACATAGCTCCTAGGGTCATTCGGGTACTCAAACCCCTCCACCACGTTAAGGTGGCAGTTCAAGGAAGGGATAATCAGCTTCATTGCACATAATTTACTTTTGTTTGTTATTTTTGGTATTACATTTGTTGTTGTTTTTTTGTTTTGTTTTATGTGTGTGTGTGTTTTATCGCACTGCTCCCCGGGGAATAGGTGTCACAGTGTCTGGTGGTTCCCTGGGTTAAACACTAGAGGTCCTCAGTTTTCACGGTGTTTATGCATTTTCACTACAATTCCCATGATCCTGTCTGTCACTGATTGTTTCTCGTCACCTTGTCAGCACTTGTGTGTATATATACCCTGGCTGCGTTCGAAACTGCATACTTCCCTACTATTTAGTATGGGAAAAAGAGTAGGCGAGCGAAAAAGTATGTACGAATCCAAAAGAGTAGGTGAGAATTACCTGGGTGACGTACTAATTATCGTGAGATTTGGACTTAAGTGCGTTCGAATATGCCTACTTTCCTACTATATAGTAGGCGAAAACAGTACGTGAAGGAAGCAGTACGTTCGAAACATCAGTATTCATAAAAGAGTAGGCGAGAAGTTCCCGGATGGCTGTCTGCTTCCGACCAGATTCTCGAGTGCTCAACCGATGGCTACTCTTCTATCCCAGGAGGCCACGCGAGAGGATACGTCTTAAAAGAAGAAGAAGAAGGATACGTCATACTCGAACATGACAGAAAGGATGGATGAGAGTGTTTTCAAATGTGAGTATTACAAACCACATCGCATGTTTTGAACTACTGTACAGTAAACTGTTGAATTGTTGATGGTACTTTTGTGATTTTGCTGTAAATCAAATTTTATTATGTATGCTATAGCTATAGGACCTCCAGTAAGGACACATGCATCTCCAAAGTGGATTTGCATACATTTTAAACCGTATACATCTTAAATACAATTACTAAATGTCTATTTAATATCTGGCAAGAAATTCTTCTATAAGAATTGCAGATTACTACGTCTGATATGAAATAGACATCTGAGTGATGTATGTGTACTATGTATGTGTAATTAAGGAGAATTCACTGTTGTCAACACTGTTTTCATGAGACGAATTTTTAATACATTTACATTACATTTCATTTGTCCATTAGTACTGTTAAAAAATTGTGGAACATTTATGATGGATAAAAAGCTACTTATCAGCAACAACGTCAACATGTAAATGTAGTATTGAGCTCACAAATCATAGAGGTAACGTGAATCTGGTCTGGATGTTACAGGGACGGATGAGCACACGCATCAGCTTATCCGGTGGAGAGTGGCTCATGAAGCTGAATGCTGCCATCAAAGGCTTTGAGTGAGTATACAGAAATAATTAAACATCTATTTAATTGTTTATTTGTAGTATATTTCAAGTATTGTATTTTCAAACAGAGATATTACAGCAGTTTTTTGATTCTTGATTTCTCTGCATTTGCTGCAGATCTGTTGTGGTGGATCAGGACCTGCAAGGCAGGGTGACAGCGGCATTTGTAAAAAGAAAAAGGGAAAACCTTAAACAAAAATACAAAGTAAGATAATTTTGTTACTTCTAATACAGAAATGAAATGATTAAATATTGTGATGTTAAAATGACTGCTTTTGTATCATGCTTGTGCATTTTTGCAGGATCTGAAATGTCCGCAGACAGGGGTGAGCACTGAGGATGGAGGGGACACAGCAGCATCCTGGAAGTGGTAGGCAGACCAATTGGGGGCAGACCCTCCATCACTCCTCCTGCCCTCGTTGCCTCATGTGGGCCGGATGTTGCTGTGGCCTCTTCATCCTCAGTGAGGCCAGAGCCAGCAAGACCCAGGAAAAGGGTGAAAGACCTGGAGGACCTGATCCAGGAGATGGAGGAGAGAGAAGAGGAGAGAGAGCGGAAAGCAGCTGAGAGGGAGGAGAGACTGTGGAGAGAAATGGAGGAGAAGGAGGAGAGAAGAGAACGGGAGAGGTGCGAGAGAGAGGAAAGACAAGAAAGAGAAGAGAAAGAGAAGAGAGATGGCACCGGGAGGCAAGCGAGAAAGAGGAAAGGAGAGAAAAAGAAACAAAAGAAAGGGATGAAAGATTTCTTAATGTCCTTGAAATCCTTGCAAAAAAAAAAAAAATATTTGACCAAAACATCTTATGATCATTTGCACATTTGAGTTAATGTAAAGAATAAACAATTCTCAATAAAATAGAATTAAATTAAATTATATATATATATATATATATATATATATATATATATATATATATATATATATATATATATATATATATATATATATACATACATGCACCATACTGTGCAACAACAACAAATGGTGGCCTAAGACTTTTGTACAGTACTGTGTAGGCTATATAAAACAAACAATTTGTAGGCATTCACAGTACATTATAGACTTATAGAAATTTAGTGACACTTTAAGATTGTGATAAAAATTATAAATTAAATAGTTTTGAAGTGATGAATAATTAGTGAATGTGTGGTGTAATGGAAAAAAACTTTAAAACAGCAGTTTTACTGGAGTGTATATATGACTTCTAAATGCACACAGAGCTCATGCAGGGATATTCAAGGCAGGTCATGAAGGGTTCAGTCCAACACTCCTGTCTGTAATCTTCAAGTTCTCAGTTATTAATTGGTTTAAATTGATTCAGGTGTGTTTAATTAGGGTTGGACAATAGCCCTCCATGACCTAAGCTGAACTTGAGACTGTTTACACAAACTACCTTAAGTTTTGCATAGGGTTAGTGAACCCAAGCAAATAATTGTCATTATTTCCTCACCTTCATGTTGTTTGATCCCTGTGTTTTTTTTTGTTTTGTTTTCCTGAACACAAAAGGTGATTTTGGTCAGGTTTGTACTGTTGGTTTAATACAATACCACTCAATAGACTTTCAGAAGCTTCAAAAGCATCATCAAATAATCCCAGGAAGCTTCTGAAAGTTGGGCTACATTGACTGATATTGTATGAAACAAGCAGAACAAACTTAACAAAAATCACCTTTTTTTATTTAAACAAAAAAGAGGATCTTACAGCATGAAAGCAAGTAAATAACGGCTGCATTTATATGTTGAGAGGAATTAACCCTTTCACCCACCAAATAGAAATAGTAAATGTATGTATGCATTTTGTATTATAGTAATACCTTGACGAAATAAGCAGCTTTGAGCATTATGGCCGAGACCGTTTCAAAAAAAGTCACATTTATGCATTTGGCAGATGTTTTTATCCAAAGTGACTAAATGCATTTATTACAGGGACAATGACCCTGGGCCAGCCTGGAGTAAAGAGCCTTGCTGATCGACCATCTTCTGCTAACCAGTTCAGTGGTTTAGCCCACTACACCACAAAGGTAGTAAAGCTCTAACAAATATTTGCATGTAATTGTAAACCTATAAAATGACATTTGGCAAGAAACGAAATGCTGACAACATGAATTGTTTTAATGATTTTAACATTTTAATCTTCTTAAATGTTTTAAAGATAATCATGCTCATGGAGAGCAGGCACAGGGATGTTTGGAGCAGACACAGCGGCAGCCAGATTGTCCCGCACATCATCTCCCACTCTTGCTGCAAGGTTGTGGGGCTCAGGGAGGCCGTCATCAAGGTCTTCCTCATCCTCTGGCTCAACGATGTCCCCATTGACTAGAGCGAGATTGTGAAGCACAGCGCAGCACGCAACAACCTCAGGCACGAAGGCAGGCTTCACCTCCAAGGCCTTGAAGAAAATGCAGCGCCAGCGTGTCTTCAGCATCCCAAAAGCTCTCTCCACGATGTTGCGGGCACGGGAGTGCTTGCTGTTGAAGCGAGCCTGCACAGGGTTCTGCACCGGCTCTCTGTACGGGGTGATGAGGCAGATGGGGGCACTCAGGCAAGGGTAGCCTCCATCCCAGAGGATGCACTTCCCTGCAGGTGGATAAAGGCTGCCAGCATACACAGGGCTGTTCCTCAGCACCCTGGCATCGTGCACAGACCCAGGATATCCCACAAAGACATCAAGGAACTTCCCCCGGTGATCAGTGATGGCCTGGAGTTGGATGGAGTGAAACAGCTTCCTGTTGAAGTAACAGTGGGAGTTATTTGCTGGAGGTTTAAAACGGATATGACAGCCGTCTATTGCACCAACTGCTCTGCTGAAAACTGGTGACCCAGCCAGCTGTGCAAATCCTGCTCCTACTGCCTCCAGGTCATCTCCGGTCGGAAAGCAGATCACCCTCCTCAAAATTCCCATGATGGCCTTGCTCACCTTGCTGTAAGATGCTGCATGGGCCAGCCAGTGCAGGAACACAAGGACCTCAATCTCCCGTTCCCATCCATGGTCAGATCCCAGTCTGACTGCAGCGATGAGGGACATGATGGACGGCAGAGACAGGCGAAGGTGGGCACGGTGGTCAGCCGCTTCATCAGAATAGAGCCGCAGAATGGGAACAGCTCTGTTGAGATGGCAGTATGATGTGGGGTTCACCGCCTGTAAATACATGATAGTTTGTTAGAACAAAAAGCTTGAATAAAGCGACGTTTCATGTGGTATTGACTTGTATATGTATTTATTTATTGTGATTTTCTTTTATTCATTCATTTACTTATTTTTATTCATGTTTCATATTGTTGTAAGTAAATAAAATATATAAATTTCATGAATTCATGATTGCATTTGTCTAGTGTGTATTCATGCATAGCTATGTCATATGACAATACAACAGTTTGCTTGTTTTACCAAAATATAGAATTTTCATTAAGAAAATGTTATAGAATTAAGTGTTGGTCAGCATTTGTATTATTGTGCATAAGTGTTGGGGTGGGCTAGTAATGCAATTCATTCTGGGGTAATCTTAATTTTTTAATTAGTAATACTTGCTTTCTTTGAGTATGAAATCATCAGTCTTCTCCAAAGGCGAGATCTCCGAGCAGCTGCCCGACGTCTCCTTTGTGCACACATTCGTCTCACTAGTGCAGACATGCCAACCATTTCAGACGCTGATGAAAACCGTTCTGGTTATGTTGTACTGATGCAACAATTTAAAAGTTATGAGCAACAGGTGCACCGACATTTGCGGTGCACCTGTTGCTCATAATCTTTTTTTTTTTTTTTTTTAAAACTCACAGGAGAACTATTTTCCTTTTTTTAAATTATTTTTTTATTAAACATTTACTTACAAAATACAAAAGTGAAAAGTCATACACCAGAGAAGAAAGCCAGAGTTTCTGATAAACATTACATCACATTTGAATTCAGAAAAAGAAAGAAAGAAAAAATAAATAAATACAAGAAAATAAATCAAATTAAATTACAAAATGAAGTATCAATTAAAAATTAAATAAATAAATATTCTCCCCACAAAGCATAAAATAATAATAATAGAATAACAATAATAAAATATTTATACAAAAACGCCAAAAAAATGAGCATATATTAAAAGTTTTATTTACCTGTTGCTCATAACTTTTAAATTGTTGCGCTTGTGATAACTTCATAGGCCACATGATAACGTCAACATGGCGGATGATGTCCGGATCGCATTCATACTCAACGAGATTTGGCTATTAAGTACCTACTCTTTTAGCGCTCGTTAAGTAAGTACTTATTGAAATTAAGTACCTACTCATTGAGTATGCGGTTTCGAACGCAGCCACTGTCTGTTTCAGTGTTTGTCACAGAGTCCTTGTCTATTATCACACCACTTCTGTGTTCTGCCTTGTTGCCTGTTTTTGGATTGTTTTATGTTTTGGATTGCTTCTTTGGTTTTGACCCCTGCCTGGACTGGATTTGAGTAACGGATTTCCCTTAATAAATTATACTGCTTTTGGATCTTCTCTCTGTTTCCTGTGTGATGGATCGTGACAATAGGCTTGTCGCCCACCGACGTCTAGGCCTACAATATAAAATACAGGTTATATTGTTATCGTCTCTATTTTTAACTTGTTGTTCTATTTTTCTGGCCTTATAAAAATGTTCTATTCTGTTTACTATAGTTGTAGTATTTCATCCTTACTGTAAATTGACATTAACTCCGCTTAAGGCAATTGAAAAAAATGCAGCAATTGCTGCAGTTTTGCACAATATCCCTTTGCGCCACCTGTCATTTCGCGAATTACTTTGAAATGCGACTGGTTTATTTTTACCGCGGAAGTTTTGCCGCGGTGGCAGGCTGATGCGGCGGTAATAGGCATTCTGGTTGAGTACCTACTGTAAGTATGACCTGAACCATTTTAGGACTATCCCAGAAAGCCCCACCCAGTTTTCCAGCCTGTCCAGAAGTGTGTTGTGATCGACAGTGTCAAATGCAGCACTGAGGTCGGGTAGCACCAGCGCTGATAATTTGCCTGAATCAGTATTTAACCCTCTGGGGTCTGAGGTGTTTTCTGGGCCCTGGAGGTGTTCTGACATGCTCTGAAATTTGTGCTTATTTCTGTTACCTGTGACATTTTCATGGCTAAAGTCTGATTACACTGTATTCAGCACAAACTCTGCTACAATAATATATCATGTAGCACAAGGCAGATGAGCAAGTCTGCCTCTGATTAAATTAATCAAGTCTAATTTACAAACAACCCTGTTCTTCCTGGATTACGACACAGAGCACATAGTGCCTTCCGCTGATTAAAGTTACTGACATTACAATCAACAAATACAGGTTCTGTTCTTCTTGGACTGTCTGCAGAGAGCAAATGGCGCCTACCAGTTGCATAAATCATTGATTGCCGATCTGAGAACACAGATCGCTTCTGTCTGAATCAACAAAAAACATTCTGTTTTACTGCTCTGCGGGGATCCGCTGACCAGCGAGGCGCCACGCTGACGGGCGATCTCGCAAAACCCTCTGGGATTTCTTAACACTGATTAACACTTCAAAACAAGACAACATTGTTAACAGATGTTCGACCATGTACCCTGGTGTTAATCTCATCAGTTCAAGACACAAACGCACATACATACATTTCCCCTGAGAGGGGGGGAGAACACGAGTTCACCCAGCGAACTCGGCCACGTGAACTTTGGAATGACTTTACACACACACATACAAACGCACAGAGAAGCTATCATGACCACGTGTGGTTAAAATTACCCTGTAAACTATATAAAATGTATTTTTGTTGTGTTTCATGATCCCCATACCCAAAATACTATATCTATAAGCTTTATTGGTATGTAATCAATTTGATGTGCATGTAATCACGGAAAATCATGTATCTTTGTGTTATTAGCTCACAGAATTATCACGCATGATATTGTTTTGTTCCAAAGAACCCAACGGTGTTGAATCTTTAACTCAAAATATCAGAGGATGCATTCTTTCATTAATATCAGGTTATAAATGTTTATGAACGAGTTTATCTCTTCAGTACATAGTAGGAAGAGGCGTGTACTCTTGCAAAACGAAAGGAGGTGGCCGCAACACGTCCTTCCAGATGATTGGGTCATGCACGTGAGGAGGCGTGGGTTTAGCTCCTTCAAAACACGGCGCCATCTCTCTATTCCTCGCAGTTCGCCAGAGAGAGAGACCCGCCTCCTTCTTCCAAGAAACCTTCGTTTGCTTTTTCTTATTTCGTTTTTATTCTAAGTCTTTCTTTTCTTGATAGTTTACCTCAGTTTGATAATTTTCTTAAATACCAACGAAACCAACTTAAAACTAAATCATCTTTGGCTAAGTTTGCGTACGCCCTGAGTTACCAACGTAAACACTCCGCCTTGACGAAGCTTCTACCACGTGTTTCCAGGCTCCTTTGTTACACGAGACGCACACAAGAGGGCCTCACTGAGCAAGTACTGTATATTCTTAAATTCACAATCCAAAAGAAATGCTGTTTTAAGTTGTCCAGAAATGACTAAGTTTTGCTTTTCTTCCTTGCTCTGACTCTCTCACTGTAACGATAACCAGCTGGAGTGCCCTTGAAAGCCTCCAGAGGGCACTCCACACCAGACTATCATGTTTCACTCACAAACTACATTTCCCATAACTCACTGCCCGGACTCATCATCACTTATCACTGATCACATTCACCTGTACCTCATTCACTGATTGCATTCACCTGTCTCTTCATCCTGTTACTCAGTCTATTTATACCATGTTCATTCTTCACTCACCGCGAAGTCTTGTTGTACTGTTAGTCTGCAATTCCGAGCATTTTCCCTGGTTTCATGTCTTCTTGGTTTTTTGGATATCTTGCCTTGTTCCCTGGATTACTCTCTTGCCTCTGGTCCCTGCCTGTTTTGTTTGTTTGTTTATTTGTTTGTTTGGACTGCCTACCTGTGTTTTGACCTTTTGCCTGTACATTGGATTACGCCTCTGGATTGCCCTTTAAATAAAAGCTGCATTTGGATCTAAACCTTCTTGTCTCGGAGCAGTTCGTAACAGAAGACTTCGCCTCACCCAGATCCAGCAGCAATGACCTCCAGGAGTCCAGGAGCACAGATTATGTGTCTCCGTCAGGGAGACAGGCCCATAGAGGAGTACGTGAGAGACTTCATTGAGCTGGCACCTTTGACATTTTTTGATGAAGTATGCCTAATGATATTTTTCCGTGGAGGACTATCCGAGCCGCTCAGTTCCTTTATGCCACTGCATCACCCTAGCTGGACTCTGAGACATTATACTGACTTGGCCCTGCAACTGAGCGGCTCACATTTTTCAGTGAGTTTGGCGTCTGCCGAGTCTAAGTCACTTCACACCAGTCCAGCCGAGCCTGCACTTCACGCCAGTCCAGCCAAGCCTGCACTTCACGCCAGTCCAGCCGAGCCTGCACTTCACGCCAGTCCAGCCGAGCATGCACTTCACGCCAGTCCAGCCGAGCATGCACTTCACGCCAGTCCAGCCGAGCATGCACTTCACGCCAGTCCAGCCGAGCCTGCACTTCACGCCAGATCTGCCGAGGCCAAGGCAGTATGCGTCATGCCCGCCGCCCCTGAGACTGAGAGCATCATGCCCGCCGCACCTGAGACAGCAAGCGACATGCCCGCCAAGCTAGAGCCTTCACCGCTGGTCCCGTCCAGCACAGAGCCCTCTTCACCGCTGGTTCCGTCCAGTTCAGAGTCCTCTTCGCCGCTGGTTCCGTCCAGTTTAGAGCCCTCTTCATCGCTGGTCCTGTCCAGCTCAAAGCCCTCTTCATCGCTGGTCCTGCCCAGCACAGAGCCCTCTTCATCGCTGGTTCCGTCCAGTTCAGAGCCCTCTTCACCGCTGGTTCCGTCCAGTTTAGAGCCCTCTTCATCGCTGGTCCTGTCCAGCTCAGAGAGCGCTGATCCTGATCCAGAGACTGAGCTTCACGTCACTTCTGCCGATCCAGAGACTGAGCCTGAATCTGTTCCTCTTTCTACGCCTGTGTCTTCGGACAAGATGGCCGACTCCACGCCTGTGTCTTCGGACAAGATGGCCGACTCCACGCCTGTGTCTTCGGACAAGATGGCCGAATCCACGCCTGTGTCTTCGGACAAGATGGCCGACTCCACGCCTGTGTCTTCGGACAAGATGGCCGACTCCACGCCTGTGTCTTCGGACAAGATGGCCGACTCCACGCCTGTGTCTTCGGACAAGATGGCCGACTCCACGCATGTGTCTTCGGACAAGATGGCCGAGACCACACCTGTGTCTTCGGACAAGATGGCCACCGCCGAGCCAGTGTCTCGGGACAAGATGGTCTCCGCTCAGCCGGTGTCTGTTCCTGAGCCGATGTCTGTTCCTGAGCCGGTGTCTGTTCCTGTCCCTGTGTCTGTTCCTGTCCCTGTGTCTGTTCCTGAGCCGGTGTCTGTTCCTGTGCCCTGGCCACCTAAAGGGTCGTCTCCTCCCTGGCCGCCTGAAGGGTCGTCTCCGCCCTGGTCGCCTGCACAGCCTGCTCCGCCCTGGTCGCCTGCACAGCCTGCTCCGCCCTGGTCGCCTGCACAGCCTGCTCCGCCCTGGTCGCCTGCACTGCCTGCTCCGCCCTGGTCGCCTTCACTGCCTGCTACGCCTGCTCCGCCCTGGTCGCCTGCACTGCCTGCTCCGCCCTGGTCGCCTGCACTGCCTGCTACGCCTGCTCCGCCCTGGTCGCCTGCACTGCCTGCTCCGTCCTGGCCTCCCGTATTACCGCAGTCTCAAGGTCCTCTTCCGCTCCACGGACCTGGCCCTCCATCCCGCCCCCGGATCCGCCTCCAGGCCACCTCCCACCTGGACAGTTTTGGAGCGTCTGGAAGCCGCTCTTTGGGGAGGGGCTATGTAACGATAACCAGCTGGAGTGCCCTTGAAAGCCTCCAGAGGGCACTCCACACCAGACTATCATGTTTCACTCACAAACTACATTTCCCATAACTCACTGCCCGGACTCATCATCACTTATCACTGATCACATTCACCTGTACCTCATTCACTGATTGCATTCACCTGTCTCTTCATCCTGTTACTCAGTCTATTTATACCATGTTCATTCTTCACTCACCGCGAAGTCTTGTTGTACTGTTAGTCTGCAATTCCGAGCATTTTCCCTGGTTTCATGTCTTCTTGGTTTTTTGGATATCTTGCCTTGTTCCCTGGATTACTCTCTTGCCTCTGGTCCCTGCCTGTTTTGTTTGTTTGTTTATTTGTTTGTTTGGACTGCCTACCTGTGTTTTGACCTTTTGCCTGTACATTGGATTACGCCTCTGGATTGCCCTTCAAATAAAAGCTGCATTTGGATCTAAACCTTCTTGTCTCGGAGCAGTTCGTAACACTCACTCACTCTTTACACACACACTTACACTCTTTACACACACTTACACTCTCACACACGCGCCCACAAGCGCTCTCAATCTGTTACGCACACACCTAAAGACTCTAACGCTACAACTTTCTATCTCTCTCTCTATCTCTCTCTCATAGTTTTGTTTGTTTTATTTATTTTTATTTTATTTTTTTTTATTTTTTTTCTTATTACGATCGTGTTATATTGTTTGTCTGTTATGCATATTTACTCCTGCGTGATTGGAATAGTACCTGTAATCCTTAGTCTGTTTTATTAAATCCATAATCTCTTGAATTGAGACTCATTTGTTCCATTACTGAAGTCCCTGAAAGTGTGCGATCTCAGTTACAGCTCTACCTGATTGTACTATCACAATCTCTAAATTGTCTAAAACACGAAAATATCATTCCTTGTGGCCACAGGAAGGTTAATTTTCGGTGTTATAGGTTTCTGTTCAGAAATTGTACATGCTGTCTGCTGGACGGATGGTTTGCATGATAAATGAACACTAACTTCTACCTAATTTCCCCTAATTAAATTATAAAATTACCTCTCATTTGAGCTAATAAATTCATTGTCAGAGTCATTGTCGCTACAATCAGCATCATGTATGTAAAAGTTTGTAGTTTTGAGATAATGACATTTATGCGTGGTTTGTGAAAATACAAAAAAAATTGTCACTGAAATAAGCTTATGAAACCCATACTGATTATTTCTTCACAAGACTTTTGAAAATTGTATCACGTAGCCTAGAATATTTGCTCCAAAACTATGTGAAAATCATCCTGACTGCTCATTCAGAGAAGACAATATATTGATTCAAAATTTCTAAGACGTGTTTTGTGTGAGAAAGCTTTATGCGAAGGGGCGTGATCACCTCATTAATATGTAAGCTTTTCACACCTGAGAAAGACAAAGACACTCCCCTAATGGCCCTATTTTAGGAGCTATCAGGCCCTATCATTCTGAGCAACCTTGCACAAAGAATGAGGAGATTTAAAAAAGAATGGCTTTTTGATTGTTTGCAATCAGCAAAAGCACACTATTGAAAACAATCATCCAAAGACAGAGACCTTTGTGCTATTCCTAAAAACATTGTACACCTTTCATTTCCAAGGTGTTTGATTTTCATTTTACCATGTTCATATACAGAGACTCATGTGAATGTTGAAGTCAGCAGGAAAAAAAAGAAAAAAAAATCTTTTGGAAGATTTATATGCTGCTATATATATAATACTATTTTGTCAAAAATAAAGTCATCAACTAAGATGTTAGCTGTTCCAATGTTGGCTATATTCAAACTAATGAATACATATGATAAAATGTAGGCCTATAATCATTTTTCTACAAAGAAAGAGTACACTTGAAATATTGTTGAAATTGTAATTATTGTTGTAATTGTAACCTTTTTAATAAAATAGCAAAACATATTTCAAGATAGATGTAAGCAAAATCTTAAATGGTCAATATAAGTCTTCTTCTAAATATATCTTTTGTCCTTGCATTGTGGTTCAATCAGTGTCACACCTGAATGAATGGCTCATTATACAGAGTGGGTGGGACATTGTATTCTCAGGTGTAAACCACTCCTCGTTCACGCCCCCCTCGCATATTGGCTTTCCAAGCAAAACCTGTCTTACTCAATTTAAATCAATGTATTGTTTTATTTGAACGATTAGGCAGGATGATTTTCTCATCATTTTGAAGCCAGAACTCGAAGCGACAACATTCATTAGTCAAAAGTCTTGTTGACACATATTTAGTATGAGTTTTGTGGTCTTATTTCAGCAACTTTCATTTTTATTTTTTTCAATAACCACGCATAAACATTATTCTCTTAAAAATGCAAACATATACATGCATCTTGAGCACATATGGTAGCCCTGTTTGTGCTATATAGAGTGAATTTACACCTTTGCCATTAACATGTTTATAAATAACTGAAAAAAGCACAAATGTCAGAGCATGTCAGAACACCTCCAGGGCCCAGAAAACCCCTCAGACCCCAGAGGGTCAAGTCGTTGACTAGAAGTGATTTAATTTTAAGTGAACAAATATTTAAAAGAGCTAACTTGACAGTCTTACTTTTTGTCACAGCAATCTTAGTTTGACATGTAATAGGCACCAGATTAGTTGGGTTTGCTGTACGGCTATTGAAGGCCTTAAACTTTCTTTCTTGTGATAGAACAGCAATAGAGAAAGATACAGGCACACTGGGTTCCCGCTTGTTCTGTAAACATTTAAGAAAGTTACTGTTCTCAGAGCGGGGACCCGACACATATCACTGAGAGCTGGTATCAGTTGTTTTTGGTTCACCTAGAGCTGATGGAGGAGGGTGTGAGCCCTGGCGTTGTGGCAGAGGCCGAAGAGTTCTCACAGGAGGGGAAGGGCGAGCTGGGCCCGCAGGCCTCGGTGGTTGCGGTGCCTGCCGTTTTTTGGTTGGTATCTGGGGGCTTGCAGCAAAAGAGTGGGATAGTTTGGTTCCAGCATGCACCAGTTCTTCCATTTTCTGTGAGAAACACAGAAGTGGGGATGCTGGAGAGAGGGACAACGTGTCTAGTGAAAGAGGCTGTTGCTCTGGTGTTATCGGAGGCTGTAATATGCTGTCCTGGCTTCCCTGGCTGTTTTTCAGGAAGTCGTCCTTGGGTGCTGAATCTTGGAGCAGTTCTAATATGTGCGTCTGTGGTGAGCTCTGTGGGCAGGGATCAGCTGAGATTGTGTCCGTGAGCAGAGGTTGTTGTGGCGGAGTGGTGTTATCATTGTCCTTGTGTGATATGTCGACCGCATGTCCATTTTGCTGCTGAAGTGAAGTCCTGTGTTCATTCATACTGTTTCCAGGTGTGTGTGTGTCGTTCAGATTGACACACACTGCAGAAGGATGATTGAGGGAGTAGTAGATATTGTCCTTTAACACTCTTGAACCAAGTTTGTTTGGGTGATGGCCATCTCGATGAAACAGTTGTCGTTGACTCCAGAAAAGATTGAAATTGTCAATGAAGTTTACTCCTTTTATATTGCAGGTTTTTTGCAGCCATGTATTAAGCCCAAGCAACCGTGAAAACCTGTTTGTTCCTCTTGCTGGGAGAGGTCCACTGATGAATGTTTGAACTTTCAGTCTTTTAAGTGTTTCAAAAAGTTCATTGAAATCCTCCTTAAGGAGTTCTGACTGCTCTTTATGAATATCATTCTTCCCCACATGAATGATGAGTCGATTTGCAGTCTTATGTTTCATCAGAATGTTCTGAAGTTCCCTGTTTATATCAGAAGTTGTTGCTTGTGGAAGGCAGAACGTAGTTGTGTCCCTGCTGCTAATGTTTCTGATTATGGAGTCCCCCACTATCAGAGTCCTGGGCTCGGCTGCGCTCTGAGCTGAGTGCCGCTGTCTGCCCGACCTTGAGCGCCATTTAGCATCAGTGTTAGCTACTGGCCCATTCAGTCTGTGTTCGATCACATTCATCACATTTGGGGATTCCTCATTTACATTCATTAGTACTTCAAATCTGTTCTCAAGATGTATAGGCGGTGGTAGGAGACCAGTGTTTGCAATCCTTGTCAGAGCTGTATCTGGGGTAGAGGATGCTATTGCGGTAATATGTGAGGCTCGTGACAATATGATGTCTCGAGTGCTTTTGGGTTTCGCTCCCTGTTTGTGCCATCGATTTGTAAGTCGATCGGCTTGTTTCTCTACCTGTCGAGGAGCACTAGTTTCATGGGACTCACCGGCTGTATGCTGAGGGTGTCCATGACGAAGCTCTGTTGTGTGCTCCGTCTGGTTTGGTGGTCCTGTAAGTAACTTTGTTTCAAGAACTGCAATCCTTTGTAAAAGTCTGTGGCAGTTAGTGCAGCAAGTATATTCTTGAATCAGAAGAGACATTTTCTCTCTTATCCTTGTGTTTTCCTTTCCCTGGAATGTAAGCTGGTCGGGTAAAAGAATTCTGCTTTTTTGTAGTAATCCAAACTTTGTCTTCTGAGCACTGTGCTGATTTGCTGAAGTTAAAATTAGGTGATAAAAGGAAATAAAATATAGGAGATAAAATGTAAAAGCGATAGAGCAAAGCGTGGAGCAGTAAGCAAGAGCGTCCGAACAGTAGCTGAGCAGGAAGCAGATTCCAGAATATCGTTTATTATCTTTATGTTCTGTGCTGTGTTAGATGGGGAAGATTTTCGCGACTTTTCCCATGCTTTGTCTCAGCTTTTAAATGCTGCTCTCCAACAGCTAGCTCTCAGAGACCAGTTCATTGAAGGGGTGCGAGACTCTACCCTTCGCAGGGAACTGCGCAGGTTTGTGAGAGAGCGGCCACACTGTACGTTGTTTGACATCCATGATGAGGCTATGATGTGGTGCATGGAAGACAAACCTCGCAGTGCCAATGTTGCTCGAAGTAGGAAAATTGTGGGTGCAGGGCCGGTTGAGATATCAGAGCAGGCAAACTCGGACGGTACAGTGCCCAATGAGCTAGCTGTAACTCTGCAGGAAGTGGTTAAAGTTATCACTCAGCAAGGCAAAGCTATTGGTGAGCTTACCAGTGCAGTACGTGAACTTACCATGCAGAAAGCCAATGTTGTTCCTGACAAGAGCACAAAACCCAAATTCAGGCCAAGGTATACTGGCGATGGTCAGCCAATCTGCCTAAGATGTGAAGGAATAGGACACTTAGCTCGAAACTGCACAGCACCACATGGCTCAAAGGCTGCGTTCAGTTCTGCCTCAATGTCTGCGGTACCGGGAAACGGTGTCCCTCCATTGCAGTGAGCCGAGTAATGCGAGGTAAGCCTGAAGGCTCAAACAGTAACCCATTGACTAAGGAAAGGTTTCTTGAGCGTGCAGTAGGCATATGTCCAGAGGTCAATATCTGCATTGGTGGTGAGCCTGCTTGTTGTTTATTGGACACAGGAAGTGACGTGAGCACACTTACTGAAAGTTTTTTCAGAGAGCACCTCCATGGTGAGGATCAAGGTATTCACTGCACAGCTAAGTGGCTAAAGATAACAGCAGCCAACAAGCTACCTTTACCGTACCTTGGATATGTGGAATTAGATATCAAAGTTATGGGACTGACCATACCGGAATGTGGATTCTTAATAGTAAGGGACGAGGGTGGTCCAGAGCCCGACTCGACCCCACCGGCATAATAGGAATGAATATAGCTCAGAGATGCAGACAGCTTGTTCTTTCTGAGTTTGATAACACTCTGGGTGGTAAATTGGACTCTGTTTGGAGGGAAGCTTTCCAGCGAGTACAGGAGGTGGAGCTCATTGAAAAGGTGTCTATAGCCAGAGTAAGTGGCAGACGCAAAGCATATGTACCCGCCGCCTCTGTTGCCACGGTCTATGTCAGGGTCCACAAGAGACCAGCGGGCAATGATGCTTGGGCATTGTAAGAGCCAGGAAACAGATCCTTGCCTGGTGAGTTGGTCCCAGTTCCGACCTTAGTGCCCCCTCATAGTCATGTTTTTCCAGTCCAGTTGGTAAATTTTTCATTGGATGATGTTTGGTTGCTTCCCAAGACTCCGGTGGGTGTACTTAGCCATTGTCAATGCGTGTAGAGCAACCCCTGTGAAGTGAGGTTTCATCGCATGTCCGTTGATCAAGAAGTTAGACAAGAGCCTGACAGTGACATGAGACACCTGCTAGATTGACTACGGATAGGAGGTACGTCAGAGCAACAGACAGAGCTAGTTGAAGTTTTGAGAAGATTTGCTGATGTGTTTGCAGTCTGTGAAGAGGACCTTGGGTACACGGACAGGGTGAAGCATGAGATCCCTTTAGTAGATGATACTCCAGTTGCCCAACCATACCGACGCATACCTCCGAACCAGTTTGAAGAAGTCAGGGAACATATTTCCAAGTTGCTCAGAAAAGGTGTCATACATGAGAGTTCCAGTTCTTATGCCTCACCAATTGTGCTGGTGCGCAAGACTGATGGGAGTCTCAGACTTTGTGTGGACTATAGGAAATTAAACGCTAAGACCAGACGTGATGCTTTCCCATTACCACGCATAGATGAGAGTCTGGATGCCTTGGGGGAGCAAAGATTTTTTCGACAATAGACCTTGCCAGTGGCTATTGTTACGACCACTTGGCTCATACAGTGATCGCAACATGAAAGGGGAGACCACACCGATCGCTAAATTTAACAAAGAGTGTTTATTTAACAAAAATAGAAGTGTATCAGTAAATGTAATGGTTAACCATAAGTGTAGTGTTCATCAGTAGAATGAAATGTGTGGTGAGAGGAGGTAAGTGCGACAAGCGAGGCAGCCACCAGCCGCACGGGCCGACAGCCCAAAGAGGAGAGAGACCCGCGAGCTCCCGGAAGGCCTCTTTTAACAGGTCATCCATTAACCTTCACGGCCAGCCTACAGCTCCACCTGTAGGACTAAAACAGATAGACAGACGGCAACCATAAAACACAGACAAACAACAAGCTGCCCAGCAGCACGGTCATGACATCACCCCCCCCCCCCCCCCTTGAAGACAGAGACTCTGAATAAACCATCAAGTTCCCACAATAGCCATAACAAAATTATGCAGAATAAAAAAAAAATGAATTTTAACTAACACTCACACACAGGAAAGACTAATTCATTCATACCACCTTCCCCAAGTGCACCTCATTCCTAACAGGCCAACTGGACCAACAGTGACCATTCTCACCCATGCCACCCTTACCACATTCTGCAACCAGCAAATCCCGGTACCATGGACAGCTATTTAAGGCAAGCAGAACAGACACAGATTGCGCGGGAAAAACAGACACCATTAAACTGACTCATCCGGGGCGCGAGAGAGTGCATCAGCTAACACATTCTCCACGCCGCGGATGTGCCGAATAACTAAACGAAAAGGTTGCAAAAATAGTGCCCAACGTAAGAGGCATTGGTTGGTGGAATTCTTTAGTGACTGGAAGAAAGTGAGGGGATTATGGTCCGAATAAACCACCATTGGATGTAAACCCCCACCCACATAAACCTCGAAGTGTTGAAGTGCCCAAATTAACGCCAAAGCCTCCTTCTCGATAACGGAGTAATTAAACTGTTGTTTGTTGAATTTGCGCGAAAAATAACATGTCAACCCCATTTTCATCGCTCTGCAAAAGAACGGCACCCGCCCCAACCTGACTCGCGTCAACCTGCAGCTGGAATTGTTGATCCAATTTGGGTGCAGCCAAGACCGGCGCCGAACTCAATAACAGCTTGGCATTTTGAAATGCCTGATGACACTTGGCCGACCAAACAAACTTAGCTGTGCCCTTCAATAAATTGGTCAGCGGGGAAACTACAGTAGAAAGGTTGCAACAAAAACTACGGTAATAACCGATCATACCCAAAAAGTGCATCAATTCTTTCTTTGTGGCCGGCGGGGGAAAGTTCTCTATGGCCACGACCTTCGCATTTACTGGCCGCACCTTACCTTGGCCCACCACCTTACCTAAATAAACGACAGTGGCCTGGGCAAACTCACATTTAGCAAGATTAACAGTAAGAGTTGCTGCCACCAACCTCTGGAACAGTGCACGAATACGTGCCAGATGGTCACCCCAAGTATCGGCGTAACAGACCACGTCGTCTAAATAAACGGCACATCCCTCCAACCCGGCAACTACCCTATTCATGAGATGCTGAAAGGTGGAGGGAGCGTTCCGAAGGCCAAAACTCATCCTAGAATAAGAGTACAACCCAGAAGACGTAACAAATGCAGACACCTCCTGCTCTCTCTGTGTTAATGGTACCTGGTAATACCCTTTTAATAAATCAAATTTACTAACGTACCGTGTACTCCCAACCTGGTCCACACAATCCTCAATACGAGGTAATGGAAAAGAATCGGGCTTTGTCAATGCATTAACCTACCTATAATCTGTACAAAACCTATATGTTTGATCCGATTTTTTAACCAACAAACACGGTGATGCCTAGCTGGAATAGGATGGTTTTGCCAGACCGTTATCGAGAAGATATTGAACACTGGCCTCCATACTTTTACGCTTCTCTAGAGGCAGTCGATAAAACCTCTGCTTAACCGGGCGGGCATCCTGTGTGTCAATATCATGCTTGATTAAACTTGTACATGTCGGAGTGTCAGAAAATAAAGACAAAAAATCAGAAATTAAAAACTTTAACTCATCGCACTGTTCCCCACTTAAATGCCCCAACATACTATCCAGTTCAGCCAGCTTCTGCGTGTTATTCAAGCACCCATGTAAAACTGCATCGTCTGGAAACTGCACCCCATCCTCAGCTGCCACCTGAGCGACGTTCGGCAGCCCCTCTACAACAGCCAATCCCACAGGACTGTCCGCGTGATCACCCACCACCCCCGAAGATGTGGAGTAGTACGGCTTCAGCAAATTAATATGGCAAAGCTGCGTTGATCTCCTGCGTTCAGGAGTAGACAACAAATAATTTGTCTCAGAGACTTTACGCATGATCGTAAAAGTGCCTGAGTACTTTGCTGTTAAAGGCGAACCTGGGATGGGCAGCAACGCTACCACCTGATCACCGGGATTAAACACCCTGGCCTCCGCCTTACGATCATACCGCTGTTTCATTTTGTCCTGGGCCGCACTCAGATGTTCACTAGCCAACTTCCAAGACAAAAATAATTTACGGCGGAAACCATTAACATACTCCACCAAACTGGCAGGGGTTTCTGACTGGTCTAATTCAGTGCTCAAGACAGACAAAGATGTTCGTACTTTGTGACCAAAAACTAAGTCATTGGGACAAAACCCTGTGCTTTCTTGAACAACCCCATGGGCCGCCAGCAAAAGCCATGGTAAAGCCTCTTTCCAATCCCTCTTCATTTCAACGCAATATGCGCGTAACAGAGATTTCAAGGTTGCATGAAAACGTTCCAGCGCCCCCTGGCTTTGGGCATGATAGGCACTGCTCAAATTGTGCTTCACACGTAACAATCTCAGAGCAGCCGCAAACGTCTTGGAGGTGAAGTTCGAACCTTGGTCGCTTTGAATTCTCTTTGGGATCCCAAAAACAGAAATAAACTGTGACAAACATTTCATAATGGACTTTGTAGTTATTGCCCTTAACGCATATGCAGCCGGATACCGTGTCACCTGGCACATTACTGTAAACAAATATGTACATCCAGTTTTTGATGGAGTTAAAGGACCTACACAATCAATAATGATGTGTTCAAACGGCGTGCCTACGGACTGAATGAGCAGGCTTGATTTTAGTATTTGGCTTCCCTGCCACTTGACAAAAATGACAAGTTCTCACAAACCTCCTTACGTCCCGCTTGATCCGTGGCCAATAAAAATGTCGTAGTGTATGATTATAGGTCTTCTTAACACCAAAATGTCCCGACTCTATACCATGTGCTGTTTTTAAAACTAAATCGCGATACTTGTCAGGTACCAAGACCTGCATCACCTGATCTGCCACATCAGGATCAACACACGATGACCACTTTCGGAGCAAGAGACCATTTTGCACCAGACAACCTTTACCTGGGTACAGCGCAGGCAGTAAAAACCTCTTGAAAATCTTGCAAAAACTCATCTGGCTCCTCTAATGGCAAAGGCGCAACAGTAACCACAGGCGGTGGGGACACTAAACACCCACCCAAATTATTGCCCAAAATGATATCAATGCCATCTACAGGTAAAGAGTGTCTCACGGCAATTGTAATCTCGCCATTTACAAATCCTGAAAATAACTGAACTCTGTGCAAAGGCACCGGGAAAGACAGATGGCCTATTCCACGAATTAAAACAAACTTCCCAGTATCTGATACTGGAGAAAATGGTAAAACTGAAGCACAAATAAAGCTCTCTGAGGCTCCTGTGTCCCTCAAGATTTTCACTGGGACTCTGTGCGCATCCCCTACCCACGAGACAAAACCGTCACTAATGAATGGCGCATAATTCGACACAGACACCCCAGAAGCCTCACGCTCACCCCTAGACACAGCTCCAAGATTTTTCTCGGAGGAGCGACGACAGTGAAGAGCGATAGAGGAACAGGCCTGTGTTTTAGTTGATGTTTTGTGTTGCCAGCAGTCGTCCGTGAGGGGCTGCTGGCTTTTACTTTCATTTTGTATTTGTTTTATTTTTGTCATTAAAAGTCTTTAAATGTTCGCCGGTTCCCGCCTCCTTCTTCCCGTAACAACATACCTTGTTACACTCGCGAATAAAACCCACAAATTCCTTCTTCTTAGCAGATTTAAGTACGGCCGG
This sequence comes from Squalius cephalus, assembly GCF_949319135.1. Classification (NCBI taxonomy): domain Eukaryota; kingdom Metazoa; phylum Chordata; class Actinopteri; order Cypriniformes; family Leuciscidae; genus Squalius; species Squalius cephalus. The sequence goes on along the minus strand of NC_137130.1, from coordinate 45,668,138 downwards.
CAACTCGATCGCGTAATACTCGGCCACCTTCAACAATTGTTCCCTAGTTAACCCCACCAACAAACGCTCCGACGGAGCTACTAAAAACTCCTCCAACATGACCATCAGTACACTTTCCAATCCACAACAAATCCAGCCAAACCGGTTAGAAAAATTCCGGAGTTACCTGTTGGGATCAAGGTTCACCATCATTACTGACAACAATCCCCTCTGTCACCTTACAACTGCCAAGCTAGGGGCCATTGAGCAGCGATAGGCAGCTTAACTAGCTGTTTTCGCATTTTGATGTGAAGTACCGTCCTGGGTGAACACAGCAGCGGATGCACTCTCGAGAAGACCAGGATTGGATGAGGTGGAGCCTGAAAAGTGAGGACATGGAGTATGATGACTGTGTCGCCATCTGTAACTCACTTAGAACCGGAACAGCCTTAGGGCCTGATCTGGTGGCCACAGGGAGTGTGGCAAAGTTCGGCAGATGCAAGCGTCCACTGCAGATGAGGACAGTGTTGACTGTGAGAATACACCTACCTTGCCGGGGTACTCAAAAGCAGACCTTTGCCAGTTTCAGGAGACCGATCCAACTATCCATGTCTTTAGAAAGTTCTGGAGCAGAAGAAGAAAACCAACTTACCAGGAGAGAATAGAGTTGTCCAAACCTGTGCTGTCCCTATTGAAACAGTGGAAGAAAATCAAGGAGAAAGAAGGTCTCCTGTATCGTGTAGTTGAGGATGTTCACAATGGGGAGTGCCACCAGATACTGTTACCTACATGCTTGACTGAGCAGGTTCTGAAAAGCGTCCATGATCAATTGGGGCATCAAGGCATAGAACGAACCCTGAGCTTGTTAAAACCGAGGTGTTTTTTGGGGGGTATGTACGAGGACGTGGAAAAGTGGGTGAAAATTTGTCAGCGGTGTGTGTTGGCAAAGATGCCACAGCCTAAAATCCAAGCACCCTGGACACCATTCTTAGCTTACCAACCACTGGAAGTTGTTGCAGTAGATTTTACCTCTCTAGAGCCAGCTACAGATGGCCATGAAAATGTCCTTGTGGTGACGGACGTATTCACCAGATTTAGTCAGGCATTCCCTACCCGTGACCAAAAGGCAGAAACTACTGCTAAGATCCTCCTAAAGGAATGGTTTTTAAAGTATGGAGTGCCACAACGCCTGCATTCCGACCAGGGTAGAAATTTTGAGAGCGCTGCCATTGCTGAGCTTTGCAAGCTCTACGGAGTAAAGAAAACTCACACCACACCACATCACCCTCAAGGAAACCCACAGTGCGAGAGGTTCAACAGAACTCTCCATGATCTCCTACGAACGCTCCCACCAGAGAAAAAACGCAAATGGCCGGAGCACCTAGCAGAGCTTGTGTATGCCTATAATGTGACACCACATTCATCCACAGGCTATTCACCATAACATTTTCTGTTTGGCATTCAACCCCATCTTCCAATCGATGCTTTGCTGGAACAAGAACCAGATGCTGTATCGGGACAAGACTGGCTGAACGCACACAAGGAAAGACTCCTGGATACACATGTCAGAGCAAAGGAGTATGCGGAGAGAAAAGCGGCAGACAGGGTGGCACAGCAAGAAGAGAAAGTGTATTGCCCAGAAGTGGAGGTTGGACAGTGTGTGTTCCTGCACCATCGACCTCCCGGGAGGAACAAAAGACGCCTGGTCATCTGCGGTGTATAAAGTGATAAAGGTCCAAGGATCGACGTATGCGGTAGAGCCTATAGAAGGAGGACCAATAAGAAGGGTACACCGATCCAATCTTAGACCTTACATGAATAAGGTTCCGGTGCCAGCACCAAGGATTCGGAAACCACATGTTAAGGATATACCTACCCCAGTTTTGGGGATGGAGATGCCATCACTGGATGTAGAGTGTGTGTTGGTGGAAGAAGTCCGATGCCCAAGGGAAGAACAAATGCTTAAGCCAACACTGGAAGTACAAGAAACACCAGTTGTTAAACCTAGTAGTAGTACTGGAGATCAGATGGAGGAAATTGATGAGGCTTCTGTTTCAGGGTTCAAGAATAATGAGGCTCCTCATGAAACTCTGGAAGTAGAGCATGAGTCTGTTGAATTGGAGTCAGAAGATATTGACTTACCTGCCAAAGCGTCTATGTTTGAGCCTGTACCTGCACCTAGAAATAAAAAAGGAAATAGCACTCCGTTAAAGATACCATGTCCTGAGCCACGTGAGACACAGAGAGCAACAGCTGGGGTAAACAGTAATCTAACTAGGTTACCTAAGTAAGCTTGTAATTCACTGACTTTGAGCCCTGATGTGCTTTCTCAGGTGCTGGTGGGCATGGTTCTTTATACTTCATTAAGACTCCAGGGGGAGCTTGAGGAATAAACAGTGTTAGTAGTCACCGAGGACGTTGACTATAAGCAGGGGAGAGTGTAACCAGGGGAAGGAAAAAGTTCTTACATGTAAATGTGTAATGGGGATCAATGTCATATAGTACTAGTAATGCGTGAATGATGTATACAGATACCTGTTCAATTCTGTTAAATTATGACACTGGCCCTTTAAGATTTCGGTGGGTGAGATCTCGTCTGAGAGTTAGAGCTGAAGTAGCGAGGTTTCATTCCGGTTGTATTGCATCATCTGTGCTTTGGAATTATACAAGTAATAGTTGTATAAAACACCAAAAGGGTGAAATATTCACTTGTATTATCCCAGTATTTAGTTGGTGAGAACAACATCAATGTGATCGAGTTGTGATGTATGACGAACTGATTGTGATCCGTGAAGGGTTTCTCCTCGTGTCAAAAACACGGTTTATTGAATAATCATAAAGCCTAAGTTTGTTTTATTTACTTGTCTGTTCCGTGATGAGTAATATGAGTAATATGTGTATAATTGGTTATTGTGTAACATTTAAGTGATATATTTCTTGTTAAATACAGAGGGGAGAAATAGTGCTGAATAGGCCCTCTGTGAGATCCAAATTGTGTTCATCAATACAGCGTGAGTTGATTATTTCTTTGATATGGAAGTTATCTATTCATTTCATGCAAGTATTGTGAAATATGTAACTTTGACGTGCATGTTGAATTGTGTATTGTTTGTATTTTCAGAGCATCTAAAGTCCACTACTGTTTTTTGTTTTGTTTTTTTGTCCTTAAAGAAAAACCACATTTATGGGTTTTTTGCTTTGTTTTGTACTTTTGCAAAATTCATAGATTTAAGAGTGGAAACTAATTCCAGTTTTTTTTGTCTTTTACATTTATTTTTGTCCTGCTCTGGTTTCTAAAACATTTTCAACCCCAAAAAGCCAAAGCTATTGTTAATGCTGTGTCCCTATGGTCACAGTCGGAAATGAAAGACCCTAAATTTAAGTTTGCCTGTGTTTTGGACCTTTCATTCCTTTGACAGCAAGCGGTCAGCCGGCAACACATATTCCATATTGACTTTAGCACAATCAATAATAATAATAATAATAATAATAATAATAATAATATGTTCATTTTATATAGCGCCTTTCAGAAAACTCAATGTCGCTTTACAATAAATTTGATAAGGAGTATCTTGTATTGAATACGTAAGCGAACGTGTAGCCAATGAAGTCTGCGTAAAATCGGAGTAACGTGGGAAGATTTCTTTGTGTATGTGAGGACCCTAACTCCAGAGTTCTGAATATATTGGATCTTATTTATTGATGAATTGGGGAAACCATAGACAAGAGAATTGCAGTAGTCAAGCCGTGAACTGATGAAAGCGTGAACTACACAGCAAAATCCCTAGTGTTAAATTAACACTCTCAGAGTTTATATGAGTCCACACTCAGGGTGTTATAAGTAACACTGAAGCAGTGTTAAAGTTAATGAGATAATTAAGTGATTAATTGTGTGATGATTGAGCATTATTGAAGACACCTGATGTTAACAAGCAGAATCACTGAAGGAAAAAAAACGTAATTGGTATGTTACCATTATGGTGATCAGTGTTTGCTTTAGTTGGGCTCTTGAGCCTTAAATCATTGACTTTAGATTTTGTTTGTCTGCTGTACCTGAGTTATAACAGCCAGATGAACAAAGAGAAAAGGTGATCTGATGGTGTTGGTTGTGTTTTAATCATTATTTCACAACCAATTAACCTGAATCACTGAACTCATACAGAACCCAATTTATGAGTTAGATTTACTTTAGTAATTATAGCAGCTCTGTCCTTGAAAAGGACACTACTTTTAACTTTTACAATGTAATCCAAATAATCTCTTAAAACTTGATCACATACAAAAAAAAAACTTTATATTGTTTGTAGACACAGACATCATGAATCAACCTGTGAATCTCAACAATGGTGACAATTATAAAGCATGTTGCAGTGCATTCTGGGTTCCACCAATCAAAACACATTAATGGATCCCATCATGCATTGCTGCATGAATAAATAATGAGCTTATGTTCAGAGTTGATCTGTTTGTCACCATTGTTGAGATTCATACGCAAATTCTTGATGTCTGTGTGTGCCTACACAAAATACTTTTAAGAAGTTTTTTTTCTTCTGTAATTGATTTGAATATTTGGATTTCATTGACGAGGCTAAAAATGGCATGCCCTACAAGGACAGTGCTGCTATAATCCATAAGGTAAACTTAACTCAGAAACGATGCTCTCAATGAGTTCAGTGATTCAGGCCAACTAATGATTATGTTAAAACACAACCAACACCTTCAGATCACCTTTTCTCTTTGTTCAACTGGCTGTTATTGTAACTGAATTACAACAGCCAATCAAAATCTAAAGTTAATAAAGTAAGGGTCAAGAGCCCAACTAAACTAAACAGCAATCACCATAATGGTGACCATTTTAAAAATGAATTTTCTCCTTCAGTGATTCTTCTTGTTAACATCAGATGTCTTCAATAATGGTCAATAATCACACAATTAATCACTTAATTATCTCATTAACTTTAACACTGCTTCAGTGTTACTTATAACACTCTGAGTGTGGACTCATATAAACTCTGAGCAGTGTTAATTTAACACTGGGGATTTTGCTGTGTAGGGTCTCAGCATCGCTGATATTCAGAAATGCAAAGAATTCAGAATTCAGGAGGCAAATCAGTGAAAGTACCAGGTGTAAAAGCAGTGGGGAAGTCATGTGTGGGGACAGGAGAGATCATGGATGGGAAGAGATTATGAATGCTATCGATTTTATTTTGAAAGAAATGCAGGAATGACTCACAGAGGTCTGCTGAGTTACTGATGACAGGTGCTGAAGTGTCAACTAGTCTCTCCCTATGGAGGATCCCTTTCCCACTCTACAGATAAAGCGTACCTACCCTGAAGTGACAAATAAAATAAAATTCTGTATCAAAATTTATAAGAAAAGACCAGTCATTTGTTTAGGCTTGGTTTGTAGGGAATTACAAACCTGCACACATATATTCAAATGCACATAACTATAGAACCAATTCTTAATGCTCATGTGAACGCCATCAGCGTTTCTCACAGGATCGCGTTTAAAGTTTGTGTAGAGAGAATGGTGTCGTCTTGGCGGCCCCTAATTTAATAACAAATGATCGTTGCGACGGAAGCGAATCAATCAAAGCTAACTTTAGCTGGAAAATAACTTTATTAAAGAACCGCTATAAAGCCAAAACATTCTCTGTTACCTTAAATTATACGTTTATCTCTGTAAAGCTGCTTTGAAACAATCTACATTGTTAAAAGCGCTATATAAATGAAGATGACTTGACTTGACTTGCTGGAGGCTTGGTGAGTTTACTGACTACAGAAAACAGTGCTTTAGGTCGAGAGGATGCGTTATTAATAATAGTAGAGTAGTAACTAGAGTGTGCAGTGTTTATAGCAGATTTGTATAACTGGATATGTAAGTAGTAAGGTGAACAGTGTAAAGACGAACAAGATGATGACCAGCTGTTTTTAGATTGTGAAGTGCAGGGGTAAACCAGGGAGACGTGTGTGTAAGGTACAACTCCACTTTTAAGTGTATATCAAAGGCAGTGGAAATACAGGCATTATATTTGGTAAGGATATCGAGGGAGCTTGTGTGTTCAGTAATATCAGAGAGATGAGTTTGTACAGATTCAGAAAACAGTAATGGATTAACAGAATTGAGGTTACGGTAGGCTATAGTGGATTTCACCCTGAGGCGGGGAAGAGGCATTTCACAGTTTAGTTCAATGAGGAGGTGATCAGACCGTCCAATCTGAGAACCAAAGACGGAAACATTGTGTAGACCGGCAGTGCAGACAAGACCCGGTGTGTGACCTTTTGAGTGTGTAGCAAAATCAACATGTTTTACAAGACTGAAACATTCAAACAATGACAAGAGTTCATGCGATTCTGCACAATCAGTATCAACATGTACAGTATATTGAAATCATCAAGTAATATAACGCAAGGGGATAAGGCAGAGGAAAGGATTAACAGTTCTACCAGAAAGACTCGGGAGAATAAATACTATAACAATTAACATTTATTAACTGCCCAACAAGCAATCAAGTTCTTTGGCGTAGGCCCCGTTCGTAGCTTGCAGGGTCGAGGGTCCGGATCTGCGTATCCTGCCTGAAGACGAAGGCAGGGGCGCAGCCGACCCCCTGCAAGGTATAGGAAGGGACCATCCTGGTGGTGTTGGGGTGGATGGAGGGAAGAGACCATCCTGGTGGTGTTGGGGGGGATGGAGGGAAATACTCATCTTGATGGTGGAGGGGAGGATGGAGGTGAATTGAAGCGTCAGCATCTGCGAACTCAGACGTGTGTAAGTACCAATCTTTTTATACCACAAGTATAGGAATATGATTGGATAGATGAGAAGGTAATAAGTGACGTAACAATTGAGTCTTCCCGGCAGAACTTATGCTAGAGCTTCATTTCATGCAGATCACTGAAGAAAATAGAGATAGATTTAGGTGGACAAGACAGGAGAATCAAGAGTATAGGAGATGTACCAGAAACTTTGAGAACTAAATATTCAAAGGTTAAAGTCACATGAAAGTCAATAGTCTTGACTGGAATGCGGTAAACACCACCGTTTGATGTCAAACGAGGTTTGGTCAAGTAAGTATATCTTTAGTTGGACCTCAGCACTATTTCTGGATAACTAAAGTACATTAAGTAAAAAATTACTCCCATTTTAGCAGACTTTAAGTACATCAGTTTAGTATACCAAAAGCACAACAGCAGGGTATTTATATTAAGTACATAAATATGTAATTGTATTTATATCATACTTAGCATAAAAGAAATTTCATTCAAATACATTTTAGTATATTTATTTTTTTACTAAGGGACCCTTTAAAATTTTCTTATTTTGTAAACATCGATAATGTTTCATATGGAAATTTAAAGAGTTTTAGATGAAAAATGATCATGTCATTACACCTGATTATCAATAAATTGATACAGAGTCAAGAGATTTAGTTTATTTTGTAATACTGTTCATGCTGTTTTTGGTAGTATGCAAGAGGACGCTTTGGCAACACCTGGAAAGAAAGCAAACGTGAGTGTTTGGTGTACTTGAGATCAAAGCTGCAAGCAGACGCCCCATTCTTCACCTTGTGAAGAAAAGAAACAAGGAGACCCTCGTTCCCATCATCAAGAAACATGTCAAAGTCTAGTTGTGAGTGATGAGTGGAGAGCATATGCCAGTCTTTCCCAGGAGGGCCACAATCATGTCAGAGTCAACCACAGCCAGAAATATGTAGATCCACAAACAGGACTACATACTCAAGACATTGAGAGAGCGTGGCAGACTTACAAGAGGGAAGTTTGGCATAAGCAGGGATCGTTCTGAGAAGGCTTTGAATAAACAGCTCTGCTTCATAGACCTACTGGTTAGCAAGAAGATATAAACATGGAGTATTTGGAAGACTTCTCAAGGACATAAGGAATAGTAACCACAGATCAGTTTAGGAAGTATCTGTAAAAGTGGCTGGTTATGCATTAACTTGTACTATGTTTAAATAGTCATTAGTTTGATGCATTTGAAACCCCTTGAGTAGGATATACTGTATCATACACAGATCATATGCTGACTTGACTGTTGACTTTGAACTGACAGACTGATTTTGATTTGTTGGTAGACAGCTTAGAAGATGTAGACTCAACAGAAAGTTAGTCGACAATTGGTTAATACCCTGTTGCAAAAAAACATATTGACAGTCAACAGGTACTTTTTGTAAAATCTGTAGATTAACACTTGAAATGCACTTGTCTGTTGAAACAGTGTTGTTGAATGTCAATTGATGCACTGTTGACATGCTACTGAATGGCTACTAATAACTAATAGAGTCTCCACAGATGGACTATCAAAATAAAGTGTTAATAAATAGCTTAACAACAAGCACTTACTGTAGCGGACAGTTTCTCAGTATATCTATTATTCATATCTCTATTATTCATATCTCATATGTCTATTTTGATGCTTTTTAAATATTTGTTGTTATTAGGGTTTTTACCTTAATCTTTCATCTTTGACCTCTTACATTTGATCTCATCTCATTCATTTTATCTGAATTATGTTACAATCAAAAGTCAAATAAGCAGAGCAGAGATTTCTGTCATATATGGATGATTATTGTGACGATCTGCAAGACTGTGTCGATCGTGTTTTTAATACGAGGCTGTGCAAACTAGGATGATGAAAGTGCTTTAACGGTTCTTGTGTTTATTCAGATGAGGCTTCATGCTGTTGAAGAAGCTTAAGAAGACAAAAGAGCTTCTGTTTTGACACTGAAAATGATTCTGTCACACAAAGGTAAAAAATAAGCCACTATCTGACAATCACATAGCCGCCTCTTTGTCTTATTCTTCCATCCAGATGAACCTCCATGTCATCTTCATGTAACAAATGACACTTTGTTACAGTGAATTTCAGAAGAATACTAACGTACGGTTGCATCAGTTGTTTACCACCAAATTTCCGTCAGGAGCCAATGGCGAGTTGCATCATTGCCAATCAGTGTTAATGATGAGGACTTGCTTCTACACGTCTTCTGAACCAATCCCACCATCCGTAAACACGAACCCTGTAAATATGTTAATATTTTAGCATGTTATCTGGTCCATAAACTCAGCAATATGCAAATAATTCTTCTGTAAGATGGGACACATTACATTCGATTGGCTCCTGAAGCTCCCGGTGGTGTTGAATCATGGGAGTGAAGGTGTCGTCAGTGTCTTCAGCTTAAAATGAGCTGTCAGTCTCACGACGAACTTCACACTGCGCTGAAGACCTCAGGAACTTCAGACAGGTAAGAAGATTATGCTTATCATGAAACACTGAAAGGTTTCTCTACTGACGGAAACTTCATAAAAGTAACAACTGGTGGTTTAAGATGATTCATATTCAGTGACACTTATTGGTTAGGCTGTCTTGAAAGAAACCAACTGAGGTCACTGAATAATTCAACTTAATGTTTTGACTTAACTATGAATTTGTATCACTGTATCAACTCATTTGTAGAGCTGCTTACAGTTGAAATTGAAATCATAATGATATTTGAACTGAACTACTCTTTATTGTATAAAGTGCTATGAACATGACTTGACAATTCTAGTTTAATCTAGTTTATATCACAAACTCTATACATAGTTGTCACGAGGCTGCTTGTTTATCTTCTATGTTTGTATTTTTGTGCACCATAATTATTGTACTGTTCTATTATTTCGAAAAAGTCATTATATAGAAGATTTTTGTACTTCATATTTCAAACAAAGCAGATTCCTACTGTGACAACACAATATAATGTGACAACATGCCCCGTTGTAGATGTAGCTTGTAAAATGAACTGTAACAATCATGTTTTTCATAGTCAAGACTTTAAGTTTTGACTAAAGAATATACATTTTTAAAATGATTATCGAAAGTGATTATTCTTTAATAGTAAGCCTTTTGTTGCATTATGAGAGATCGTCACATGTGATGTCAAGGCATCTGTAGGGAAATACTTTAATTCAACATGTATTTGTGCGCATGTGAACTTCAGTTATTGTGTCTTCAAGTGTGTAGAGTTTCATGAGTCCAAACAGAGAAATGCACTTATGAATGTTATTATCGTGACATAAAGTCAAAGCTGTTTCAGTGCCGTTTGAATGAGGAGCAGAAAAGCACAAAGCAAGAGTTTGATTGTACATTTGATCACTGTTTGTGTGTTTCAGGGGTTGGTCCGAGCACACTGAGAGGACGATGGAAATCATAGAGCTGTTCAGATACTTCAACTCCTCTCTGCTCATCAGTCACCGGCCGCTGAACGTCTCTCCGGTCGAGCAGACCATCTACGCTACATGTGCACACATGCCCACCGGCATCATCTTCTACCTCGCGCTGCAGTTCATCAACCTGTTCCTGGGCATCCCGGCCAACATCATGGTTCTGTGGCTCATCCGTAAGAATAAGGGAGACTCGTCCACCTCAGACATCTTCATCGTCCATCTGGCCGTGCTGGACACTTTCTTCTGCCTCACTCCTCCGCTGGAACTGGCCAACATCGTGTATCTGACCTCCAGCAGGATCTTGAACGTCCTGCTCTTCTTCTACGGCGTCAAAGACTCGTCGGCGCTCTTTCTGTCCTGCATCTGTCTGGACCGATACATGGCCGTCTGCCATCCCATCACCTTCACCGAACTCAAAGACAAGCGGCATCGCTCGGTGTGCGCCGGCGCCGTGTGGCTCTTCACTTTAGTCTACGCTGCAGCAAAGGGTTCAGGAAACATCCCTCACTTTCAGAAAGTCTTCACCGTCATGATTCTGGCAGCGTTTGCGTTCATGCTGTTCTGTAACATCTCTATTCTCTGGGCCCTCAGACAATCTGCTCCAGGCCGAGACGAGAAGCATCCCGTCAAGAAAAAGGCCTTCAAAATGGTCATCATCATCTTGGCCATCATTGTGTTTAACTACTTCCCGCCGGTGGCTCTCTTCCCATTTCAAGAGTATTTCTTTCCGGAGGTCTTCCACTGTTACATCCACTACATCACCTTCGGCTTCATGGACATCAGCAGCAGCATCCAGCCGGTTCTGTATCTGTCGCGGGAGAAGCTTCACAAAGTCCCGTCGTGCTGCTCGAAAAACACAGAATCTATGGATGATCCTGTGCTCACCGTCCACCACTGAGTTGCTGTTATTGGAGTATTTCACTGATCAGATGCACTGAACTACTGTAATAATGCAGGTCTGTGCATTCTGTGTACATAAACAATGTGTACTGTTATTATATTACAGCCATTAGACTCTTTCTGTAGCTGTTTTATGCTTAAAGGATTAGTTCACTTTTAAAAAAACTTTTGCTGATAATTTTCTCACCCCCATGTCATCCAAGATGTCCATGTCTTTCCTTCTTCAGTCGAAAAGAAATGAAGGTTTTTGATGAAAACATTCCAGGATTTTCCCCCATATAATGGACTCCAATGGGACCCAAACGGTTCAAGGTCCAAATGACAGTTTCAGTGCAGCTTCAAAGGGCTTTAAACGATACCAGACGATGAATAAGGGTCTTATCTAGCGAAACGATCGGTCATTTCAAAAATAAATAAAAAAGTTTAAGTTTAATAAGCGCAAATGCTCGCCTTGCTCTGTTCTGTGATACGTGTTCATGACGTCACGTAATAAGCAATTACGTTGAAAAGGTCAAGCTGTTGTGTGTACAAATGTGCGGAAGGAGGACCATATACACATTTCCAAATGTATTGTGTCAGTTTATCGTTTAAAATGCCCATTTCGTGTGCGTATCCTGGGTGTTTTAATATTAAAAAGCCTAAAAAAAATTTCTTCAGGACAGAAATTTTTCAAGCGTGACCTTTTCAACGTAATTGCGTATTACGTGACGTCACGAACGCGCATCACAGAACAGAGCAAGGCGAGCATTTGCACTTATAAAACAAACTTTTTTATTTATTTTTTAAATGACCGATCGTTTCGCTAGATAAGACCCTTATTCATCGTCTGGTATCGTTTAAAGCCCTTTGAAGCTGCACTGAAACTGTCATTTGGACCTTGAACCATTTGGGGCCCATTGAAGTCCATTATATGGGGGAAAATCCTGGAATGTTTTCATCAAAAACCTTAATTTCTTTTCGACTGAAGAAAGAAAGACATGGACATCTTGGATGACATGGGGGTGAGTAAATTATCAGCAAAAGTTTTTCTAAAAGTGAACTAAACCAAAGTTTGTTGGTTGTGAGGTATGCGTTGAATTTACATGAAAACAAGCTGCTGATGTGTGCATAGAAACATGTTGCTATATGAGCATATTTATTCGCAGTGGATTTCAGTTTGTTTTAAAGTACAGTAATGGTGTGTCACATCAGCCTCATGAGCTCTTCATTTATTTATGTCTGTAATTCTGGATTAATATACATCGTATGAGACAAGATGCCTGTTTTAAATAATTGTATTTTTCACAACTTTGCACCATACACACACAGTATATGTATATATATTTTGTGGCAGGAGGAGCAAATGACAGACACAGTGGGAGTGGTGTCAGACCTCAGAGAGCCATTTTATGGACATAAAGAAACATAAAATATCCAAAAAGGGGGAAATAAAGTGTTAAAAAAAAAAGGGGGATCTGGTGTCCTCGTTTGCAGTGGCGTGAATCCCTCTGCGCTCCACTCCTGGACCCACGAGGACACCGGCGTTCACAGGGAAGAGACCGGTCTCTCGAGGAGACGTGATGATTAACAGCGACGGATGAGGCTTCGTATTCTTCAGTATATTCTGGCGAAGTTAAGGGATCGGGTGGCGCTGATTACAAGGGAGAGGCAGCCGTTCCGTCAAAATATACTCAAACACAGCAGTCAATGTTATTCCAGTGTAACAAGGTTAGTAATTCAGGGAAGGAGGCGGGAACCGGTGATCGTTTTACACTTTAGTAATCATAAAATAAACACAAAATTAAAGTAAAAGTGGCAGCCCCTCACAGACGACTGCCACACACACATAAACAAAACATAACATAAAGCCAGGCCTGGTCCTCTCTCGTCCTTCACTGCCGTCGCTCCTCCTCTCATGCTTCCGAAGCTCCTCCGTGAGAAACTCGAAGGTGACGCTCATCATCAGTCATCATCATCAGGCCTCACGCTGTTCTCATGGCTGTCAGCCCCGTCCTGCAGGCCACATAAAGTTCTTAAAAATTTGTTTGTGAATAAATACAAGAGCATTTTAATGTTTCCATGTTTAATACAATAGATTAAAGTCCCCATTAAATCGAAATGGACCATTCTTATTTTTTATGGAATAATGCAGTTTATTCTGAATGATTTATCAGTGCACATCATTATTTTGTTAAATTCCTGTTCCTAACAATAGCAAACCACAACCATCCAATCAATTCCCCACAGACAAAATCAAGCCCCACCCACATTTGTTCTTGTTCCAGAAGCGTTTCACTCGATATACAACACAACAGGGGAGTAAAGACCAGCGCAACTTCCCTTTCATGCCGACTTTAATGCACTTATAAAAGATACTTACAGTATGTGTAAAAGTTCAAGAAGTTCTATTCATTAATTTACATTATTGCATTTAGCTGAGGAAACAGACACAATTCAATGGCAAGACTGGTCATAAGATTGGTCTAATTTGAAGACAAAAACAAGATTTTCCCTGGGTAAACAGCGAGTTGTTCAGACCAGGCGCCTGTACCATGAAGCCGGTTTAGGCGGGTAGCCAGGTAATTTTATGGTCAGTTTGCGCCAACTCTGGGTTTTAGGTACTGTGAAAGTAGCTCGGCTTTAATCTGTGTTCTTACGCTGCATGGCTAATCTGCTACGGGGCGGAGTCAAGATCTCAGACTGAAGTTTGACCAATCAGCTGTGAGCAAAGAAACATCTAGGTGATGAGACTAATTCCCAGCATCTGTTACAATGGCTTCCCCTTTTCTTCCAAATCCTGCAGACATTTCCGCTGTTAGATGAGCACTTTGTACAGAAAGAGTTTTTAGGGACAGACAAAATCCATTGTACATGTCCAAAATGCACATAACAAATTAGACACTTTGAGCCCTTACTGTTACTGTTACTTTACCTTACCCTTACTAAAAACACTGTTTGTTGAAGCATTCCTCATGATGCAGGGGTACATTAATAGCTTCATTGTGTTCCCTGGACACTTATCGACCATGTCCATAAAAGAGGGCTTTTATAAAATTGCTGGTAAGATATATTGATAGGGTGACATCACATGAACTAATTTAACCTTTTACATTCACTTGTTTTCAAAAAGCAGATTTCACTTAGAGCACTTAAATGTATTACAATACAGTACATGTTTAGAATGATTTTAAATCTTTATTATTAGTTTTAATCTTATGATAGTATCTGTAGTATCCTGATATTTATGTTATACTTGCCTGCAGTTCCACTCCACACCACAGATGGTGCAGTTGACCTCCAGGACCATGTGGGTTCTGGGAGTGGATGTAAACAGAGAGAGGAAGTGATAACTCGGTGTATGAATGCTCTGTTATGTGATGAGCCAAGCAATAAAATAATCAGTACAGTCATCGTGAGTGATTTAGTCTTTATAATACTTAAGTTACCACATATTGGCGACGAGGATATCGGAGGGATGAAATAAGAGTCGTTTTGAAGACGGATGACACTGGATGAGTTTAGAGAGCTGACGGTGAGAGAGTGAGAGGCTAGCATTGGACCGGAGGATTTACGGAAACAAACGCAAAGATGACGACAATGATAGGCACTGCTTTTGACGTGAAGGAGCAGACATGGGAAGAATATTGTGAGATTCTAGAGCAGTTTTTTGAAGCTAACGGAATTGATGATGGAGAAAAGCAGAGAGCTATCCTCATCAGCGTGGTGGGACCAGCCACATGCAAGCTCATAAGGAACCTGGTGAGTCCAGATAAGCCCAGCTCGAAAACATACGGTCAGTTAAAAATTTTAATGAAAGAGCACTTCAACCCAAAACCGAGCGAAATAGTGCAGAGATACAAATTTGACTCAGGCTCCCGCCAGCCTACCGAGACCGTCAGTGCATACTTAGCAGAACTGAGATGATTAGCACATGATTGTAACTATGGTGTTACGCTGGAACAGATGTTAAGAGACCGACTTGTGTGCGGTATTAACGATGACAGAATTCAAAGACGCTTGCTATCTGAAACATACTTGACTTTTGAGAGAGCATTCAAAATTGCAGTAGCTGCAGAAGCTGCTAATAAAAATGTTCAAGACCTCCATAAAGCACCATTAGTAGCATGCAACAGCATGAGGACAGAGGGAACACTAAAAAAGGAGGGAGAATGGAAAAAGAGAGATAAAGAATGCTACCGATGTCATGGAAAGCAACACAGTGCAGTCGAGGGTAAATTTAAGGACGCAAAGTGTCACTGCTGCGGGAAAGTAGGACATATAGCTAAAGCTTGCCGAAATAGAAATAAAGAAGGTGCACGTCCCAGTGAAAAGAAAACATACAGAGCAGAGCAGCGTTCACGTCCACATCGATCACATAACGTAGACTGTGAAAAGCAGGATGGTGATAGATGCGAAGAGGAAGCATTCACATTAAACTGCATGGAAACTGAGACATCAATTCAGAGAATAAAACCGTTTGAAGTGACGATGGAAGTGAATAAGAAGGCAGTACCCTTTGAGATTGATACAGGATGCAGTGTAAGCATAATGAATGAGATGAAGTTCAATGAGATGTGGAACGAAAAGCAACGTCCGCAAATAAGACAAACTAAACTTCTACTGAAGTCGTACACAGGGGAGAAAATCAAAGTAGTGGGGGTAGCCAAAGTCAAGTCAAGTCAAGTCAAGTCAACTTTATTTATATAGCGCTTTTCACAATACAGATTGTATCAAAGCAGCTTAACAGTATTCAATTATAATAATACATCAATGTTTGTTTCTAGTGTAAAACGTCCACGTTTGGTAATGCTGATCAATAGAATTGTTGATTGATTAATTAAATTAAATTAAGTAAATTAAATTAAGTATCCCCGTGGAAAGTGGAAATCAACTACGAGCAGCAAGTAAAGATGTTGCCCCTAGTGGTGGTTAAATGTACAGGACCTAGCTTGTTAGGAAGAGGATGGCTAGAGGCTCTAAAGTTGAAGTGGGAAGAAATAAAAAATGTGAGAACAGAGGCACAGAGTCTACCGGAAGTGCTCATGAGAAATGAGGATGTTTTCAAGCAGGGGTTAGGCAAGTTGAAAGGCATGAAAGCAACAATTCGAGTATCTGCTGAAGCACATCCTAAATTCTATCGGCCCCGCTCCGTCCCTTATGCTATGAGGGCAAAAGTCGAAGAGGAGATAGACAGGCTGCTGAAGGAGGACATCATAGCTCCCATTAAATACGCTGAATGGGCCGCGCCTAGTGTTGTCACGGTACCAAAATTTCAGTATTCGGTAACCAATACCAGTGAAAATCCACGGTTCTCGGTACCAATATTGGTACCAAAGGGCTAGAAATCAATAAATTCTTTGCTGATATTCCTCGTCATCATGGAGAGCGCAGTTCGCACCGTTTCAAAAATATTCGATCTCCGAATGTGAATGAACTTACTCTGAATTTTAGTATTGTTTTTATATGAGGATCCTTTTTCAAATACAAGGTCAATATTGATTTTCACTAACGACAAAACAACAAATTATCTATGAATTTATATAGAACTAATCTTTAAAAGCTTTCCATCTTTACTCTCCTCACGTTGCATTCAGAGATCAACAAGTTTCTCCTTTCCACAAGCGCTTGCTTTGCCGTGGCGTCTAGGCGCGCCTGGAAAATCCGAGCGCGCCGCGTCGCTTCTATTATGAGCGCGCTTGCCGCGCGCCTACATTTGGAATAACGAATCTGCACGTGCAAAAAACGCGCTATGTAAACGGCCACTTATGGCAACGTGACATTAGCCTTATCCAAAATATTTCCATATGTGTCTCTTTCCTCCTTTCTTATCAACAAGTGGATTTACAGCCACCACATCAGCAGCACCGCCGGTCGCCATGTCTCAGCGCTTTAATAAAGAGGACGCGCAACTGCATGCGCTCAGTGCATGCGTGCATGCATGCATCAAGGAACCGGGTTTGAACGGGTCCTCGGTACCACCGGTACTTAAGAAAACTTGGTACCGTGACGTTTACATTTTTTTAGTACCGACTTGGTACCGAAGTACCGGGTCTTTTGACAACACTAGCCGCGCCCATAGTTCCTGTCTTGAAGCTAAATGGGTCGGTCAGAATATGCGGAGATTACAAACTAACCGTTAACAGTGCCTCCTCACTAGAACAATACCCTATTCCCCGTGTCGAAGACCTGTTCAATACTCTGTCGGGAGGAAAACAGTTCTCCAAGCTCGATCTAAGCCACGCCTACCAACAGATCGTAATGGATGATGCCTCAAAGAAATACCTCACAATAAACACACACCGAGGCCTGTTCACCTACAATAGGCTACCTTTCGGGGTCTCGTCAGCTCCCACCATCTTCCAACGAACGATGGAAAACCTGCTACAAGACCTTCCAAGAGTGGCTGTGTACTTAGATGACATTATTCTGACGGGGAGAGATGAAGTCGAACATCTGAGCACGCTGGATGAGGTACTTAGGCGACTGAAAGACGCTGGCCTACGGCTTCACAGAAGCAAATGTGCGTTTCTACAAAATGAGGTGAAACATCTAGGGCATGTAGTTAATACTGAAGGCTTACATCCTGTACGTACAGAGCAAGGTGAGAGCCATAGAGGAAGCTCCATCGCCCACCACAGTAACTGAGCTTAAGGCCTATTTAGGTCTTTTGAATTACTATAACAAGTTTCTCCCTAGTCTAGCTACACGCTTAGCCCCGTTACACAAGCTACTGAGGAAAGATGTTTCGTGGGCCTGGAACGATGAGCAGGAAGAAGCTTTCCAGAACTCAAAACAGTTGCTGAAATCAGCTAAAGTCCTGGGTCACTATTCAGCGGACAAAGACTTAATGCTTGCGTGTGATGCCTCTCCATACGGAGTAGGTGCCGTACTGTCACATGTCATGGAAGACGGTAGTGAAAAACCTTTAGGCTTCATGTCACGCACGCTAACACCAGCAGAGAAGAGCTACTCACAGCTCGATAAGGAGGGGTTAGCCATTATTTTCGGGATCAAGAGGTTTCACAAATACATCTACGGACGAACATTCACAATCACCACTGACCACAAACCACTGATATCACTTTTTCATGAGAAAAAGCCAGTGCCACAGATGGGGTCACCAAGAGTACAGAAGTGGGCAACACTCCTCAGAGCTTATGAGTATAAGATCATATACAAACCTGGGCAGGAACATGCAAATTCAGATGCACTGAGCAGATTACCACTGCCACAAACAGAGGAAGAGACAGAGCAGGTCCTCATGTTGGAGGTCATGGAGGATCCACCAATCACGACAAAACAGGTTAGACAGTGGACAGCTAAGGACGAAACATTCTCCCAAGTGCTAGTCTGGTGTCTAAAAGGATGGCCGAGAGAGGTGGATGCAGTGTACAAACCCTACAGTCAGAAAAAACTGGAGCTGAGCGTGAAAGATGGGTGTGTGCTCTGGGGGGCCAGAGTGGTCATTCCGCAGAGGAGTAGGAAAGCCATTTTAAAACAGTTACACCACCCAGGAATATCGAGAATGAAGGGCTTAGCACGTTCATACATTTGGTGGCCGGGGATTGACTCCGAAATTGAAAAGGAAGTGCAGTCCTGCCATACATGTCAGGAAAGCAGGAACCCTCCAGCAGGAGCACCGCTACATCCATGGGAATGGCCGGAGACACCCTGGAGCAGACTGCATGTGGATTACGCCAGCCCGTTTCTAGGAAAAACGTTCCTTGTCATTGTAGACGCACACTCCAAATGGATTGACGTGTACCCAGCAAGTACAGCAACAAGTCAAGTGACCATTGAAAAGCTCAGACAGTGCTTTAGCATACATGGCCTGCCCCAGACCTTAGTATCAGATAATGGAACTTGCTTCACAAGCCAAGAGTTTCAAGCATTCTTAAAACAGAATGGCATACAGCACATAACATCCGCTCCATTCCACCCGGCGTCGAACGGCCTAGCGGAAAGAGCTGTACAGTCGTTCAAACAAGGAATAATGAAAATAAAAGGAGACACTCTGGAAACAAGAATAGCTAGATTTCTGTTTAATTACAGAATCACACCGCAAACCACGACCGGATTGTCACCAGCTGAAATGCTCATGTCCAGGAGATTGCGCTCAACACTGGATCTTCTACTGCCTGATGTGAAGTCAAAGATACGTAAGAAACAACTCAAGCAGAAAGAACAACATGACGCACACAGTAAGTGGAGGAGTTTTTCTCCTGGGGATGAGGTGTACACCCGAAACTACAGTCATGGACCCCGTTGGGTACCAGCGGTCGTTGAATAGAGCAAAGGACCTGTATCCTATACAGTACAAACAGGAGACGGACGAGTCATGAGACGTCATGTCGATCAAATAAAAAAACGGCATACCATAGTGACTGGTGAAACGCCTATGCCCGAGAGAACAGAGGAGCCTACCAGTCTTCAGGTCTCTGATACAGTATTGGAGGCCCTGCCTGCAGACTCTGCCATCACCACTTCGGTCAGAGAGAGAATAACTGCTTCTGAGACAGCCCAAGCACACCCCTCAGTTGTTGAACAGACAGAAGCAGAAGTAGATCCACTACCTGTGCTGCGCCGCTCCGAGCGCACAAGACAGACTCCTACTTACCTGAAAGACTTTGTGAAATAGTAGTGAGATCCCTCAAGTCAGAGCAAGAATGCGCTCTGGGACTCACTGGAAGGATGGCAGTCTACCCACCTTCCTAGTTTGTTTATTTGTTTTAACTCTTTTCAAAGAGTTTTTTAAAAAAAAAGGAAAAAAGAAGAAATGTATGTTCATTGCAACAATGTGATCAGACTATCTAGAAGTGTTTACTGTTGATTTGGGTTGTTTCTGTGGGTTAACAGGATAAAGTATAATGTCACCCTTACAGTACTTTGGGAGTAGTTTTTCTCTTAAAGGAGTACTCCGGTCAATTTTAACATTGAGCTCATTTTTTTGTAAATTTGGAGTGCTGTCAGTACAGAGAACAATGACAAAAATCAGTGTTACCTACACCGTGTTATCCTCTTTTTAAAATTTTGAAGTCAACAGAGTGCAAATTTTAAAAAGAGGATAACTCGGTGTAGGCAACACCAATTTTTGTCGTTGTTCTCTGTACTGACAGCACTCCAAATTTACAAAAAAATGAGCTCAATGTTAAAATTGACCGGAGTTCTCCTTTAAGAGGGGAGGGATGTAGTATCCTGATATTTATGTTATACTTGCCTGCAGTTCCATTCCACACCACAGATGGTGCAGTTGACCTCCAGGACCATGTGGGTTCTGGGAGTGGATGTAAACAGAGAGAGGAAGTGATAACTCGGTGTATGAATGCTCTGTTATGTGATGAGCCAAGCAATAAAATAATCAGTAGTCATCGTGAGTGATTTAGTCTTTATAATACTTAAGTTACCACAGTATCCCCTAGAGTCATTGGAGCAATAGACTGCACACAATCCCCACAGCTCTAGGAGAACATGAGGCAGATTACGTGAACAAAAAGTCCTTTAATGTACAGTACATGTGAGAATAATTTTTATTTTCAGTGAGATGACTCTTTAAATGAATAATAACATCAACAGAAATGACAATGATCTACTGTACATTTAATCTGCAGATGGCTTGTGATTATGAATGTATGATCACAATATTGGACAGGGGCTCCTCTAGGGTTTCTGGGCCCCATGGCTGATTTATAATCCGGGCCCCAAATCCCAATTATCTTATCTTTTTGCCACATGTAACAACAATCATTATCTATAAGCAGAGCAATTAATGCTGTTAAAGAGACAGTAAAGAACTAACTTTGAAAGTTTATTAAATGTACTGAAATCTAATTCTGTCTAATTAGTCATTATTAGTCAAATTTACATTTGAACATTGAATGAACAAGATGGCGCCCAGTGGTGTGTTGGCTGCTTGTCTTGCTCAGTTTGCTTACTGTTGTCACTTTTTATGTTGTGTTTACTTCCTCAATATGGCCAAACTTTATGGACTTACGATCGTCAAGCATTATTTAATATCCGTTCATCTGTACCCTGACCTCTCTGGCGTTGGACAATACTACTTTAATCCTTGGCTTGTGAGACCTCTACCCGCGGAGATAATTCGATCGACGACGAGGAATGCCAGTGGTAAAGTAAAAAACGGCGGAGGAGACGGGGCTGCAGAACGGGTGCGTCAGAGAAAGCAAAGACAACATGGAATATTTCTTCCTCGAGGGTGCGGGATTTGCGATTCCCGTGTCTTTGCGCTGTTTGTCCGGCGGTGCTGTTGTCCGTGCCCAGACCTTTTGTTTCAAGGCCCCATCACATCAGGAAAGGTATAAACCACGGTAATCTGTGTCATTTGCGGAAGATAGAAGAGCGCGGGGGCACGAGAGTGACAATTAGGAACAGCCTGGTAAGGACGGCATTAGTCAATGCCAGATCCCTTGCAAACAAATCATTTTAAATGTTTTTTATATACACAATGACTTGGATTTTTTATTTATTGTTGAAACATGGATGAACGCTGTTGATCTCACCCCTATAATGGAAGCAACTCCAGCTGATTGTGACTTTTTTACCTCTCCCAGAAACTCTGGTCGGGGTGGTGGCCTTGCCATTATTTTTAATAAACATTTTAAATGTCGCTTACTGACATTTATGAACTATCAGAGCTTCGAAGCCCAAGTGTTGATGTTGGATTTTAAGAATCCGGTGCTTTGTGTAAATGTATATCGTGCACCTAAATATCACAAAGACTTCATTGAAGAATTCTCAGATTTTTTGTGAATTCTGATTCAATCTTAATTGTTGGTGATTTTAATGTACATGTTTGATGCCTAGGAAAACCAATGGTAGCTGAATTCCTAGGAATGTTGGACTCTTTTAACTTGATTCAATCTGTTAAGAGTAGCACACATGAACTCGGCCACTCTCTCGATCTCGTTCTGTCTTTAGGAATTTCGTGATCTTAATATTATGCCACATAGTTTCTCTGATCATTGTCCAGTAGTATTTAATGTGAATCTCCCAAGTGTATATCAGTCTGCTTCTAGGTCGGTGGTTTATTCCCGTATATTCACCCCACTTACAGCATCAGAATTTTTAAACTCTTTTATTGCCTCTCCACAAATACCTTGTATCGAGTCTGCATCTCCCTCTGTCGATCCAAATGAGTTGATTACTACGTTTAATTCTGTCTGTATGAACATCATGGACTCTATTGCCCCATTTAAAACAAAAGAAAGAAGAGCCAAAACACAACCTTGGCTAAACGATCAAACTCGGGCTCTTAGACGGGAATGTAGAAGAACAGAAAGGAGGTGGAGGAAAGATAGGTTGCAAGTTTCCTTGCAAATGTTAAGGGAAAGTACTCAGCTCTATATTTCTTCACGCCCAGACGAAACTTACCAATTCACAAAACTAACGGAATGCATAGCTGATATAAAAAATTGGATGACTAGTAATTTCCTACTACTAAATTCGGAAAAAACAATAATTATTGGACAAAAAAACGTCCTCACGTAATAACCTATAATACTGTCTAACACTTGATGGCTGCTCTGTTAAGTCTTCGTCGTCGGTTAGGAATCTGGGTGTGCTCTTTGATACCAATCTTTCATTTGAAAGTCACGTGTCTAGTATCTGTAAAACCGCATTTTTCCATCTTAAAAATATATCTAAATTACGTCATATGCTCTCATTGACAAATGCGGAACAATTAGTTCATGCTTTCGTGACATCAAGGCTAGATTATTGTAATGCTCTACTGGGTGGTTGCCCTGCACGCTTAATAAACAAACTACAGCTAGTTCAAAACGCAGCAGCTCGAGTTCTTACCAGAACCAGGAAGTATGACCATATTAGCCCAGTTCTGTCAAAACTGCATTGACTCCCTATTAAACATTGTATAAATTTTAAAATATTGCTGATTATTTACAAAGCACTAAATGGTTTAGCTCCGCAGTACTTGAGCGAGCTCTTAAAGGGATACTTCACCTCTGGAAAGATTAATGTGTATTTAAATTGGGTCATTTATGTAGAAGAAATGTGAAATAATTTTTTAATTTGGAGCTTTCTAGACTGAGAACAGCCAGAAAATGTATTTTTGGCTTATGTGGATGAAAGACAACAACTCCCAGAATGCACTTGCTTCGCTGCTCTACGAGGCCACTCCCAAGCCACGCCTACCGGTTAGAGAGCAGTTGTAAACAATAAAGCTAAGCTAAGTTACTAGTCTCCGTGAGTCTGCCCGGGTTTTTGAGATCGCACAAAATGTCCGGGATTCGGCTTTTGCGTTCTACAGTCGCCATTCATCATGTTTACTGTGGCGAGCAGGACGAGGCTAGGGCCGCGGGAGAACGACGCGAGGCCGGTGGCGTGATTACTGATGACAGACACCTGTGAGGCACAGGTCTCGTATCTCTCACGGAGGAGCGGGTATTTTCTTAGCAATGGTAAAACGCACATCAACCGATCTCGCGTCTTTCTCCCGTGGCCCTAGCCTCGTACTGCTCGCCACAGTAAACATGATGAATGGCGACTGTAGAACGCAAAAGCGGTGGCGTGATTACTGATGAGCGGCACCTGTGAGACGCACCGGTCTCGTAGGCTATCTCTCACGGAGGAGCGGGTATTTTCTTAGCAATGGTAAAACGCACATCAACTGATCACTTGTTTAGCGTTCATGTAAACACTACATTCAGATTCACCAATCGGAATGAATTCAGTTAGATTGAAACAAAAGGTGTGCATGTAAACAATGAATGGCGACTGTAGAAAGCAAAGCCGAATCCCGGACATTTTGGACAATCTCGATGGCCGGACATGTCCGGGAAAAAGAGGATGTATGGTAACCCCTACTACTCACCTTTCTCCTACTACTCAGCTTTCTCCACAGAATAAGAACTCGATAGCTTAGCTTCCAAATAAAGATGGCTGACACTGCTTGTACATTCTGTGAGTGAGATCCCACCCTCTATGGGTGGGTTGAAAACATGCGGGACAGCTCCTTCTACTGGCTGTAGTCTTTAGCCTCTGGCCAAAAAATCCTCCGATGACGCAAAATGACGATTTTTGCGTCATCGGAGGATTTTTTCCAGACAAAAAATACATAAATCTCGTCTCAAGGGGATATGAGGGGGGAAAGCATGGTAATTCGAAAATACTACAGGTTTTCTAGTGATACAAAGCTTAATGCTAAATCCTGAAGTATCCCTTTAACACATTATAGTCCTTCACGTCTATTGCGATCTCAAAATTCCGGCCAGTTGATAATACCTAGAATATCAAAATCGACTGCTGGCGGTAGATCCTTTTCCTATTTAGCACCAAAACTTTGGAACAATCTTCCTAACATTGTCCGGGAAGCAGACACACTCTGTCAGTTCAAAGCAAGATTAAAGACACATCTCTTTGACCTAGCATTCACATAATACATTATAGACTTCTATAATTCAATGTTAGGCTGCATAGATTAGGTCAGCTGGAACCGGGAACACTTCCAATAAATCCTGATGTACTTGTTACATCATGAGAAGAATGGCATCTACGCTAATTTTAGTGTCGTTGTTTATCCCGAGGTCTTTCCGCAGCCTGCCGGATCCAGGCCGTATCCAGATCTGACGAGGGACCTTCGCCTGGACCCGATGACAACGCAGTGCTGAAGTGCCAACTAGTCTCTCCCTATGGAGGATCCCTTTACCACTCTACAGATAAAGCGTTGTATTTTACAAAATAAAATAAAATTCTGTATAAAAATGTATAAGGAAAGACCAGTACTTTGTTTAGGCTTGGTTTGTAGGGAATTCCAAACCTGCACACATATATTCAAACGCACATAACTATAGAACCAATTCTTAATGCGCATGTGAACGCCATCAGCGTTTCTCACAGGATCGCGATGACAGTTTGTGTAGAAAGAATGGTGTCGTCTTAGCGGCCCCTAACTTAATAATGAATGATCGTTGCGACGGAAGTGAATCAATCAAAACTAACTTTAGCTGGAAAATATCTTTATTAAAGAGCTGCTATAAAGCGAAAACAATTTCTGTTACCTTAAATTATATGTTTATCTCATTTCCAATGATACCAAACATGTATAATACTGAATGATATTCATTCCCATTAAACCATATAGATTTTTGGGTGAATATTTGGTGATCTCAGCGTGAGAGAGAGACAACGAGGGGGAGGTGATGCTAGTTCCTCAAAAGAGAGTCAAATGTTAATTTCAAGAAAGGTCTTCTGTCTTCTCGGGAAGTGGTCGTTCCTCAACCAGACTGCCCGGCATTTTCTAATTTCTCAATTCTTACACTACCGTAGACATCAGTGTTTATACCCGAACTATAAACTTTTATCTCTGTACTTCTGTGATCATTTGAATATTTGTAACACTATAGATTCTGTGTGTGATTGAAAAAGACTGTGAAAGTGAAGCTGTTTCATACCTAAATATTGACAACTGCTCTCTCTGGGTCAGCAACAGCACAAACAGATTTGAAATGAATGTTCCGGTGTGATTTTGTCAAAGGTTTTGTAATAGAGATTGAGCTCTTTTAAAGATTAATCAATGCAGCTCTTACTCTCTCTCTGAACTGATAACTGACACAAAGTGTATATGAGTAATTTGAGGGCTTTTCAGTGCTTTCATTACTATTTTAATATTCATGAGGTGAGACGTCGATGTTAAAGGTCCCATAACATGCTTCTTTTTGTAGGCTTTGATATAGGCCTTAGTGGTCCCTAGTACTGTATCTGAAATCCCTTTCCCAAAATTCAGCCTTGGTGCAGAATTATAGCCACTATAAGCCAATCCCACAATGAGCTTTTCTTCAGACGTGCCGTTTCGGTGTCTGTAGCTTTAAATGCTAATGAGGTGGAGAAAGGCGGGGCAAGGTGGAGGGTGGGTGTGGCCTTGACCAGCTTGCGGCATCGGTACCATGCATGTTTACATTGGATATATTGCAATGGCACGCAGACACGCAGTCGTTCAACCCAGAATCTGATCCAGATGGAGAAGCAACGGATGAAGAAGTTGCAACTCAGTGGCTCCAGCAGGACGTCTCCGAATGGTTAGTTATAGGTAAAATATACCTTAATATATTTATAGGTAAAATTTTATGTCTGGATACTGTACTATATTCGGATGGTTTAATTAACTCGGCTGTTAGCTGCATAGCTAATGTGACAGCCACATTCTATGTGTAACAAGCTAGGTAACCATAAACAGTAAAGCAACACAATTATATATCATTAGTTGACTTACTTGTCCGAGGTTTGTAGCTGAGCCAAAGAGAGTTGGTACTGATCCAGACTTTATTTTCAAACGTTCAGCAAGCCCAGCTCTGTAATGACCCAAGTTGAGGAAACAGTCCTCGGTGAAATGTTGGGCGCAGACATACAAAACTTTGGGAAGTTGCATTTCCAGAGAAAATTCAATTAATCCACTGATTCTTCTGGGGATTGGATGAAGGAACTAACTTTCATTTGTACATCCAATTATTGAGCAACTGCTGTGCTTCGCTCGTTCACAAGCCATGATGTCTCTCGAGGAAAAACTCAAATCGCGCTCATGCGTTCGTACTTCCTAGCTCATTGTCTCATGGCGGGCAAAGCAGAGAAAGGGGAGGTAACCTTTCGCCTTATGACGACATAAGGGGAAAATTCAAGATCAGCCTGTCTGAGATTTCATATTTTCAAAGACAGAGAAAGATAGCCAAAGCTCGGTTTACACCGACTGAAATTTCTAGCCACTTGGGGACCATATACAGGCTAGGGGAACTCATATTAATGTTAAAAAACCTCAGAAAATGAAGATTTCATGGAATGGGACCTTTACAGGATAAGCTCCCAGCACTTCGCCCACATATCGCACCAGAACTGTTTTCGGAACCGTAACGTAGGAATATCGCACAGCGGTATTTCGTCAGCGCGCTCAGAGACTCGGTGAACCTATCGTGCAATATGTGGCTGCCCTGCGTGAACTGCTTGTGAACTGTGATTTTGGCGCGCTCACGGATGACATGATTAGAGATCAGATAGTGGAGAAGACATGCACTCCACGAATTCGGGAACGTTTGCTTTTGGAAACGGACCTCACTCTTCAAAAAGCAATTACTATTGCCGGACAAATTGAGTCTGCAGTGGCGGAAGCTAAAGCTATGGAGCGCACTGAAGCTTCAGTTAAAGTGGTGCATACTAGCTCACGTGACTGTGCAAAATCGAGGTGGCGACAGAAATCTACTCCACGTAAGTCCACAATTTCTCATCCAATGCCGTCAAATGAATCACAGAAAAAGATGATGGATGCAAAAACATGCTTCCGTTGTGGAGCTACTTCACATCTTGCAAACTACCCCAAATGCCCAGCCAAACAGTCTAAATGCAGACAGTGTGGTAAAGTTGGACATTTTGCTAGAGTTTGTCGCAGTTCTGCATCCACATGCAATGTACAAGAAGTTTCTGCACCCGAGTTGACTGTCTTAAGCATTGAAACGCCACTGCCGCTGAAACAGAAACATAATCTTGCATGTAAGGTCTCTTTGCACACTAACTGTGGGAAATCGGTCGTTGTTGAATTACTGGTGGATACTGGTTCAGCTGTTTCCATCCTCCCAGAGCATTTGTACCGCCAACAGTTTGCAGATTTCTCCCTTGCTGTGCCAAATGTTCGTTTGGTGACCTATTTGAAAAAGACTATTCCAGTTTTAGGGTGCCTTGCCATTACAGTTAGTCATGAGTGTCACCATACGCAGGCTTCTTTCTACATTGTACCAGGCGGAACACCATTACTTGGTATGGATCTCTTTACTGCTTTGCATCTTGAGATAAGGAATGGATCTATTGCATCGTTTGCAGAGGATGGTCAAACTACTGTTAACTTCACTGAGCCGTCGGGTGTGGCTGCTGGTTTTGTACATAAAGTAAACGTGCGTTCACTGCCAGTGAGTCAAGTCAAGTCAAGTCAAGTTTATTTATATAGCGCTTTTCACAACATAGGTTGTATCAAAGCAGCTTCACAGTAATAAATTAAAACAATACATCAATGTTTGTTTCTAGTGGAACGTCCACGTTTGGTATTGCTGATCAATAGTATCGTTGATTGATTAATTAAATTAAATATCCCCAAATATCCCCAACTGAGCAAGCCAAAGGCAACAGTGGCAAGGAACCGAAAAACTCCATCAGGTGACCTAATGGAGAAAAAAAAACCTTGGGAGAACCCAGGCTCAGTCGGGGGCCAGTTCTCCTCTGGCGTTTATGAACTAGAGGTCGGATTTAACTGCAAGATTAAAAGTATTATATGAATGCCTGGCTGAAGAGATGCATCTTTAATCTAGTTTTAAACTGGGAGAGCGAGTCTGAGCAACGAACAGTATCGGGAAGGCTATTCCAGAGTTTTGGTGATAAATGTGAAAATGCTCTCCCTCCTTTGGTGGATCTGGATATCCTAGGTATGACCAAAAGCCTCGAATTTAGTGACCTTAAAGAGCGCGATGGATTATAGGGCGATAGAAGATCCGTTAAATAAACTGGAGCTAAGCCGTTTAGGGCTTTATAAGTC
Source organism: Squalius cephalus (assembly GCF_949319135.1). Classification (NCBI taxonomy): domain Eukaryota; kingdom Metazoa; phylum Chordata; class Actinopteri; order Cypriniformes; family Leuciscidae; genus Squalius; species Squalius cephalus. Next base: position 45,639,511 of record NC_137130.1, on the reverse strand, counting down.
AGTAGCAATACCTTGTAATTAATACGGAACTTTATAGGTAACCAATGTAGTGATGATAAAATCGGTGTTATATGATCATATTTTCTTGATCTAGTTAGAACTCTAGCGGCGGCATTTTGGACTAACTGTATCTTGTTTATTAAGGATCCAGGACAACCAGCTAATACAGCATTACAGTAATCTAGTCTCGAGGTCATGAATGCATAAACTAACTTTTCTGCATCAGAAACAGATAGCATATTACGTAGCTTAGCAATGTTTCTAAGGTGGAAAAAGGCTGTTCTTGTAACATATGAAATATATTATTTTCAAAAGACAGGTTGCAGTCTAATATAACACCCAGGTCTTTTACTGTAGAGGATGAAGTAACAGGACATCCTACTATGTTAAAGTTGTAGTGTGAGAGGTTTGTGGGTGGTTTTTTGAACCGATGATTAGTACCTCTGTCTTGTCTGGATTTAATAAAAGAAAATTGCGCATCATCCAATCTTTTATATCTTTAACACACTCTGTCAATTTGGATAATTTAGCGTTTTCATCTGGCCGTGATGAAATATAGATTTGAGTGTCATCAGCATAACAATGGAAACTAATTCCATGTTTCCTTATAATATTTCCAAGTGGCAGCATATATATTGAGAATAATAGAGGGCCTAACACAGATCCCTGCGGCACTCCATAGTTTACTGGAGTTATGATCGATTTTTCTCCATTTAAATAAACAAAATGGTAGCGGTCAGATAAATACGATCTAAACCAGCTTAATGCTTGTCCTTGAACACCAGTATAATTTTGTAGTCGATCTAAGAGTATTGTGTGATCTATAGTATCGAACGCAGCACTAAGATCAAGTAAAACTAATATTGAGATACAGCCTTGGTCAGAAGCTAAAAATAAATCATTTGTGATTTTAACGAGCGCAGTTTCAGTGCTATGATGCGGCCTGAACCCAGACTGAAACTTTTCATAGGTGTCATTTTCTTGCAAGAAAGAGCCAAGTTGAGCGGACACAACTTTTTCTAGTATTTTAGATATAAAAGGTAGATTTGAAATGGGTCTATAATTTGCTAGATTATGTGGATCTAATTGTGGTTTCTTAATGAGAGGTTTTATAACTGCCAGTTTAAATGTTCTTGGAACATAACCTAAAGATAAAGACGAGTTAATAATATTGAGGAGAGGCTCTTCCACTATAGGTAACACTTCTTTCAGTAGTTTAGTTGGTATAGGATCTAGTAAACATGTTGTTGTTTTAGATGAAGTGATAAGTTTATTTAACTCTTTTTGTTCTATAGTTGTAAAGCACTGTAATTGTTCTTGCGGGGTGATAATTGAGGCTGAATTATAAGGCGCGATTGAGGATTGAACGTTTACAATTGTGGTTCTGATGTTTTCTATTTTCTCAGTGAAGAACTTCATGAAATCATTACTACTAAACTGTAACGGAATATTTTGTTCAGGAGACATCTGTTTATTTGTTAGTCTAGCCATGGTGTTAAATAAGAACCTAGGATTGTTATGGTTGTTTTCTATTAGTTTGCGGAGATGCTCAGCCCTGGCCTCTTTTAGGGCCTTTTTATAACGTGACATACTGTCTTTCCATGCGATTCTAAAGACCTCTAAGTTAGTTTTTTTCCATTTACGCCCTAAATTACGGGTTTCTCTCTTTAGAACATGCGTAGTATTGTTGTACCATGGTGCTTTACTTTTCTCTCTGACCTTTTTTAATCTAATGGGTGCAACAATATCCAATGTTCCAGAGAGAATGGTGCTCATAGTGCTAGTTAATTCCTCTAGTTCATCTGTTTGTTTGGGTTCACTGAGCAGCTGAGACAGATCAGATAAGCTATTTGAAAAATTATCTATGGTGGATGGAAGGATTGTTCTGCCTAATCAATAACGCGGCGCAGCATGATATATTACAGGAGTACGTAATATGCAAGTTACCATGTAATGGTCAGAGACATCGTCACTTTGTGGAATGATATCTAGATGTTATTTAGATTACATCATTGTCTACGGTGAGAATCCGGAAGTACATGAGAAGCGACTTCAAGCTGTACGCCGTTTGCAAAGCAGTGGTTTGAAGCTAAATGAGGAAAAGTGCCACTTCAGGAAAACTGAGCTGCCTTTCTTAGGCCATGTTATTTCAGCTTCAGGTTTGCATCCAAATCCAGATCATGTTCTGGCTATACAACAAGCACCAGCCCCTCATGATGCACAGTCATTGCGTTCTTTTTTTGGGTCTTGCAGGCTGGTATTCCAAATTAATTCCCAATTTTGCAACATTGGTAGAACCTCTCCGTGAACTGCTCCAAAAGTCCACTGGCTTTTGCTGGACAGAGGAGGCTCAGGAACACTTCAGCCGAGTGAAAAATCTCTTCACCTCTAGCCCAGCTCTTGCATTATTTGATCCTTCGTTACCGACGACAGTCACAACGGTTGCTTCAGATTATGGCATTGGTGCGGTGCTTACCCAGTGTCATGGCAGTACTGAAAGAACAGTTGCTTTTGCATCTAGAAAATTGACTGACTGTGAAAGGAAGTATTCTACAACAGAAAAGGAGGCATTGGCATGTGTTTGGGCAACAGAAAAATGGCGCACCTACCTATGGGGCCGCCATTTCACTCTTTGCACTGACCACAGTCCCTTATCTACACTGCTTTCCACAAAAGGCCTCGGACGTGCAGGTATGAGAATTGCCCGATGGTCTGCACGTCTTCTGTGTTTTAATTACAGTGTGGAATACAAACCTGGCCGAGACAATGTCACAGCTGACTGTTTGTCCAGACTTCCACTTCCATCAACTGAATACAGCCAATCAAAGTTCATCCAGCTAGCACATGCCACTCATCAAGGGATGGTGCGTACAAAACAGAGACTGAGGGACTTGTACTGGTGGCCTGGCATGGACTGTCAAGTGAAAAATACCATAAAAGCCTGTTCCACCTGTCTCCAGCATGACAAGACTGCAATTACCCATGCAGCTCCACTCGGTCTTGGGAGAAACTGGCTATTGATGTAGTTGGGCCTTTGAATAATGCTCCCCAAGGTTGTTGTTTTGCAATGACACTTATCGATTACTACAGTAAATGGCCAGAGATTGCGTTTGCACCTGATGTCACTTCTGCTACTGTTGTGAAGTTTCTGTCTGCTGTCTTTAGCCGTGAAGGAAATCCACTTGAACTTGTGACTGATAATGGTTCACAATTTGTTTCGGCTGAGTTTGAGGCATTCCTTGCAGACAGAGATATTAAACACTACCGTAGCTCTGTATATTTTCCACAAGCGAATGGTGAGATTGAACGCTTCAACCGAGTGTTCAAAGACTGTTTGCAAACTGCTAGTATTGAAGGTAAAGAGTGGAAAGCTTTTGTGACAGAGTTTCTACATACATACAGAGCAACTCCTCATGCTGTGGCAAAATTGTCACCTGCTGAACTTTTACACGGCCGTCAAATTCAGACAAAATTGCATGTGGCTGGTCTTCCATTTGTGGGCCCGCCAAAGGATCAAAAGAACTTGAAACCAATCATTCGATAGTCACAAAACAAAATGAAAGAGTACACAGATCGGAAACGTAATGCACAATCTCCGAAGATTCAAGTTGGTTCGTTTGTGCACATTAGGAGGCCGGGAATCGTCAAGAAAGGACATTCCAAGTTTTCTCAGCCTTTTAAGGTTGTAGCTCAGAAAGGCCCTGCAACATATCTCCTCTCTGATGGGAAAGCTTGGAATGCTACTCACCTGGCTCTGTCTTCATCCTGTGTTACCACTTCTGGTACACCTTCTCTGGCAGAAGACTCCTTTAGGCCTTTTCAAGCACCCCAGACATCTCATATGTCAATCTCTCCTCCTGGTACTCCACGACCTCGTAGAGTGTGTCGTGCCCCTGTGTGGTTTAAGGACTATAGTACATAAGGGTACTCAGTAATTAAAAAAATTAAAAAAAATAAAAAAAAGGGGGAAAGATACATGGTATTGTAATTGATCATAGTCTAGAACAGGTATTTGAGACATTTATGTTGTTATAGTTTGTTTTCATGTTTCATGAAAAAAAAAAGAAAGAAAAGAGTGAGAGAGATAATTGTTCATCCCTTTTACACAGACTGGAATCAGGTTAAGCCTTTCAGTTATTTAACTGCATACTTTTGAAATATACACTGATATAATGCTATGCAGGTTGTTAACATTCAGAACTGTTGGTTTCCTTGTGTTCTGTGCTTTATGCATTTTAGTTTAATTGAAATCTTGTTCCTTAAAGAAAGGGGAATATGTGGTATAGTGAAATACATGTGTATAAACAGTAGGTGTCACTAAAGTACCAGTTGCTTAGTAGATCATGAATGCAGAAGAAGGTGCACATGGAAAATAATAAAGAGTGTATAGACAAACGTCGATCTCTCTGCAGATTATTTCTTTGAACTACACAACACCAACCCTATTCATGAGACAGTACCGGAGTTCACTCCGACTTGCCCAGAAAAACACACAATTTGCGAGAAATCAAGATGAACAAAAATACAATGCAAAATATAATCCATATCTTCTCTGAGGTGAATATACCTGTTGTGTTTGAAATAACAAGTAGTTTTCACTCTCACATCCATCATATGTCACTCTGACTGTCATCTGACAAACAGAGTTCTGGTCCGAAGATATTTAACCCAGTGAAGAAAGTTCCTTGACATTTCTAGGCGTTGTATTTGTATTTACTTAATGAATGAATGAAATAATGAATGAATCACTTGGCCTAGCCTACTACAGAATGGTATGGAGAAAGAGTTACTGATCGACTGCATTTGTTGACTCCTTTCTTGTTAGAACTTACATTGTGGTGTAGCACCTCTTCATTTTTATATTTAATTTATGTCAGAGTGTTATGTAAGCATGGCAATTGTATTAAGGTAGGTTATCAAGTAGTATATCTTGATTTCTAGTACTATGAAGTTCTTTTGACTCCATTTCCGATAACGCTGTGTTGGACTCTGGTATTATTTCCTGTTTTTGTTTCTTCCTGTCTGGTGTTTTCTTCATGAATGACGAGTTCATATGTGTATAAGGGGGTAGGAACCAATGTGTGGGCTATTGTTTTCCCGGGAACTTTTCCAATTGACGGACCTGTAGCTTACCAGGTGGATATCCTTGTTTGCAGAAAATGCCTCGCTGGCAGGATTTACTTGTGTCGTTTTGGAGTGTTTTGCGATTGATTGGATGTTGTTCAAGGCAGCACAAAGGACTGGGGTACATTTGTCTGGGACTAACGAAGCTTGCGGTAAGAGATATGCGATTCATCTGTTAGTGCAAATACTTTGGGAACTCCTATAAGCTACAACAAGGTGGACTTTGCTCATGTGTTTGATTAATGATATGTATGTTCTGGGTGTTTATATAATACACATCTTTGTTGCATCATGAAATGAATGAACCGTTTGTATCCTTACTGATGTAACTTCGCTAGTATTTAGAGTGTTACAGCGGGACTACGGGACCTGCACTGTATTTTTTACTGCTGCAAAGGGAAAACTGTCCACTCCCGCGAGATTTGCGTTGGTCCAGTGGGAGCCCAATCCCAATGCAGCCCTCTATATTGAACATTCCCCTGTGAGGGCCTTGTTGACATGACAACCATCAGAAGAACCAGACAGTTCCTCCTCACCAACCCTATGACCAGCTTATACCGGCGTGAAGAATCGATCTTCAAGTACTGGATGAATATCTGAATGATACTGATCTGAATTCTGACTTGTGCTGTAACCTGAACCATAATCACACCGTCTTCATTTGTTGGCCTTGTCCCCCCTGACTGATCCTGGGTTCTCCCAAGGCTTTTCCTCCATTCTGTCACCTCTGGCTTCATTAGTTGGGGACACTTAATATTCAACAATATTATTGATCTGACTGTACTGACAGTGCTTTTGCAGAACTGCTTTATAGATGAAATTTACAAGTTTTCATAACTGGTGAACTATACAATAGAGTTAAATCAACACTGAACTGACTTCAGCTGAACAACAGCCGAAATGCATACGTTTCCTGTTATCCCTGTAAAGTTGCTTTGAAACAATCTATATAATATAAAGTGTTATATCAATAAAGGTGACATGACTTAACTTGAGTTTGAAAAAAAAAGAAGAATTTTCCAAGAATTTATGTCTAATTAAAGAATTTTATATTTTATTATATGGCTTCTCTTAAGTAAGTGTTTTCACACAAAAAATCTGCACAGATTTTGCAATGATAGCTGAACAAGTAGAGGTTGTAAGGACCCAAGTACAGCTTTATTTTAAAGCAACGTGTAAGAAAACAAGGAAACAAGTTTTACCAATGTGCATACAGGACAAGACTAAACAAGAGCTAAAGACACAGGAGGGTGTATGTACACTAGGAGCAATCATTGCAACAAAACAAAAAGAAAAGAAAAGAAAGGAGGGAACTTTGAGCCAAGAACAAGGAAAGCAAAATAAAGTAAAAGCATAAGACCAATTCAACAGAGAAGATCAAGTTAAATAAAACATGGTAAAAATAATTGCATTGCATCTTCAAATGGTGCTGTTCTGTCGTGCCGGAATATAATCCCCTCGTTTCTGTGGCTTTTGGCACAAATGATATGCGAAAACACACACCACTAGTATAAAACAGGAGGATGTAGCAGCTACCACCAACCACAACGACTCTGAGTCTAGACCGAGAGAGAGAGAGAGAGAGAGAGAGAAAAAGAGAGAGAGAGAGAGAGATTTAAACACATCTAAACAGACAGTGTAAAATAAAATATTAGATTTACCATTTACAGGTTCTTTAATGTCTCTTTTTCACCTTAAATTTATACAACTGTTAAAGGTGAACTTAGTACAAATTTGTTGTTCAAATTGTGGTGACATATGGCAATCAGCTAGATTAGCAGCATTAATACTAGGAGACACGTGAAAAGATGAAACAATATGTGTTCAAAAATGTGCGCAAAATATCAAACAGGTTTAGTACACGTCAGGATAGGTTTGATATCCTCCTAATGGATGGAATTGGATTTAACTCCTCCATATTGCAAACAATATGGCAAAAGTTGTGTAGTGTATTCCGGCCTTAAAAGATCTATCTTGGGGATTTGTGAGTCGATACTGAGATTATTCAAATTAAGATCATGGTTAATCAGAAAATCACTATTTTTACCCAGCCCTAGTGCCAACAATGCAAGCGAACAATATATTAGAACAAAACTAAACTGCTTATTGGAATAGGATTCATAACATTAGTGTGCAGCAACGGCTCATGAAGGGAGATGGCCTTGATGGTTACCACAATAAAGTGAGTGTAATTTGGCTGGTCATGTGATCAAAGCTGAATGAGGCAACCTGCTCATGTAGAGTAAAATGCTTTTATTTGGCTACTGATATGATCTCATATGTACGGAGCTCCTAAAGCAGGGTTCACCAATCTCGGTCCTGGAGGGCCGCTGTCCTGCAGAGTTTAACTCCAACCCCAATTAAACACACCTGAACCAGCTAATCAAGGTCTCACTAGGCATACTAGAAACTTTCAAACAGGTGTGTTGGAGCTAAACTCTGCAGAACAGCGGCCTTCCAGGACCGAGATTGGTGAACCCTGCCCTAAAGGGACCTTTGCAAAAATTAAAATTTCATGTGCTCACAAGAAACCATTGCATGTGCAGGAGAAAACTATCGGGTGCGAAAAGTTTCTCGTGAGCAACATGAAAGTCTGTATATTTTTATTTTTGCATAGGTCCCTTTAGGGCAGGGTTTCTCAAACTCGGTCCTGGAGGGCCACTGTTCTGCACAGCTTAGCTCCAACCCTGATCAAACACACCTAGCTGTGAGTTTCTAGTGATCCTGAAGACATTGATTAGCTTGCTCAGGTGTGTTTGATCAGGGTTGGAGCTAAGCTGTGCAGGACAGTGGCCCTCCAGGACCGAGTTTGAGAAACCCTGCTTTAGGGGCTCCGTACATATGAGTGTGCATACATTTAAAACAAGCAGTTTAAAATAAAGAAGCATACAACTAACCAAAGGGTACTCACCTTCTAGTTTAATTTGAGCGACAACTTCCTGTTTCTGGTCTTGGTTTTGACATATGCACTTCAATTCTGTCCCATCGTCCTCTGGCTGAAGCTCAAGGATAACCAGCTGCACCTCGAGGTGGTTTCCTGTGATACTGAAAACACACAATCTCGGTTTCATGCTAAATTCAGTGTAGTAGTGAGAACTGAATGAAAGTTTCTGTTGAACTGACTTCACTCTTTAGGTCCACTGTATTCCGATGTGACACTAAAATAAATCGTATATACTATTCTTCACATTTAGCGGCTAGGACTTCCAACAGGTCCTCCCCACTCAGCAACACACCTGCTGTGAAGCCTGTTGGAGATCCCTAAATATAGTTTTACAGAGGTGTGTGAAATGATCAATTATTTCAAACACTCTGTGATGGACTGCCCATCTCTCTTCCTCACTCCACCTTCCCGGCGACCCTACAGAGGACAAACGATTGGAGAACGGATGGATGGATATCAGACACATTAATCTCGTGTTGACGAGATGGATAGTAGACTACCGCTGTGATGCAATACTTGAGACCGAGTCTAAATGCTAAGTGACCATGACACGACCATGAAAATATGGTGTTGGTCTCGTCGTGGCCATGCTGTTTTTAGACTCAGACTCTTTGATCCACTCTGTACTATTGTGTCTCTGGACTGGAGGAAACTGTGTGGCGCTGTGGAGATTTGCATGTCACTGACGTGAAACAGGTCTTCATTCATCCCAAAGGAAAGCATTTTTACACTCTCGTGTCTCTGTCTAGACTCAGACTCAACATGCCCAGGTCTCGGCCTTGTGTTGGACTCAATTGAACAGGGGTTAGGTACAACACTGGACTTCTGACACTGCATGGCTGGTTGTCTCAGTAGTGTCCACAGAACAGTGTGGGTTTAATAAAAGTTTTTGAGGTAGACCTGACCTGAAAGAGACTGTACCATCATGTGATCATAACATGCTTCATGAACTTTCAAAAACAAAGCATCTGTTAATTTAATTACAAAACCAAAACCAATTTTTGTTGTTAACCTAGAAAATGAGCCATTTTCCGAAGTTTAGACTGCTAAACATCAGATCACTCTCATTGAAAACCAGCCATCCATTCTCCACAGCACTTGTCCTTTAGGGTCATGGGCCAGTACATCTCAGAGATGACAAACACTGACATTCTGACTGACGGTTAAGCCGAGAGGTTTAGATAAAGGGATTGAGTGATTAATAATCAATATCTAACCTGATGGAAAATATTAATCTGCAACAACATTGTGAACTTTTGTACAGATACATTTGGCCATGAACTTTTAAATGCATCATTATGCAAGAACATGAGGAGAGATTCACATGAAAGACAGACCACTGGCACAATAATGTGCTACTTCTTTCTACAGTAGGGTAGCAAGAATGATTGAGCAGTGTATATTAAATGAACTGAAATGTATATATGGGGGCACTATCTGTGATGAGATAATTGACAGGACTGTTCAGTCTGTTAATGAACCAATTATGATGTGGTACACAGCAATACTGCAATAAAAATTCAAAAGGGATTTCAAATCAATTTACATTGTCTAGTTGCTCAGTAAAGTCACCATCCACAGATGTAAAGCGATGACTTTCTATTAGCACATTAATAGGAAAGTTTACACTAAAATGAAAACTCAGACACTATTTAGTCACCCTGGTGTTGTTCTGAAGCCGTATGACTTTTGTTTTTTGGAAAACAAATGGAGAAATAAAAAAATTAAAAATCCTGCTTGTGCTTGTTGGTATAATTGGAGTAAATGGTGACCACCTTTGAGTTTTAAAAAGTATGCAATATCTCAAATAATCAGCAAGTGTTTCTGTTTAAAAACATCTGCTAAATTAATAAATGTGTTATAATATAAATATTAACAAGTAACAAGCCTCCAAATGTGCAAAACAAACATAGAATTGAAAATATTGAATAATACTGAATTGAATTCAATATGATCTTGTTTCGGTTGATGTTTCAACAACCACTGACCCCTGTCTGCCCCTGGCACTGACCCCTGCCTGCCCCTGGCACTGACCCCTGGCACTGACCCCTGCCTGCCCCTGGCACTGACCCCTGCCTGCCCCTGGCACTGACCCCTGCCTGCCCCTGGCACTGACCTCTGCCTGCCCCTGGCACTGACCCCTGTCTGCCCCTGGCACTGGCCCCTGCCTGCCCCTGGCACTGGCCCCTGCCTGCCCCTGGCACTGACCCCTGCCTGGCCCTGGCACTGACCCCTGCCTGCCCCTAGCACTGACCCTGTCGGCCCCTGGCACTGATCCTGCCTGCCCCTGGCACTGACCCCTGCCTGCCCCTGGCACTGACCCCTGCCTGCCCCTAGCACTGACCCTGTCTGCCCCTGGCACTGACCCTGTCTGCCCCTGGCACTGACCCCTGCCTGCCCCTGGCACTGACCCCTGTCTGCCCCTGGCACTGACCCCTGCCTGCCCCTAGCACTGACCCTGTCTGCCCCTGGCACTGCCCCTGGCACTGACCCTGGCACTGACCCTGTCTGCCCCTGGCACTGACCCCTGCCTGCCCCTGGCACTGACCCCTTCCTGCCCCTGGCACTGACCCCTGTCTGCCCCTGGCACTGACCCCTGTCTGCCCCTGGCACTGACCCCTGGCACTGACCCCTTCCTGCCCCTGGCACTGACCCCTGTCTGCCCCTGCCTGCCCATGGACCCAATTCTGCCTCACCAAACTTCCTAGTAAACTCGCTCATGTGCTCTGGACTGTTTTCTGTTGTCTACATTTGTATTTGTCCTTATTTTCCCAATAAACTGAAATTTTCCTCTCACACTGTGCTTGAGTTCTAGTCCATTCCTAGAAAATGAGCCATTTTCCGAAGTTTAGACTGCTAAACATCAGATCACTCTCATTGAAAACCAGCCATCCATTCTCCACAGCACTTGTCCTTTAGGGTCATGGGCCAGTACATCTCAGAGATGACAAACACTGACATTCTGACTGACGGTTAAGCCGAGAGGTTTAGATAAAGGGATTGAGTGATTAATAATCAATATCTAACCTGATGGAAAATATTAATCTGCAACAACATTGTGAACTTTTGTACAGATACATTTGGCCATGAACTTTTAAATGCATCATTATGCAAGAACATGAGGAGAGATTCACATGAAAGACAGACCACTGGCACAATAATGTGCTACTTCTTTCTACAGTAGGGTAGCAAGAATGATTGAGCAGTGTATATTAAATGAACTGAAATGTATATATGGGGGCACTATCTGTGATGAGATAATTGACAGGACTGTTCAGTCTGTTAATGAACCAATTATGATGTGGTACACAGCAATACTGCAATAAAAATTCAAAAGTGATTTCAAATCAATTTACATTGTCTAGTTGCTCAGTAAAGTCACCATCCACAGATGTAAAGCGATGACTTTCTATTAGCACATTAATAGGAAAGTTTACACTAAAATGAAAACTCAGACACTATTTAGTCACCCTGGTGTTGTTCTGAAGCCGTATGACTTTTGTTTTTTGGAAAACAAATGGAGAAATAAAAAAATTAAAAATCCTGCTTGTGCTTGTTGGTATAATTGGAGTAAATGGTGACCACCTTTGAGTTTTAAAAAGTATGCAATATCTCAAATAATAAGCAAGTGTTTCTGTTTAAAAACATCTGCTAAATTAATAAATGTGTTATAATATAAATATTAACAAGTAACAAGCCTCCAAATGTGCAAAACAAACATAGAATTGAAAATATTGAATAATACTGAATTGAATTCAATATGATCTTGTTTGGGTTGATATTTCAACAACCACTGACCCCTGCCTGTCCCTGGCACTGACCCCTGTCTGCCCCTGGCACTGACCCCTGTCTGCCCCTGGCACTGACCCCTGCCTGCCCCTGGCACTGACCCCTCCCTGCCCCTGGCACTGACCCCTGGCACTGACCCCTGTCTGCCCCTGGCACTGACCCCTGCCTGCCCCTGGCACTGACCCCTTCCTGCCCCTGGCACTGACCCCTGCCTGCCCCTGGCACTGACCCCTGCCTGCCCCTGGCACTGACCCCTGCCTGCCCCTGGCACTGGCCCCTGCCTGCCCCTGGCACTGACCCCTGCCTGCCCCTGGCACTGACCCCTTCCTGCCCCTGGCACTGACCCCTGCCTGCCCCTGGCACTGACCCCTGCCTGCCCCTGGCACTGACCCTGTCTGCCCCTGGCACTGACCCTGTCTGCCCCTGGCACTGACCTGTCTGCCCCTGGCACTGACCCCTGTCTGCCCCTGGCACTGACCCTGTCTGCCCCTGGCACTGACCCCTGCCTGCCCCTGGCACTGACCCCTTCCTGCCCCTGGCACTGACCCCTGTCTGCCCCTGGCACTGACCCCTGCCTGCCCCTGGCACTGACCCCTGCCTGCCCCTAGCACTGACCCTGTCTGCCCCTGGCACTGACCCCTGCCTGCCCCTGGCACTGCCCCCTGCCTGCCCCTGGCACTGACCCCTGCCAGCCCCTGGCACTGACCCCTTCCTGCCCCTGGCACTGACCCCTGTCTGCCCCTGGCACTGACCCCTGCCTGCCCCTGGCACTGACCCCTGCCTGCCCCTAGCACTGACCCTGTCTGCCCCTGGCACTGACCCCTGCCTGCCCCTGGCACTGACCCTGTCTGCCCCTGGCACTGACCCCTGCCTGCCCCTGGCACTGACCCCTGCCTGCCCCTGGCACTGACCCTGTCTGCCCCTGGCACTGACCCTGTCTGCCCCTGGCACTGACCCCTGCCTGCCCCTGGCACTGCCCCCTGTCTGCCCCTGGCACTGACCCCTGCCTGCCCCTGGCACTGACCCCTGCCTGCCCCTGGCACTGACCCTGTCTTTCCCTGGCACTGCCCCTGGCACTGCCCCTGTCTGCCCCTGGCACTGACCCTGTCTGCCCCTGGCACTGACCCCTGCCTGCCCCTGGCACTGACCCCTTCCTGCCCCTGGCACTGACCCTGTCTGCCCCTGGCACTGACCCTGTCTGCCCCTGGCACTGACCCCTGCCTGCCCCTGGCACTGACCCCTGCCTGCCCCTGGCACTGACCCCTTCCTGCCCCTGGCACTGACCCCTGTCTGCCCCTGGCACTGACCCCTGTCTGCCCCTGGCACTGACCCCTGCCTGCCCCTGGCACTGACCCCTTCCTGCCCCTGGCACTGACCCCTGTCTGCCCCTGCCTGCCCATGGACCCAATTCTGCCTCACCAAACTTCCTAGTAAACTCGCTCATGTGCTCTGGACTGTTTGCTGTTGTCTACATTTGTATTTGTCCTTATTTTCCCAATAAACTGAAATTTTCCTCTCACACTGTGCTTGAGTTCTAGTCCATTCCAGACACAATTTTTCAAGTGGATCACTGTAGGCATCAATGTTACCTTTTTTCTGTCTGAAATGCACGTCCACCCAGGTAAGAGTTTTCAGCTGGCTGACCATTAACCAGCCATGTCACATCTGTGGACTGAGCGGCCTGGTTTCCAATGGACACCATGCAGTGGATCACCAAACGTGAGCCTGAAAGATAGCAGTACAACTGAAGGTTGGTGTGTAGCTGTCTGATAATCACTATATAAGAGTCAGCAAACAAACACTGGGCCAACTAATTGTGGGAAGGTTTTAACAAGGTTTTAGAATGAATGATTCATCAAATTTCAATGATTTTAAAATCTCAAATTTCTTTCTGGAGAGGGTTTAGGTGTTTTATGCAAAAAGCTACTAAACATACAAACGTATGCTCCCTCATTTAGAATAATCCAGATTTGTCAACAATTGAACTCGTGTACATAAATTGCTATTTAGAAATCTTGTGTGACAACTTCTCCAACACAGGTGAACGCAGTGAGGTTAGGGTTCAAAGCACACTGAATACAGCAGTAGCCGTGTTTCCACTGTCGGGCCAGGGCCGGGCCAGGGCTTTAAACGGGCCGTGCCGGGCTAATAGCCTCGGGCCAATAGCACCGGCATGCGTTTCCACTGTCGGGCCAGAAGCTCCACAGCGCTTCACTAAAACACGCCCGTAACACGCCTCTCTGGGACAACGTCACACTAACCCATCATTTCACCAACAAATGGAAGTTTTATCAGAAAACTAATCAGAAATCACTGGAAACAGCGTTGAAAACAAACACGATAAAAGCGGCCGTTTGCTAGCTTTTTTTGTTTGTTTGTTTAGCAGCTGAATATTTAAAACCCAAGCATCGATGTTTTACCACAGGTTTACAATAAAAAGTGATACATTGATCATAATGAATTCATTTATGTAAAAATTGCACATTAGTCACTCAGAAATAAATTACCGTTAGGTCTATTTCACAAAAGAAAGAGGACACACTTACTTTTTCAGTCGCGTCTGTTTCTTTATCTGGTAACTTAGTTACAGGACATATTTACATCACATTTAGAAAAAATGATAATTTCTACAAATATATGCCATACGACCTGAGGAGCTTTAGCACTCTCTCGACTCCCATACAGATATTTTCAGTCAGAGAAACAGAGGAAGCTCCCGAAAAAAAAAAGTTACTTTATTTTTTGATAGTCCGGTTTAAAGAGACGAGACGTAGGCTATGACAGATAAAATAAAAACATGACTGTGATAGCCTTTAAGATTGGTCTGATTTCTTCAAGCGTTCGCTATGTTGTTTTTTTTACTATGCGTATCTTCAAGCGTTTACTGTGTTTACTATGGTAACGGCTAGCGCGCATAGTCTTTTGCATCACAAACAGAAGGCATTCAAACATGAACGCGATTTAAATTATTTTATTTTTAAGTCTTAAATGCTGACAGAATCATCCGGCGCTGCCGTCTCCCAACGGTAAACTCCTCCTCTGTTGGTAACCACTCCTCTAGCCCGAGCTGGCCCGCTTTGGCCCAAGGTATTCGACGGGCCAGAATTCCTGGCCGTTGGCCCCGAGTAAGCCCCGATCAAGCCCCGGAAGTGACAGTGGAAACGCGACTGGCCCTGGCACGCACTAGCACGGCTCGGCCCTGGCCCGACAGTGGAAACGCGGCTAGTCACAGAGCTCTGCCGAAGGACTGAGGCTCCCTGTCAGAGGGGAAACGTGCACATCTGTGTTGGAGCTATCCTTGGTCCTGAACATCACAGTGCACACCTGTGTTGGAGCTATCCTTGGTCCTGAACATCACAGTGCACACCTGTGTTGGAGCTATCCTTGGTCCTGAACACCACAGTGCACACCTGTGTTGGAGCTATCCTTGGTCCTGAACACCACAGTGCACACCTGTGTTGGAGCTATCCTTGGTCCTGAACATCACAGTGCATACCTGTGTTGGAGCTATCCTTGGTCCTGAACATCACAGTGCACACCTGTGTTGGAGCTATCCTTGGTCCTGAACATCACTGTGCACCCTTTTATTAAATACTTTTTGCAACATCCTTTTGCCAAGATAACAGCTCTGAGTTTTCTCCTATAATGCCTGATGAGTTTGGAGAACACCTGACAAGAGATCAGAGACCATTCGTTCATACAGAATCTCTCCAGATGCTTCAGATTCACAAGTTCATGTTGGCGGTTCTCTTCAGTTCACCCCACTCATCAGGTTAGGGGACTGGGACGGCATGACAGAAGCTTCATTTTGTGCTCCGTAACACATTTTTGTGTTGATTTTGATGTTTGGTTTGCATTGTTGTCCTGATGGAAGATCCAACCACGGCCCATTATAAGATTTCTAGCAGAGGCAGTCAGGTTTTGATGTTTTATCTGTTGGTATTTGCTAGAATCCATAATACCGTGTTTCTGAACAAGATGTCCATGACCTCAGGCAAAAAAAAAAAATGGCCCACAACATATAAGATCCAGCGGTATATTTAACCGTAGGCATGGGGTACTCTTTATCCTTGTGTGCTCCAAACACGTCTGGTGGGTTTGCTGCTAAAAGCCCTTTTTAGTTTCATCTGACCACAGAATCCGGTCCCTTTTGAAGATCCAGTCGTGTCTGACCACTGAATATGCTGGAGTTTATTATTGGAGGAGCGAGGAGGATTTTTCTTGAAACCCTCCTAAACAACATGTGGTGATGGAGGGGTTGTTTGATATATTTTTTTAGGCTTTCTGACCCCCAGGACTCTAGTAATCTCTGCAATTCTCCATAATTCTATGTCATGTTAATGTTTTTAGGTCTGTGTTTTATGAGTGACAAAGGGCCCTAACTTGCACCCACGCACAGCGGACTTTTCCCTCCACAGACGCACATCGGTATATTAGGGAATGAACTTGCGCTCCCGGGAGCGGTTCAGTGAAAAGAGGAGGCGTTTTCTGCCGCAAACGTTCCCTGGTGCTATTTTGCAGTTTCAGAAAACAAATCCACCACAGACCAGGAGAAACCTCGTCTAAAGTCAGTGGCGCGTTGCACATGTTATTCAGATGCTATTTTAAGTGTGCATGCTTGGCCATAATCAATGTAGCGTGAGCACAACTCACACACACTTTGCTTCTCTCATCTACACTCAGATGCAGCCGTTCCAATTTAGAAAACCATACAGAATTACAAGGAAAAATATTCCACACGAAGGAAATCATTGTGGTGTCCATGAGGATGTGAAAAAATAGGCATAAATCTAGCTTACACATTTACCCAAATTATCATACGCCTGTTTAACCGAAGCTAATCTGGGTGTGTTTCTCCATCCCCAATGTCACTTCTCTGTGTTTTACGGCCCTGACGAGAACGTCGATCTCCTCGGCTGTGAACCGCTCCTGGCAAATCCGCCGTTATAATAGCAATCCGCCATGGAACAAGCGCGCCTGCTCTTAAAGGGAATGCGAGATGACGCTCTGATTGGTTTATTTCACGTTACGCCCAAACCACACCTATGAGTAATGAAGCGACTTCAGACCAACACATTTTAGATTTGCGTCGAGATCCGCCCACAGAGTTACTTGCGTTTCGCATTTGATACTTGTGTTTCAGATCGTTAAAATAGGACCCAAAGTGTTTTTTATTTTTTTATTTTTTATGAGTGACAAAGTGTGTTTTTTGTTTTATGAGTGACAAAGTGTGTTTTTTGTTTTATGAGTGACAAAGTGTGTTTTTTGGGTGAAACCTCTGCTAGTGTTCTGGAAGAAAGACTTGATCTGAGACATGAATGAAGTGTTTTGGTACTTTTAGTGAATTTTGAATGTGAAATTAAATGCTGTAAAGCTATACAATTGTCAGGAGAACAGTGTGAAGAGTTTTAGAAACTGAAGTCTTGAGAAATGTGTCTTAGTGACTGTAAAACTGTAAAGCGCAATATTTAGTTTTTATTGTGAGTAGGCTATACACAAATAAAAGTAATCACCTTAAAGTTTCGTAATTTAACCATGCAGCAAACGTTTAAAAAATTACTTAAATTACTTTTTTTTTATTATGCTGGTCCCTCATTATTTTCATTAGTATTATTTGTAGAAGTAGTAGGCTACTAGTAATAGTATTATAATAGGCTAATCAATGGAAAGGCTACTTGTTCAAAATGAAACATTTACCCATGGTTTTCCCAAACCCTGTTAGCATAATTACACAGCATTAAAGTTCAATTATTTACACGTGTGGAATTATAATTTTTTTGGCTAATCTGCCAACAGGACCACGATTTTGGCACAGGATTTGGACATTCACTTGTGCTCTTTTATATGCTAATGATATTAATTAGGCAGCGTTTACAAGGTGGCGATCTCAAACCATTCAGCTGCGCACAATTTCACGATCATTTGCGATTTATAGATTTCACATCTGGAAGAGAGGCGTATGCAAGTGTTTTGTGTGTACATTCTGTTTTTTTTTTGTTTTTTTTTTTTGGAATCGCATGTACACTCATTTGAGAAATGATCTTAGATCTAATGTGGGATGGTTTCTATGTAACATTTTATAAATGAGGCCCCAGACCTGTTTACTATAATTTTACACATGACCTTGCTTATTACTTTTTGCTAATTTCTTCAGTGTCGTCTTATTACATGTTCCCTGTGTTTGCTCCTGGACTTGTGTTGAAGTGTTTCCTGTCCCTTGTGTCGTAGTGAAATTCCTTTGTAGTTTTCTTATTTGGTAAGTTCCCTGATTGTGTCCAGTGTGTGTCTTGTGTGTATATCAACCCGTGTTCCCTCATTGTCAGGTATTGTCACTCTACAGCTGTTTGCTGTTGGATTCCTCAGTTCAGTTCCTTGTGGATTTATTCTGGTAGGTTCCTCGTGGACTGTTGTTTGTAATTTTGTTATTTCATTATTAAACCTTATTTGCATTTGGATCCAGTTCACCCTCGTCTCTGAGTTCACCCAGCATTGCACTTCTATAATCAGTAACTGTTGTGGATTTATTTGAGTTTTTCATTGTCTGTTCTTATGGTGTAAACGTGTCCCTAAACGGTGTGTAAATTTAAATAAAATTGTGTGCTGTCCTTTCGAAGCTTAATTTCATATTAAGTAAAGTACATTTTATTAGAATTATGCAGTGCTGTCATACTATATTATGGACAGTGTCATGCAATGTGTGACCGGAATATAAATGATCTAAACATCTGACAATAAACACATAAATCAATATTGTTAGAAGTGTGGACTCACCCAAATGACTTTCAATGAAGGATCCATTTACAGGAAAGACAATATAAGGGAATGAATAACTTGATGCTGTGTGAAAACATTGTTAAATTAATAACAAATTAATAATACATGAATTAGATTAAGTAGAATCAATTTGTTAGATCAGTATGTTGATGAAATACTGATAATTAAAAAATAAATAAAAAACTCTAATACTTGCATGTGAAAGCATTGAGATTGTTAGAGGTGACCGCTTCTGGTGCAAACCTTTCAGATTCTGGAGCTAAAGAAATGTTAAACAGAGTCATCATTTGCTTTTAGGTTTAGAAAGAAAGAAAAGCAACATGCTGGTCATAAAACAGTGGCAGTGGCGCAACCATCCATTTGACAAAGGGAATTTATTTACCTGACACTTGAACTCTCCAGGTCCTGCTCACATTGTATTGGGTATTGTTGAAAATGACATTTAGCCTACAGGTGTAGAAGCCCTCATCTTTCACAGAGATGTTTTTGATGGCCAGAGTTATGCCTCTCTCGATTGTATACCGTCCTCTGCCAACAGGAAGAGCTGTGCTCTGAAAAGCCTGTCAATTAATCAATTGACAATTGAGGAATACAGACATTTTTCAAACATTTGTTGTCATTTCTGTTAGTTAGTTTTCCACAATGACCTACCTTGCACCACATAAGATTTTTTTTCCTTTTGAAATAATCCAAATGGGGACAATTGATTTTTGTATCTTCTCCTGCATGTGCGTTGTAGGTCATTACCACGTTTGGCTCCTCTGCCTCACAAATCGTTATGGAAATACTCCCGGTGAAACAGAATGTGTCACTCCTAAGTGAAAAATGCATCACTAATTATATTTAGGCTAACAAAAACTATTGTCATAATACAAACTGTTTTAAAACTGTAATAAAAAAAAGGTTAAAGGAGTTTCTGATGGATTTAGTGCATAAATCATAGTTTTCATTTTACTACATTTCATTTATTTCAAATCCAGTTTGGGCACTTTCTAAAAAAGGTCCCCTCAAACCTTTTATTTAATGACTAAAGCCTTTCCTCCTAGAGTAACTTCCATACTAGATTGATTTTGAACTTTCGAGTTTTTAGATCAGGGCTATTCAAATACGTTCCTGGAGGGTTTAGTTCCAATCCTAATCAAACACACCTGCCTGTAATCAAGTCATATTTTGAAGAAGACCTCGATCAGCTGGTTCTGTGCTTCATCAGGGTTGGAACTAAATTCTGCGGGCCATGGACCTCCAGAAATGGTATTAAAGGTATTAGTACTAATAGTAATGGTATTAGTCTATATTAAATATATTAAATTCATTTAGCATGTTTTCTATCTATATAAATCACATCAAACCTTTTAAGGAAATAAATCGCTCTTATAAATATAATCCATGCTTAAAGCTCAAGAGTGGTGTGAACTACATCAGACTGAGAGTTAGAGTTAGGGAATGCTGGACTCATATTTCACCCCAAAATCAAAAGGTAAAAAAAGTTACGGCCATTAAGATTTTAGACATTGTGACATTGTTTTTATGAAAACTATTAACATTTATATTTAGCCTGTCAAATTAAATATTATATATTGATGTATCATTTAAATGATAAAGTATGTTTGTTAAGTACTCTTGCAAGCAAACATTATGGTAATATTTTGTTGCACTGTAATTCATTTATGTTGATTTCCTTCCCTGAATTTAAATGAGAATTGAAGAATTGAAAGGAAATGCACGGCTATAAGATCTGACCTGAAGAGGTAGCTGTATGTTCCAGAGTCTGATGGGTGAGATGGAAGGAGCAGGACTCCACGGCCTATCTGCTTCACCCGATCACGGCAGCGCTTCAGACTGCTCTGGTTCCTCAGGTTAGTGTGATCAACGTGGAATGTTGAGCTGTTGTCCAGTCGCAATTCCCTGTAATGAATCGCATCTTCAAGAAATGGGAATCTGATGATAACCGCCTCGCCTTGTACTTGATAATCCGGGATCTCTGGACCCACAACCACACAACTACCTGAACCAATCACAAGAATTTATTAAACAACATACAATAGTACTGTTATAGTAATTATGCAAGCATAGTATCAACATCACAATTAGGAAATGAAATACTAGCGTATTCAGATGTCTGAGTTTACCAGGGACCTGGATTCACAAGGTCCCAATGTCAGGAAAGTTCTATAAAACAGTGTTTCTAAATCCTGGTCCTAGGGACCACCGCTCTGGGCATTTTGTATGTCTCCCTTATTTAACACAACAGATTGAGACCATCAGCTAATTAGGTGAGATGAACTGAATCAGATGTGTCAGATTAGACAGACATACAAACTGTACAGACTGGTGGGTCCCCAGGACCAGGATTGAAAACCACTGCTCTAAAAGTTTTTTGCAGTTCACACTGGCAGCGACTTGCAGGAACAAAGTGAGCATGTTCATTTTCAGTTAGGTGCTGGCGACTTCAAGCGAAGAACAGTTGAGAACAGTTTTACAAATGACCAGTGACTTTCTGCAACAAATACCAAGGGGAGTGAAGTAGAGCAAACTAGATTAATCTCCGGTAATATACTGTATTGGTGTTTCAGCAAGAGTGCCCAAGACTGGTCACCCACTGAAGCTCAGCAGGGTTGAGTCTGGTCAGTGTCTGGATGGGAGACTCCTGGGAAAACTGTGTTTCTGCTGGAAGAGGTGTTAGTGAGGCCAGTAGGGGGCGCTGCTCACCCTGTGGTCTGTGTGGGTCCTAACGCCCCAGTATAGTGACGGGGACACTATACTGTCAAACAGCACCGTCCTTCAGATGAGACGTTAAACCGAGGTCCTGACTTTCTGTGGTCATTAAAAATCCTGAGGCACTTCTCGTAAAGAGTAGGTGTCACACCCTCACACCACATGGACTCTTGTTTTCAGTTAGTACCGTTTCCCTTGGTTAGTTTGTTACTTAGTCATGCACACTCATTAGTTTCAGCTGTGCACTAATCAATCATCACATGATCCTCTCACTATTAAAGTTCAGTTCGGTTTGTGTATCTTTGTCTGGCCTTGTCTCTTCTATGGTTGTGTCAGATTGCTTGCCTCTATGTTGGATTTAACCTGTGTGGATTTTTAAAGACTGCCTGTTTACTCTTATCTTTGTGTGTACACAACCTGATTATTACAGTAGGGGTGTAAGCCCAGTGTCCTGGCCAAATTCCCTCCATTGGCCCTTATAAATCATGGCCTTCTAATCTCCATCCACTGAATTGGCCCTATCACTCTCTCTCCTCTCCACCTGTACCTGGTGTGTGTGAATGCACTGGCTCCACCTGTAGCTGGTGTGTGGAGAGAGCACTGGCTCCACCTATAGCTGGTGTGTGGTGAGTGCACTGGCTCCACCTATAGCTGGTGTGTGGTGAGTGCACTGGCTCCACCTATAGCTGGTGTGTGGAGAGCGCACTGTCTCCACCTATAGCTGGTGTGTGGTGAGCGCACTGGCTCCACCTGTAGCTGGTGTGTGGAGAGAGCACTGGCTCCACCTATAGCTGGTGTGTGGTGAGAGCACTGGCTCCACCTATAGCTGGTGTGTGGAGAGAGCACTGGCTTCACCTATAGCTGGTGTGTGGAGAGAGCACTGTCTCCACCTATAGCTGGTGTGTGGAGAGAGCACTGGCTCCACCTATAGCTGGTGTGTGGTGAGCGCACTGGCTCCACCTATAGCTGGTGTGTGGAGAGAGCACTGTCTCCACCTATAGCTGGTGTGTGGTGAGCGCACTGGCTCCACCTGTAGCTGGTGTGTGGAGAGAGTACTGGCTCCACCTGTAGCTGGTGTGTGGAGAGAGCACTGGCTCCACCTATAGCTGGTGTGTGGAGAGAGTACTGGCTTCACCTATAGCTGGTGTGTGGAGAGAGCACTGGCTCCACCTATAGCTGGTGTGTGGAGAGAGTACTGGCTCCACCTATAGCTGGTGTGTGGTGAGAGCACTGGCTCCACCTATAGCTGGTGTGTGGTGAGAGCACTGGCTCCACCTATAGCTGGTGTGTGGTGAGTGCACTGGCTCCACCTATAGCTGGTGTGGGGTGAGCGCACTGGCTCCACCTATAGCTGGTGTGTGGTGAGCGCACTGACTCCACCTGTAGCTGGTGTGTGGTGAGCGCACTGGCTCCACCTGTAGCTGGTGTGTGGTGAGCGCACTGTCTCCACCTGTAGCTGGTGTGTGGAGAGAGCACTGGCTCCACCTGTAGCTGGTGTGTGGAGAGAGCACTGGCTCCACCTATAGCTGGTGTGTGGTGAGAGCACTGGCTCCACCTATAGCTGGTGTGTGGAGAGAGTACTGGCTTCACCTATAGCTGGTGTGTGGAGAGAGCACTGGCTCCACCTATAGCTGGTGTGTGGAGAGAGTACTGGCTCCACCTATAGCTGGTGTGTGGTGAGAGCACTGGCTCCACCTATAGCTGGTGTGTGGTGAGAGCACTGTCTCCACCTATAGCTGGTGTGGGGTGAGCGCACTGGCTCCACCTATAGCTGGTGTGTGGTGAGCGCACTGACTCCACCTGTAGCTGGTGTGTGGTGAGCGCACTGGCTCCACCTGTAGCTGGTGTGTGGTGAGTGCACTGGCTCCACCTGTAGCTGGTGTGTGGTGAGCGCACTGGCTCCACCTGTAGCTGGTGTGTGGAGAGAGCACTGTCTCCACCTATAGCTGGTGTGTGGTGAGCGCACTGTCTCCACCTGTAGCTGGTGTGTGGAGAGAGCACTGGCTCCACCTATAGCTGGTGTGTGGAGAGAGCACTGGCTCCACCTATAGCTGGTGTGTGGTGAGCGCACTGGCTCCACCTGTAGCTGGTGTGTGGTGAGCGCACTGGCTCCACCTGTAGCTGGTGTGTGGAGAGAGCACTGGCTCCACCTGTAGCTGGTGTGTGGAGAGAGCACTGGCTCCACCTATAGCTGGTGTGTGGTGAGCGCACTGGCTCCACATGTAGCTGGTGTGTGGTGAGCGCACTGGCTCCACCTGTAGCTGGTGTGTGGAGAGAGCACTGGCTCCACCTGTAGCTGGTGTGTGGTGAGCGCACTGGCTCCACCTGTAGCTGGTGTGTGGAGAGAGCACTGTCTCCACCTATAGCTGGTGTGTGGTGAGCGCACTGTCTCCACCTATAGCTGGTGTGTGGTGAGCGCACTGGCTCCACCTGTAGCTGGTGTGTGGTGAGCGCACTGGCTCCACCTGTAGCTGGTGTGTGGAGAGAGCACTGGCTCCACCTGTAGCTGGTGTGTGGTGAGCGCACTGGCTCCACCTGTAGCTGGTGTGTGGTGAGCGCACTGGCTCCACCTATAGCTGTTGTGTGGTGAGAGCACTGGCTCCACCTGTAGCTGGTGTGTGGTGAGAGCACTGGCTCCACCTGTAGCTGGTGTGTGGTGAGCGCACTGGCTCCACCTGTAGCTGGTGTGTGGTGAGCGCACTGGCTCCACCTGTAGCTGGTGTGTGGAGAGAGCACTGTCTCCACCTATAGCTGGTGTGTGGTGAGCGCACTGTCTCCACCTGTAGCTGGTGTGTGGAGAGAGCACTGGCTCCACCTGTAGCTGGTGTGTGGAGAGAGCACTGGCTCCACCTATAGCTGGTGTGTGGTGAGAGCACTGGCTCCACCTATAGCTGGTGTGTGGAGAGAGTACTGGCTTCACCTATAGCTGGTGTGTGGAGAGAGCACTGGCTCCACCTATAGCTGGTGTGTGGAGAGAGTACTGGCTCCACCTATAGCTGGTGTGTGGTGAGAGCACTGGCTCCACCTATAGCTGGTGTGTGGTGAGAGCACTGTCTCCACCTATAGCTGGTGTGTGGTGAGCGCACTGGCTCCACCTATAGCTGGTGTGGGGTGAGCGCACTGGCTCCACCTATAGCTGGTGTGTGGTGAGTGCACTGGCTCCACCTATAGCTGGTGTGGGGTGAGCGCACTGGCTTCACCTATAGCTGGTGTGTGGAGAGAGCACTGGCTTCACCTATAGCTGGTGTGGGGTGAGAGCACTGGCTTCACCTATAGCTGGTGTGGGGTGAGAGCACTGGCTTCACCTATAGCTGGTGTGTGGAGAGAGACTGTCTCCACCTATAGCTGGTGTGTGGAGAGAGTACTGGCTTCACCTATAGCTGGTGTGGGGTGAGAGCACTGTCTCCACCTATAGCTGGTGTGTGGAGAGAGCACTGGCTTCACCTGTAGCTGGTGTGGGGTGAGCGCACTGGCTCCACCTATAGCTGGTGTGTGGAGAGAGCACTGGCTCTACCTATAGCTGGTGTGGGGTGAGAGCACTGGCTCCACCTATAGCTGGTGTGTGGTGAGCGCACTGGCTCCACCTGTAGCTGGTGTGTGGTGAGCGCGCTGACTCCACCTGTAGCTGGTGTGTGGTGAGTGCACTGTCTCCACCTATAGCTGGTGTGTGGCGAGAGCACTGTCTCCACCTATAGCTGGTGTGTGCCGAGAGCACTGTCTCCACCTATAGCTGGTGTGTGGCGAGTGCACTGGCTCCACCTATAGCTGGAGTGTGGTGAGAGCACTGTCTCCACCTATAGCTGGTGTGTGGTGAGTGCACTGGCTCCACCTATAGCTGGAGTGTGGTGAGAGCACTGTCTCCACCTATAGCTGGTGTGTGTGTGAGTGCACTGTCTCCACCTATAGCTGGTGTGTGGCGAGAGCACTGTCTCCACCTATAGCTGGTGTGTGGCGAGTGCACTGGCTCCACCTATAGCTGGAGTGTGGTGAGAGCACTGTCTCCACCTATAGCTGGTGTGTGGCGAGTGCACTGGCTCCACCTATAGCTGGAGTGTGGTGAGAGCACTGTCTCCACCTATAGCTGGTGTGTGGCGAGTGCACTGGCTCCACCTATAGCTGGTGTGTGGCGAGAGCACTGTCTCCACCTATAGCTGGTGTGGGGTGAGCGCACTGGCTCCACCTATAGCTGGAGTGTGGTGAGAGCACTGTCTCCACCTATAGCTGGTGTGTGGCGAGTGCACTGGCTCCACCTATAGCTGGAGTGTGGTGAGAGCACTGTCTCCACCTATAGCTGGTGTGTGGCGAGTGCACTGGCTCCACCTATAGCTGGAGTGTGGTGAGAGCACTGTCTCCACCTATAGCTGGTGTGGGGTGAGAGCACTGGCTCCACCTATAGCTGGTGTGGGGTGAGCGCACTGGTTCCACCTATAGCTGGTGTGTGGCGAGTGCACTGGCTCCACCTATAGCTGGTGTGTGGCGAGAGCACTGTCTCCACCTATAGCTGGTGTGTGGTGAGTGCACTGGCTCCACCTATAGCTGGAGTGTGGTGAGAGCACTGTCTCCACCTATAGCTGGAGTGTGGTGAGAGCACTGTCTCCACCTATAGCTGGTGTGTTTCGAGTGCACTGGCTCCACCTATAGCTGGTGTGTGGCGAGAGCACTGTCTCCACCTATAGCTGGTGTGTGGTGAGTGCACTGGCTCCACCTATAGCTGGAGTGTGGTGAGAGCACTGTCTCCACCTATAGCTGGTGTGTGGTGAGAGCACTGTCTCCACCTATAGCTGGTGTGTGGCGAGTGCACTGGCTCCACCTATAGCTGGAGTGTGGTGAGAGCACTGTCTCCACCTATAGCTGGTGTGTGGTGAGAGCACTGGCTCCACCTATAGCTGGTGTGTGGCGAGTGCACTGGCTCCACCTATAGCTGGTGTGTGGCGAGTGCACTGGCTCCACCTATAGCTGGAGTGTGGCGAGAGCACTGTCTCCACCTATAGCTGGTGTGTGGTGAGAGCACTGTCTCCACCTATAGCTGGTGTGTGGCGAGTGCACTGGCTCCACCTATAGCTGGTGTGTGGTGAGAGCACTGTCTCCACCTATAGCTGGTGTGTGGTGAGAGCACTGTCTCCACCTATAGCTGGTGTGTGGCGAGAGCACTGTCTCCACCTATAGCTGGTGTGTGGTGAGAGCACTGTCTCCACCTATAGCTGGTGTGTGGCGAGTGCACTGGCTCCACCTATAGCTGGTGTGTGGCGAGTGCACTGGCTCCACCTATAGCTGGAGTGTGGTGAGAGCACTGTCTCCACCTATAGCTGGTGTGTGGCGAGTGCACTGGCTCCACCTATAGCTGGAGTGTGGTGAGAGCACTGTCTCCACCTATAGCTGGTGTGTGGCGAGTGCACTGGCTCCACCTATAGCTGGTGTGTGGCGAGAGCACTGTCTCCACCTATAGCTGGTGTGGGGTGAGCGCACTGGCTCCACCTATAGCTGGAGTGTGGTGAGAGCACTGTCTCCACCTATAGCTGGTGTGTGGCGAGTGCACTGGCTCCACCTATAGCTGGAGTGTGGTGAGAGCACTGTCTCCACCTATAGCTGGTGTGTGGCGAGTGCACTGGCTCCACCTATAGCTGGAGTGTGGTGAGAGCACTGTCTCCACCTATAGCTGGTGTGTGGCGAGTGCACTGGCTCCACCGATAGCTGGTGTGTGGCGAGAGCACTGGCTCCACCTATAGCTGGTGTGGGGTGAGCGCACTGGTTCCACCTATAGCTGGTGTGTGGCGAGTGCACTGGCTCCACCTATAGCTGGTGTGTGGCGAGAGCACTGTCTCCACCTATAGCTGGTGTGTGGTGAGTGCACTGGCTCCACCTATAGCTGGAGTGTGGTGAGAGCACTGTCTCCACCTATAGCTGGAGTGTGGTGAGAGCACTGTCTCCACCTATAGCTGGTGTGTTTCGAGTGCACTGGCTCCACCTATAGCTGGTGTGTGGCGAGAGCACTGTCTCCACCTATAGCTGGTGTGTGGTGAGTGCACTGGCTCCACCTATAGCTGGAGTGTGGTGAGAGCACTGTCTCCACCTATAGCTGGTGTGTGGTGAGAGCACTGTCTCCACCTATAGCTGGTGTGTGGCGAGTGCACTGGCTCCACCTATAGCTGGAGTGTGGTGAGAGCACTGTCTCCACCTATAGCTGGTGTGTGGTGAGAGCACTGTCTCCACCTATAGCTGGTGTGTGGCGAGTGCACTGGCTCCACCTATAGCTGGTGTGTGGCGAGTGCACTGGCTCCACCTATAGCTGGAGTGTGGCGAGAGCACTGTCTCCACCTATAGCTGGTGTGTGGTGAGAGCACTGTCTCCACCTATAGCTGGTGTGTGGCGAGTGCACTGGCTCCACCTATAGCTGGTGTGTGGTGAGAGCACTGTCTCCACCTATAGCTGGTGTGTGGTGAGAGCACTGTCTCCACCTATAGCTGGTGTGTGGCGAGAGCACTGTCTCCACCTATAGCTGGTGTGTGGTGAGAGCACTGTCTCCACCTATAGCTGGTGTGTGGCGAGTGCACTGGCTCCACCTATAGCTGGTGTGTGGTGAGAGCACTGTCTCCACCTATAGCTGGTGTGTGGTGAGAGCACTGTCTCCACCTATAGCTGGTGTGTGGCGAGTGCACTGGCTCCACCTATAGCTGGTGTGTGGAGAGAGCACTGTCTCCACCTATAGCTGGTGTGTGGTGAGAGCACTGTCTCCACCTATAGCTGGTGTGTGGCGAGTGCACTGGCTCCACCTATAGCTGGTGTGTGGTGAGAGCACTGGCTCCACCTATAGCTGGTGTGTGGCGAGAGCACTGGCTCCACCTATAGCTGGTGTGTGGCGAGAGCACTGTCTCCACCTATAGCTGGTGTGTGGTGAGTGCACTGTCTCCACCTATAGCTGGTGTGTGGTGAGAGCACTGGCTCCACCTATAGCTGGTGTGTGGCGAGAGCACTGTCTCCACCTATAGCTGGTGTGTGGTGAGTGCACTGGCTCCACCTATAGCTGGAGTGTGGTGAGAGCACTGGCTCCACCTATAGCTGGTGTGTGGCGAGAGCACTGTCTCCACCTATAGCTGGTGTGTGGTGAGTGCACTGGCTCCACCTATAGCTGGAGTGTGGTGAGAGCACTGGCTCCACCTGTAGCTGGTGTGTGGTGAGTGCACTGGCTCCACCTATAGCTGGAGTGTGGTGAGAGCACTGGCTCCACCTATAGCTGGTGTGTGGTGAGTGCACTGGCTCCACCTATAGCTGGAGTGTGGTGAGAGCACTGGCTCCACCTATAGCTGGTGTGTGGTGAGAGCACTGTCTCCACCTATAGCTGGTGTGTGGCGAGAGCACTGTCTGGGCGCCTACAATGATCGCGCCATTGAAGATGCTTTGTGTGATAAACTCCTGACATCTAAGATCATCTAACTGTGTGATGCAAGTTACGTTAATGACGCAATTTCACTTGCTTCTGTAATTTATTTGCGTTCAATGATTTTAATGCGTTAAAAGGATAGTTCAGCCAAAAACTGAAATTCTGTCTTCATTTAAACAAATGGCCAAACTGAACACAAAAGAAGATATTTTGAAGTATTTGGTAACCAGACAGTAAACAGCAGCCATTGACTTGCATAGTGGGAAAAAATACTACGGAAGTCAATTGCTACAACTGTTGATTATCAACTGTTTGATTACCGACATCCTTCAAAATATCTTCTTTTGTGTTCAGCAGAACAAAGAAACATACCCTCAAAGTTGTTCCAAACATGTATAAGTAAATGATGACAGAATTTTCATTTTTGGGTGAACTATCCCTTTAAGGATTTTACATTTATTGCATGCGTTAGCATGTTAATATCGACAGCCGTAATATATATATCAGTAGGGTGTGGTTGTTTTCAGAAATGAGGCAAAGTCCTCAGTTTTATATATAAATCAATTGTAAATTCATGTCCCAGTTACACTTAATGTTGTCACATCTTCCTGGTTAAATAAACATTACATAAAATTTTCAAACCAAATACAATTTCATTTTGTATTTTTACATAACTATGTAATTTATGTTCTATTCACTAAAACCAAGTATAAATCTCATCAAGTTAGTGCTTTTACACAGTTTTACATTTAATCCAAAATAATAACTAAAGGCACAATTTAACAAGTCCCGGTTCCCCAAAACTTTCTTATCTCTAAGTAGTTCTTAACCTATTCCTTAACCACTCTCTTAACCTTATGGCACGATTCCCGACACGTTCGTACGCTAAGTATATCTTCTGTAAGTCACACTTTCGTAAGGTTGGTCTGGACCGCTCTTAGCTTTACCTTATCACTGTTGCAGGTCTATATGAAAATAATTCTGAAGTTTTAATACACCCAGACAGTATTTCAATTAGGCTAATTCAAGTGTTTTCATGCAAAGAATAAAATTGTCATTACACTGATTGTTGTTAGATTTTTAATTATATTATTATACAATATTATTAATTTAATTAAAAAGCGCTTTTAAAGGCCAGTGAAAGCATAGGCTACTGTCAGTTAAGTCCTATTCGGACGCTAATATTGTTTCTCATGGGCTTGTATGGTATTTTAAACATTTACAGGGGTAAGTCGGTGATTTTAGTGCCGTCCGAATCCATAATATCAGTGTTTTTCTCACCCAACCCGCGTAAAAATTCCTGGCCAAATTAGTACCTACTGTTTTTTGACAAACAGGTCGTGTGGGGATTTAATTGCCGTCTGAATCCACATCTCTGAGTTTACAAGAAGAGATTCAAAATTCACGGTTTAAATCCTTTTTGATCACTGCCGAGCACCGTACTAAGATGTAAACTTTTATTACTGAAATGCTGGAAAGTATTTCCAAGAACAATATTTCATCACAGCTCCACCTCAGCGAACAAAACTGGGAAAGAGAAGAAGGCACGTAACATTTTTGAAAAGGTTATTGTGGCAGCAATATATGTTACAATTTTAAAATATGTAGGCTAGGCTATTATAGGCTATTATAGTTTGGATTATTTTTTATAATATCCAATAGTCCTAATAAATGTAATTTCAACTATTTCTGAAGTGCTTCTTTTATAAAGAATACCGCTTTCTCACATAAACAGCCCCTGCACGAGAGAATAATTGATTCTCGAGCCATCGATATCAGCAGATTCAGCACCATCGCCACGGACAGCACCGGGTAACGTCGCACGTAAGAAGGTATATCTTAAGCTGCTTCCTAAGGTATGGTTCGGGGAACACACTTAGTAACATAAACAACTTTGGTAAGATATATCTTTCGAGTCTTCTTAGCGTGCTAAGAGTGAGCGTTATTGGGGAACCGGGCCCAATTTAATAGTCAACTTATTTTCATCAGTTATCAAGCTCAGTAAACACTGTCACAGACACAGAGATGTACCTTTAATTTCACCAAGCAGATTGCTCACTAAAAGCCCTCACAGTCATCATGTTTTCAGTCCATTTCAAGTTTGATTTTGATATGATAAAGCAGAGATATCTAAATGGCTGAGTTGTTTATTTACTTTTTAATTAGTCCTCCCATTAATGGCATCATTTTTCTCATTCGGACCAAATCACGAATGCGCACGAAAACAAGATGCAGGATTTATCGCACGATCCAATCATATCCAACCATAACCAACTATATCCAATTACAGCAGGATGGAGGCGTTGCCTCCTCTCACGTGACTTTCCCCTATTCATTCTCAATTACCCCCCACTAAACCCAGCACACGCTTCGGGGGTCAGAGGCACGAGAGACACGGACTCACTGCACCTTCACCTGCGGGTGTCGCTGTTGGACATGTGTAACTTACTTT
>NC_137130.1:45563335-45603335 GCF_949319135.1 Squalius cephalus | reverse complement strand
GTGTGTGTGTGTGTTTGTGTGATGGGTAGGTTTCGGGTCGGGTTAGTGTGTGTGTGTGTGTGTGTGTGTGTGTGTGAATGTGTGTGATGGCTAGGTTTAGGGGTAGGGTTAGTGTGTGTGTGTGTGTGTGTGTGTGTGTGTGTTTGTGTGTGATGGGTAGGTTTCGGGGTCGGGTTAGTGTGTGTGTGTGTGTGTGTGTGTGTGTGTGTGTGTGTGTGTGTGTGTGTGTGTGTGTGTGTGTGACTGATGGGTAGGTTTCGGGGTCGGGTTAGTGTGTGTGTGAATGTGTGTGATGGCTAGGTTTAGGGTTAGTGTGTGTGTGTGTGTGTGTGCGTGTGTGTGTGTGTGTTTGTGCGTGATGGGTAGGTTTCGGGGTCAGGTTAGTGTGTGTGTGTGTGTGTGTGTGATGGGTAGGTTTCGGGTCGGGTTAGTGTGTGTGTGTGTGTGTGTAGGTTTCGGGGGTCGGGTTAGTGTGTGTGTGTGTGTGTGTGTGTGAGAGAGTGATGGGTAGGTTTCGGGTCGGGTTAGTGTGTGTGTGTGTGTGTGTGTGTGTGTGTGTGTGTGTGTGTGTGTGTGTGTGTTGGGTTTGACACATACAAGTCAAAACCAGATATCTATAGGAAAAATATATATTCAACTTTTTCTCCCCATGATACCACAATTGTTTGATTAACATTAATAAAAGCCTTTATATTAAGACCTACTGAACCACACAGTCGTCGAGAAGCGAGCCGAGAAAGCGACATGGACGTACATGAAACGTATTCTCAGAAAAATTACAAATAAAGACACTTTTAGATGTTTAATTGCTATTGACAAACAATTTCCCGTGTTTTGCCAGTAGCTTGTAATTAACCCAAGCATTTCCAGCATGGGTCACGTGTGTGTATATAAATGTGTGTGTGTGTGTGTATACAAGTTTTTTTATATATAATTATAGAAATGAAATCTTTAGCGTAAGTTCTGCCAGGAAGACTCAATTGTTGCGTCACTTATCACCTTCTCATCTATCCAATCACGTCTAATACTAGAAGTATAAAGGACCTGTACTTACACTTGTCTGAGTTCGCAGATACTGAACGCTTCACTCACCTTTATTCTCACTTCCTAATGGAGCTCCTCTTTCCAAAGCTTGGTTCAGGTCTCATCTAGTTTCTGTCCTAAAGAACTGTAATTTATCCCCATCCCTGTATACCGGACACTCATTCAGGATCGGAGCAGCTACTACAGCAGCCGAACGTGGTGTTCCTACAGCTGCTATCGAGATCCTGGGAAGATGGTCTTCTTCTGCATTCGAGTCTTATATAAGACCTGATCTTAAGATCATTCTTGAAGCCCAGCAAGCTCTGCAGTAACGATCCAGGTAATTTATTATGCAATACTGGTGGTGGTGCCATGATCTATCTATTTGTCGATAGTTCAGTATGCTTAACTCATGCTACGGCTTGTTGCCGTTGTTCTGTATCACTTTTTCTGTGGTGCGGCTCAGCGTGGCCTAGTCTATGTGTGGCTCAGCGTGGCCTAGTCTACGTGTGGCTCAGCGTGGCCTAGTCTATGTGTGGCTCAGCGTGGCCTAGTTATGCTTGGCTCAGCGTGGCCTAGTCTATGTGTGGCTCAGCGTGGCCTAGTCATGCGTGGCTCAGCGTGGCCTAGTCTATGTGTGGCTCAGCGTGGCCTTGTCTACGTGTGGCTCAGCGTGGCCTAGTCTATGTGTGGCTCAGCGTGGCCTAGTTATGCTTGGCTCAGCGTGGCCTAGTCTATGTGTGGCTCAGCGTGGCCTAGTCATGCGTGGCTCAGCGTGGCCTAGTCTATGTGTGGCTCAGCGTGGCCTTGTCTACGTGTGGCTCAGCGTGGCCTAGTCTATGTGTGGCTCAGCGTGGCCTAGTTATGCTTGGCTCAGCGTGGCCTAGTCTATGTGTGGCTCAGCGTGGCCTAGTTATGCTTGGCTCAGCGTGGCCTAGTCTATGTGTGGCTCAGCGTGGCCTAGTCATGCGTGGCTCAGCGTGGCCTAGTCTATGTGTGGCTCAGCGTGGCCTAGTCTATGTGTGGCTCAGCGTGGCCTTGTCTATGTGTGGCTCAGCGTGGCCTAGTTATGCTTGGCTCAGCGTGGCCTAGTCTATGTGTGGCTCAGCGTGGCCTAGTCATGCGTGGCTCAGCGTGGCCTAGTCTATGTGTGGCTCAGCGTGGCCTTGTCTACGTGTGGCTCAGCGTGGCCTAGTCTATGTGTGGCTCAGCGTGGCCTAGTTATGCTTGGCTCAGCGTGGCCTAGTCTATGTGTGGCTCAGCGTGGCCTAGTTATGCTTGGCTCAGCGTGGCCTAGTCTATGTGTGGCTCAGCGTGGCCTAGTCTATGTGTGGCTCAGCGTGGCCTAGTCATGCGTGGCTCAGCGTGGCCTAGTCTATGTGTGGCTCAGCGTGGCCTTGTCTACGTGTGGCTCAGCGTGGCCTAGTCTATGTGTGGCTCAGCGTGGCCTAGTCTATGTGTGGCTCAGCGTGGCCTAGTCATGCGTGGCTCAGCGTGGCCTAGTCTATGTGTGGCTCAGCGTGGCCTTGTCTACGTGTGGCTCAGCGTGGCCTAGTCTATGTGTGGCTCAGCGTGGCCTAGTTATGCTTGGCTCAGCGTGGCCTAGTCTATGTGTGGCTCAGCGTGGCCTAGTCTATGTGTGGCTCAGCGTGGCCTAGTTATGCTTGGCTCAGCGTGGCCTAGTCTATGTGTGGCTCAGCGTGGCCTAGTTATGCTTGGCTCAGCGTGGCCTAGTCTATGTGTGGCTCAGCGTGGCCTAGTCAGTGTGGCTCAGCGTGGCCTTGTCTACGTGTGGCCCAGCGTGGCCTAGTCTATGTGTGGCTCAGCGTGGCCTAGTCTATGTGTGGCTCAGCGTGGCCTAGTTATGCTTGGCTCAGCGTGGCCTAGTCTATGTGTGGCTCAGCGTGGCCTAGTTATGCTTGGCTCAGCGTGGCCTAGTCTATGTGTGGCTCAGCGTGGCCTAGTTATGCTTGGCTCAGCGTGGCCTAGTCTATGTGTGGCTCAGCGTGGCCTAGTCAGTGTGGCTCAGCGTGGCCTTGTCTATGTGTGGCTCAGCGTGGCCTAGTTATGCTTGGCTCAGCGTGGCCTAGTCTATGTGTGGCTCAGCGTGGCCTAGTCAGTGTGGCTCAGCGTGGCCTTGTCTACGTGTGGCCCAGCGTGGCCTTGTCTATGTGTGGTCCAGCGTGGCCTAGTCAGTGTGGCTCAGCGTGGCCTCGTCTATGTGTGACTCAGTGTGGTCTTTATGAGTGGCTCAGCGGGGCCCTGTTTTTGCGTGGCTCAGCGTGGCCTCGTCTTAGAATGCTCTAAATAAAATATTAAGCTTGTTCAAGTGCCAGCAAACGTTCAAATGTATTGCGTAAATTTCACAGCAGGAAGTATCTCGCTAATGTAGACTTTCACATTATATAGAATTACCGTTTCCTCAACGATATAAATGGAACTATTTGCTTATGCGTTCCATGTCTCTTGCTGCTTGTTAACTCTTTATTTATTTTTATTTCTATATTTTAGGAACTACACGATAGACGGCCAGCAGGTATTTTTTATTTCATTTTATTTATTTTTATTTTAGTTTTATCTTTCTCTCCGTCTTTGGGGGTGGGCTCCGTTCCAGCGGAATTTTTCCATCAATTTTGGGGGTCGGCTGCGCCCCTGCCTTCATCTTCAGGCAGGAAATGCTGAATCCGTACCCTCGGATTGCGAGTTATGGACGGGGCCTACGCCAAATACTTATTGCACATATTACTTGTTGGGTCACTAATAAATGCATGTTTGTACAATATTTATTCTCCGAGTCTTTCTGGTAGAATTACATTACATTATATTTTTGGATTTATTAATGTAGGTGTTTTTTAATTTCATTTTAGAAGAGGAAACTGATGACATTTGAAATTACAGACAATTAAATGATGTTTGCACACAAATTCTCTTCTGTGGTCCTTCTCATGAGGCACTCAGGCAACACAACTTAAAGACCTCAGTGGGTTCACTCTCTCAGCTGAAGCGTGTCATGTTCCCTTTGAATAGCAGTGACATGAAGCTGTCACGTTCAGCATATTTTTATGACAACAGCACTCTCTATGAATGATTATGCATTAACACACCACATTACATGAGTCTCTTGTTCTGGTGTTGTAACTTCATGCATCAGTGTAATATACTCTTCTTCATGTATCAGTGTAATATACTCTTCTTCATGTATCAGTGTAATATTCTCTTCTTCATGTATCAGTGTAATATACTCTTCTTCATCTATCAGTGTAATATACTCTTCTTCATCTATCAGTGTAATATACTCTTCTGTCCTCACAGAGACAAGATTGCATAGCGTTTTCTTCCAAAAAAAAGGTTACTGTGTTCTTGCTCCATATGTGTGGTCAGTTATGACACGAAATGGTCATGTTTATTTAGCTCCTTACTTTCTCTATCTCCACTTTTCAGTTTGGTTTATCTTTTGTTTGTTCTCATTACAGAATGTGCTTTTATCAAGTTTGGTTTTAGGTTTTGATTTAACTTCTTTTATTTAGTATAATACTCACAGTCGTGGTTCCTGTTTGTGATGTGTTGTCCTTGCTCCTCATGTTAGGGTTAGGGTCATGGCTCCATGTCACAACCAGGTGGACTGCCCAGGTCTCTGACCCAACTGTGTGGTTTCCATCTCCACTGGCCCCACCATGACCACCTGATCCTCCACGGTGTGCCCCTTCATCCAGTGGTCCAGGCCTGCTTCTGCTCCAGGATCCTGGCCATGTTCTAGGCCCTCCATCCCTACCCCCCTCTCCCCCTGGCCCTCCATCCCTCCCCCCCTCTCCCCCTGGCCCTCCATCCCTCCCCCCTCTCCCCTCTCCCCTCTCCCCCTCTCCCCCTGGACCTCCATCCCCTCAACCTCCGTGGCCTTGGAAGGATGCAGCCTCTGAATTGGGACACATCCCTCGAGCCACACAGTGTTGCAGGGATGATGCATTTTTATAGAGCAAAACCAGGAAACAAGTTGCATTTTTAGCACTTCCGGTTCCATCGTCCTGAAGTCAATGGTTTTTTTGAATGGGGTTTTGGTTAAATGGCTGAAATAAGGTCTGTGGTAAACACAAGCTCAAGACACTTTCACATTTTATTCTATGAGATCTGATCAGGTCAGGATCAGGAGAGGAGAGGACGCTGGCGTTTGTTGTGTCGCCAATTCTCCGCCGTTTTTCTGAGTTTTTGCACGGATGTATACGAAATTGAAAGCTTTACTCACCTACTGACGACATCTCCAACATCAGCAGATTGATGGTCCACTCCCTCTATCAGTGGTGAAATACCGGATTTCTCTGTCGTTCCAGCGTTGCCACTACAAGGCTTAACTTTACCCCTGGGGCAGCCATCTAGCTGTCCCGGTCCGGTTTTGCCTCGAGACGTTACCTCTGCAGTTGGAGGCTAGCTGTCAGCTGCCTCCAGCCAGTCCTCCGTGCCTTGTGCACCCCGTTGCAATGACATGGACCATCTTCTCTTTGTGCTTGACAGTCTTCCATCTCTGTGTTTGGCTAGCGGCTAGATCCAGGCAAACACTTTCGGCGGCCAGCATGAAGCTCAAGTATTCTATCCCACAGCTGCAACTCTCAACAACCGCTCCATTCCAATGCCTATTGCAGCCATCAAAGAACTTGGACTTCAGCGCCGTCCGCGATACATCCACAGAAGTTCCCGTCGAAAGTTTGTTTACCATCAGCCTGGCCACCCTGCTTCAAACATTCCCTCCTTCTGGACCACTGTCGCACGTCTGCCGCGTCATCAGAGCAGTGTCGCTCTCGGTGCTAACAACGAGGGAAACATTGCGAGTTCTCGGCACGCTCAGTTGAGCAGCACGGGAAACATCGCGAGATCTCTCCACATTAAGCAGGCCAGAAAACGTGGAGTGGATTCCAGTGCACTACGGCCTCTACAAAGATTCACTACAGCATCAACACTCAAAATAGAACTTTTCAATACACAATCCCTCACAAATAAAGCATCTTTCATACAAGATCACATCATGGAAAAGGGATTAGACTTAATGTGCCTGACAGAAACATGGCACCAGCCAGGGGTTTACTCAGCGCTAAATGAAGTCTGCCCCCGGTTACAGCTACCTGGAGAGAGCACGCAGCACTGGTCGGGGTGGCGGTCAAGCTGTCATACACCGACAAAACTTGGAGCTGTCCCCCCTCCCCCTGCCTACATTGTCCTCATTTGAATGCCTTGCATTTAAAAGTAAACCTCCTTCCCCATGACAATACTTCTGATCTACCGGCCCCCCAAACCAAACTCAGCTTTCATCCCAGAGATACGTGACCTTCTCACAACACTCTGCAACACCTCTACCAACATTATTATACTCGGAGATATTAATATTATGTAGACAACCCCTCCTGCCACTTTACAGCTGAATTTCTGCAAGTACTAGATTGCCTCAACCTCCAACAACATGTCGATGTCCCCACACACTCCAGGGGGCACATACTGGATCTGGTCATTTCAAACTCCGCCCCTATTAGCAACCTTCTGGCGTATGATTTGGGTGTATCTGACCATAAAGCCATCTCAATGGAGCTGTCACTCCTGTCCCCACAGAACATAGTCAGGCGTCAAATCTGCTATAAGGACCTGAAAAAGATCAACCTGGACACCTTGACCATCGACCTCCAACATCTCTCCTCTGCTGACTTCTCTTCAGCCACTGAGTTGGCTGACTTCTACAACCAATCTCTGAGCAGTCTCCTAGATCTCCACGCCCCTGTCAAAACTAAAACTGTCAGCTTCTTACGCTCAGCCCCCTGGTACACCAATGAACTCCGGCAAATGAAAACAGCTGGACGTGTCCTTGAGCGTCGTCTCAAGGCCTCAGGACTCAACGTTCATAAGCAGGCTTACAGAGAACATCAGAGGTCCTATGCAAGGTCCTTGAGAAATGCACGTTCACAGTTCTTTTCCAACATTATCAACAACAGCCCTGGCAACTCCAAGCAACTTTTCTCTAGCATACATGACATCCTCAAACCGCAAACTCACTTTCATTCAGAAGCAACAGAGGAGAGGTACAACAATTTCATTACTTTTTTCAGAAAAAAAGTAGACACCATCCGCTCCCTGCTATCCAGTTTCTCCACACTGCCTGTCCTGACTGCCGAACCACAGCATGGGATTTCCCAACATCTCTGTTGTTTTTTGGTCATCTCACAGCGAGAGGTTGAGGACATTATTAAAAATATGAAACCATCCACCTGTGCCCTGGACCCCTTCCCCACAGCCCTGGTAAAATCCAACCTCCATGCCATAAGTCCCCTTATCACAAAGGTCATTAACCACACCCTCCGGGCTGGCTATGCCTCATCAACATTGAAAACCGCTGTCATCAGGCCAGTTCTCAAAAAACCCACCCTAGACCCAGAAGTCTTCGCCAACTACAGGCCCATCTCCAACCTTCCATTTCTCTCTAAGGTGCTGGAAAAAGTAGTTGCCGCACAGCTTCAGGACCATCTAAAACAAAACAACCTGTTCGAAAAGTTTCAGTCTGGTTTCCGCCCTGGCCACAGCACAGAAACAGCCACAAATGACCTGCTGATGACTGCTGACACTGGCTCTCCATCTCTTCTCGTCCTCCTGGACTTGACTGCAGCATTCGACACTGTGGACCACAACATCCTCCTCCACTGTCTAAATTCCGTTATCTGTGTTTCTGACTCTGCCCTTGAGTGGTTCTCATCCTACCTTACTTGGAGAACAGAGCATGTCGCCTTGGGAAAGACTAAATCCCTGCCACACAACGTCACCTGTGGTGTACCTCAAGGTTCAGTGCTCAGTCCCACCCTGTTTATTCTTTACATGCTCCTCCTTGGCCACGTCATCAGCCGGCATGGAATTTCATTCCACTGCTATGCTGATGACACTCAACTATACATCAGGACAAACCCTACTTCCTCTTCCGCCTTGACATCATCCACTCTGCCTGGAGGAGGTAGAGGCATGGATGAAGCAAAACTTTCTGCAGCTAAACAGCACGAAGACTGAAGCCATCTTAGTTGGCACTCCACACCAGGTTCGGTCATCGGACATTACCAGCATCACCTTCTCTGGCCAAAATATTCCACTTTTAGCATCAGCCACAAACCTGGGTGTTAAAATGGACTCCCATCTGACATTTGAGGCTCACATTAAACATCTCTGCAAGACCTCC
This sequence comes from Squalius cephalus, assembly GCF_949319135.1. Classification (NCBI taxonomy): domain Eukaryota; kingdom Metazoa; phylum Chordata; class Actinopteri; order Cypriniformes; family Leuciscidae; genus Squalius; species Squalius cephalus. The sequence continues at coordinate 45,595,117 of NC_137130.1, read as the reverse complement.
TTCTTCCACCTCAGGAACATTGCCAAACTTCGTCCCATACTCACCTCTGCAGATGTGGAAAAGCTTGTCCACGCCTTTATCTCTTCCAGGCTGGACTACTGCAATGCGCTCCTCACCAGGATCTCTGAAAAAGCCTTCAGAAGCTGCAGTACATCCAGAACAGCGCCGCTAGGATCCTGTTGAGGGTGCGCAAACATGACCACATCACCCCCATCCTCAAATCACTCCACTGGCTTCCTGTCTCACTCAGGATTGAGTACAAGGTCTCTCTACTTACCTACCAGTGCATCCATGGTGAAGCCCCCCACTACCTCAAGGAACTCCTTACCCCACAGACCTCAACACGTGCCCTCCGATCTGCCTCAGCGTATCTCCTGAAACCTCCCAGGACCAAGCTTCGTACAATGGGAGATCGGGCTTTCTACTCATCTGCCCCTAGTCTGTGGAATGCTCTCCCTGACTACCTGAAGACACCACAGACTGTCGATGCTTTTAAACGAGGCCTTAAAACCCATCTTTTTAAGAGAGCTTTTGACTGAACTCCCCTTTTCCTTTTTTATCCTTTTTTATCATGTAGCACTTTGGGATTTACTCAAATATAAAGTCCATTCTAAATTAAATTGATTATTATTAATATTACGACATAAAATACATCAGTATTACCCACTCGAGATTTCTTTGAAGCTGTTACGCATCTTGAAAAAGGCGGTTGCTAACAAGTGTCTAAATGGGACTAAGTCTGTCGAGGAGATTAAACACCCTCAGACGAACAGATAAACTCAGTCCACTTTTACAGCAGCCTATGTTTATAATCGTGCCGTTATACACTATTCTAACTCAAAATTGTGTTTAGATAAAGACTGAAAGAGTTGTCGGAAGCTCAGTGATGTAGACGTTAAAGTCATGTGACCATCGTGTAGTTCGTTTATAGCCTACCTTTAGCTTTTTACTTCTGGTGATTGTTTTTAGGCTTCAAAATTCATAAAAGTTGTGTTCATTTGTGAAAAGGATCTTGGTTGACAAAGCGTGTAAGTATCATAATCTTTCGTTGATCACAGAGCTTTTTTTTAGCGATAATCCAAAATCCTATTGGGTTTTTGTGTAGGGATCCAGTGCGATGCGAACTGCCGGGTTAGCCTGTGAGTTTCCCTGCACCCCTCTGTGCCGAGAGTGCTGTCCTCAACACAAGTCCGACTGAATAAACACCTTTACTACAGACCTCTTATTAACCAGCTGTCCTTACGTTTTTCTGCGTCTTTACCTCGCAGTTCCAGCTGTAACGCACACTTTCTTATCTTAACAGGGTTATAAGGCCTCCAGGAGTGTGTGATTTTTGCATACGAGTAGTTTCACCTGTTCCTAAATTTAGTAAATTTAGAAAACATTTTAGAATGGAAGTTATTGATGAATCATGATTTGTTTGTGAAAATGCTCATATACAGATTCAGATTGTGAATGCCTAGTGAATGAGACCCATTGTTTTCATATGAAGTGAAAGATTAGCATTAAGTGAAAGGCTCTTGGGGTGAACTGCCCGAGACATGTACTGTACGCAGATATAGGGATTGGTTCAGGCTTTCAGAAGCATTTTCTCCAAGCGTAGACCATTATCAGAAGTCATGTCCTGACCTTTTTTTAGGAATTCTTTATGAAGAGGAAAAATGAAATGGGCATCACTCCTTTAAGTAAACCAATTTTATTTTCAAAGAAAAACAAAAGGACCATCAGGAAAAGACAGGACTTCCTGCCATATACAGAGAGGACGTACGATACAGTGCCACGACTGAAAACAGACAACCAGTCAGCCAAGAACATATTCAGAAAGTCAAAGCAGCGCTGAGGAAACACCATCTGTATTATTATTATTATTATTAATAACAAGAATTATGGTTGAAATATATAAAACAATATCTTAAAATAAAACACAACAATGAACATTAGATTTACAAAATCTTTGCTTTCTTCTTTTTTTTTAAAATTTATTCCAGGTCACTGTATATGGGCAATAACTGAACCCCCACAGTCTCTCGCTGTGTCCTAACTGTGTGACGGACTGAGGGATCTTCAAAGTTACTGTATTAGGGCAATAACTGAACCCTCCCAGTCTCTCGCTGTGTCCTAACTGTGTGACGGACTGAGGGATCTTCAAAGTTACTGTATATGGGCAATAACTGAACCCTCCCAGTCTCTCGCTGTGTCCAAACTGTGTGACGGACTGAGGGATCTTCAAAGTTACTGTATATGGGCAATAACTGAACCCTCCCAGTCTCTCGCTGTGTCCTAACTGTGTGACGGACTGAGGGATCTTCAAAGTTACTGTATTAGGGCAATAACTGAACCCTCCCAGTCTCTCGCTGTGTCCTAACTGTGTGACGGACTGAGGGATCTTCAAAGTTACTGTATTAGGGCAATAACTGAACCCTCCCAGTCTCTCGCTGTGTCCTAACTGTGTGAAGGACTGAGGGATCTTCAAAGTTACTGTATTAGGGCAATAACTGAACCCTCCCAGTCTCTCGCTGTGTCCTAACTGTGTGACGGACTGAGGGATCTTCAAAGTTACTGTATTAGGGCAATAACTGAACCCTCCCAGTCTCTCGCTGTGTCCTAACTGTGTGAAGGACTGAGGGATCTTCAAAGTTACTGTATTAGGGCAATAACTGAACCCTCCCAGTCTCTCGCTGTGTCCTAACTGTGTGACGGACTGAGGGATCTTCAAAGTTACTGTATTAGGGCAATAACTGAACCCTCCCAGTCTCTCGCTGTGTCCTAACTGTGTGACGGACTGAGGGATCTTCAAAGTTACTGTATTAGGGCAATAACTGAACCCTCCCAGTCTCTCGCTGTGTCCTAACTGTGTGACGGACTGAGGGATCTTCAAAGTTACTGTATTAGGGCAATAACTGAACCCTCCCAGTCTCTCGCTGTGTCCTAACTGTGTGAAGGACTGAGGGATCTTCAAAGTTACTGTATATGGGCAATAACTGAACCCTCCCAGTCTCTCGCTGTGTCCTAACTGTGTGACGGACTGAGGGATCTTCAAAGTTAAAGCGTAGGAAAAAGGGGAAAAGAGCGCCAGTCCAGTTTCTAAACATGTATGCTTCACTTTTAGTGTTTGCCACTGGCACAATTCACGTTCTTCTTTTAACTCACTGAAAGTTTAACAGCTTTGTTAAAATACTAAAATCAAATCTAATACTAATTATCACAAGAAACAGAAATGTAAAAATTATAGAACATATAAATCTATAAATACTGTGTGTGGGGAGAGCAGAAGTGAGGGATGAACTAAAGAGAGAAAATAACTCCAGAAATCATAATAGACATAATCATACAGATTCACTAAGTTTGTGTGTGAAAACTTTGAGAAAGAAAAGATATAAAACTAAAACAATAATAATATTAAAAACCCTAGAATCACCGAAAAGCTTTCTGTGGAGAGCGTCTCTCGACTCATGCATGCTCATCCCTTCCTTTTCATGTGGTTCAATTACTTAACAGCACAGTCCTGCCTTTTATTAAATATATACAGTTCAGTTACAAATGTTAATAATAATAATAATAATAGTCCATGACCAAGACAGTCTTTCTCATAAAACTGAAGGTAATGTTTCCATAACTGAGATTAAGTTATTACGGGGATGTCTAAACTTGTATTCTCAGATTAACATTGTCGCTGCCTGATGAAAAACGCATATCTTGGAAGAAAGGGCATCATAAACAATCATACAAAACGAATCAAACGTCAGTTTTATAACTACGGCTTCTGGTCTGGATGAGTGGACCGTTCGGTTCAGTTTCAGGACAAGTTTTCCAAGTGCCAGAACTAGCTTTCACTCGCGGTTTCTAGCATACGCTCTTCAAAACATTAGGATAGGGCACAAGGTTTGGATGCACACTTCTCAGGGCCAGTGGAGATACTTGTTAAACAGATACGGATTAAACCTCTTTCACTGGTCAATTCAATGTAGGAATGAGGCCACTGTCATCGGACAAGTGGCAGAAGAAAACAAGGGAAACGAGAGAAGATAAGAAAAGATGTGGCACAGGACAGTCCATGCTAAATTGACATTATTCCAAATCCATGTTTTTGATGTGCCAAAAGCAAACCCGAGGCTAACACAGCTGTCCGCTTCCTGTTGACATCACATGACCATTAGCTGACTTCATAAGATGGTCCATAAAGACCTCTCAGACTCCTTCCACATTACTGTAACTACTCTGCTTAGTAAAAACAAACGAATAAAAAAAAACTAGAAATAAATAACCCATAAATAAAAATACAGGACAAAAAGCCATTTTGTGTTTCACCATTGTTATGACACTATTTGTGACTGAGAGACACATTAGCATAATTTCACCGTTCCTCTCAGCTGAGTCAGATTGTATTAAACTCTAGAGAAAGACATTTACACAGACTAGCAATAATACTGTAGAATACTCAAGCCAGTTCCTCATGCAGCACGCTGCACAAGGACGCAGATTCGATTTGTGTTTGTCAGTCGTTCAGCAGGCTCTGGGCGTTAGTGTGGCCTGGCCTCAGCCGATCACGTGGAGAACTTCAGTGGTGGATCAGGGGTAGATCAGGGGTCAGGGGTCGATTACCAGCTGAGCAGGGAGGTCCGACCCAGAGTCATGAAGTAGACCTGGCTAGAACCTCCAGAACGCACAGATGCAAAGAATACCTACAGGACACAAAGCAACAGCATCTTACTACTCGCACACCGTTCAGACTGAATCTAGCAGAGCTTTCTTTCAGAGGTTACACACTCAACTCATCAACTCATTTAGTATATCAGGGTGAATCTCACTAAACCAGTCCAGAGCATGTGCTGTAGTGAAGCGAGGATCACGCTTATATCCACGGACAACAATAATGAGAGATAAATCATTAATGTGTTGATTTGAATAAATAATCATCATTAGACTGTAACACACAACGAACACGCATCACTCTTTTTACGTCTTTCAACAGCGTATATCTCTTCAGGGAAAATCAATAAAGGAAAACTTTATTTTCCCAGGAAAGAAAGCACAACATATGCTCAGTGGCAGTGGTTTAATAGTTAACCAGGACGAATCAAACGCTGGGTGTGTGATATGTAACGGCTGCTGTATATGGCCTGCTCATAAAGCCAGTATCCAGCCTTTGCTTGGGATGAATTAATATCACTTCTTGTGTGTGTGTTTGGGAAGTTGCGGTGACGGAAACAGTGACATTGTTTTATTTTGAAGGGAGTAAAGCCTGTGTTTATGCTATTAAGGAAACTACATTTTTCCAAAGAAGAACTTTTACTTTAAATAAATGTTTCATTTAAAAGCAGCCTACTTCAATAATATGATACCGTTTCATAATAATAAATCATTACATTTATATAGTGCTTTTCTCAGCACTCAAGCGATTTACATGGAAGGGATTTACATGGATTTACAAAACCACCACCAATGTGCATATACTGTGCCAGAACGCCCACCACACACCAGCTTACTGGTGGAGAGGAGACAGTGATGAAGACAATGAGTATATCTATATATATATATATAGGGATGGTTAGGAGGCCATGATGGACAGGGGCCAATGGGGAAGTTTGTCCAGGACACCGGGGTTACACCCCTACTCGTTTCCGAAGGACATCCTGGGATTTTTAATGACCACAGAGAGTCAGGACCTCGGTTTAACGTCTCATCTGAAGTACGGTGCTCTTTAACAGGATAGTATCCCCGTCACTATACTGGGGCGTTAGGACCCACACAGACCACAGGGTGAGCAGCGCCCCCTACTGGCCTCACTAACACCTCTTCCAGCAGAAACACAGTTTTCCCAGGAGTCTCCCATCCAGACACTGACCAGACTCAACCCTGCTGAGCTTCAGTGGGCGACCAGTCTTGGGCTACAGGGTGAGATGGCTGCTGGCTATCATCATGCTTAACACTGAGAATTAGAATAACTGTAATGTGTCGATCGGATGCGGTTATCTAAATCAGAGAAAATCATAGGTGTGGGTGGATGGTTCATATTTAGCAGCGGATTCGGGTGACGTTAGATCTGATCCTTGCATCTCTAATGTCCTGTCAGGAACCGGTCACATTTTACACCCAAATCGGTGATATTTTGCAGAAAGAAAAAATAATCATTTAATCCAAAATACAAATTCCAAAAATAGACTTAACTTGTATAAAAAACAAGGTATAGCCCAGTAACTGATTTTACAGCAAAAACACAAAAAGATGATGTAAAGACTCACCTTGTCATTTCTCTCACACAGAAACTTGAGTCTTTGTGCTCTTTTGTGCATGAAAACTCCATCCAAGTGGCCTGTTTCTACAGAGCGGATCTCTATAGCCTTCTCTCCCCAGCCCATGATCTGGTTAGAGCGAATATAAGCTGCAAGACAAACAAAACAATATAAGTAAGAAATAAGAAAAATTAACAAATACACACTAACTGGTACCGTATGATAGGCTAAATTCAGTCTCTCTCTTGACCTGTATTGCAGAGGTCCTGCTCCTGGAGACCCACTATCCTGCAAACGTTTAATTCCAACCTGCTTTAGCTCACCTGCACGTTCAAGTGATCCTGAAGAGCTTGATTAGCTGCTTCAGGTGTGTTTGATTAAGGTTGTAGCTAAACTCTGCAGGGCAGTGGGTTCCCAGGAGCAGGGTTGACCTCTAACCTCTGCTATTTTGTAATTAGACACTGCATAAGAGCGTTGATTAGTGTTGACAACACCCAACAGTGACTACATTTACAATAACGAATGGTCACGAGTGCCCTTAGCTCTGAGCAAGTTGAGCGCAGTATAGACAACATCGTCTTCAGTGCAGGATTCAACCTTCCTATCTGCATGGGTTCTAGAGTAGGAGGAATAAACTCGCTGTGAATATCCTTCCACACGCAGACACATCTATCAGTGCTTCTAGATTTCACACAGCCTCACACATAGCTAGTGTCTCATCCATCATAAGCCAATTCTGGAAAGCTACTTTCTGGGCCTCACTGTTCCAGCTGCTCTCCGCTGTGATGGTCCTAAACTAGATGGCGTATTCAACTACACTGCGGCTGCCCAGCTAGAGGTGAAGGAAGGACACTTCACGGTAGGAGACACTGGCGTCAAATACAGGCTTAAATTCGGCTCAGAACAAACCTCACACAAATCTGTCACCCATGACAAGGCCCTTCCCGAAAGGAGAATCATGATTTAAGCCATATTTGACTGGTTCAAGGGGAAGGAGGATGGCTGGAGATCGAACATCAGGGTACATTGGGTCAGGAACCTACGACAGGCACTAGGATCACCAGAGAAGTGTTGGGGGCAGGTTTGAGGCAAGGCTCCGAGGCCACATTGGGTACGAGGTGCTGGAGAGGCTGGAGCCGCTGAAGAGTTGGGTGAGATTTGAGGAGAAAACAATGAGTGCAACAGGATTTTGGTGAGAGCACAGTCATGTATTGCCATTAAATCCTCCTGTTCTCTACTGCGCTCATCTTTTATCATCAAAACAACTCTGTTAAATCAAAATCAATAAACAAACATGTTGAGTCACAGCATCTTCTCCGGTTATTGTTACTTGCACCACCTGCCACGTTTAGGGTTTCACATGTTAAAAATACAGGGAGATAGTCAGGCTGACAGAAGATTTCAGAACTAGAGACACGCATCCAAACTTTAATCGAGGATAGTAAGAATGCAAAGGCTCTAGATACTGCTTCGGATGCGACTAGCTTAGCGAACCCAGTACATTGGTTTGTAATATGTTCTGATACATAGCAGACTGTCATAACTTGATGGTTGTCTAATTTGGTGTCTGCAGAATAACATCGGTTTCATAGACAATTGGAAAAGTTTTTGGGGCAGACCTGACCTGTTGAAAAGAGATGGTATTCATCCCTCCTGGGATGGTGCTGCTCTTCTCTCTAGTAATATGGCTCATAGTCTTAGAGCTCAAACATGACAGTCTGGGGCTCAGGTCAGGAAGCAGACAGACTGGCTAAACCAACCGTCTGCTAGCGGCCTCACGTCACCCAGGTCAGATAAATCACATCACATAGAGCCTCTTTCACCTAGATATCATCATATAAAGACTGTGTCTGTTCCCTGAATTAGGAAATACAAAAAACTCCTAAACCCATTTAAGGGTAAAAATTTAATTGATGTTCAACAAATAAAAAAACTATATAATACAAATGAAGAAATGATAAAGCTTGGATTGCTGAATATTCGATCCCTTACTTCAAAAGCACTCATTGTTAATGATATGATTTCAGACTATAATCTAGATGTGCTGTGTTTGACAGAAACCTGGCTAAAACCAAACGATTACATTACTTTAAATGAGTCCACCCCGCAAGATTACTGTTATAAACATGAACCTCGTCTGAAAGGCAAAGGGGGAGGTGTTGCTGTAATTTATAGTAATATATTCAGTATTACTGAGAAGTCTTATTTTAAATATAATTATTTTGAAGTGTTGGTGCTTTAAACTATATAGTGTAAGTGATAAATCCCGATTGACATTGTGAAATTGATCCACAAATCGCGATGCATCGATTTATTGCCCCAGCCCTACAATTAAACATTTTATAGATTTTAAAATCTTGCCAATTACTTACAAAGCACTAAATGGTTTAGCTCCGCAGTACTTGAGCGAGCTCTTAACACATTATAGCCCTTCATGTTTGTTGCAGTCTCAAAAATCTGGTCAGTTGAAAATACCTAATACCTAAAATATTAAAATCTACTGCGGGCGGTAGAACTTTTTCCTATTTAATGTTCAAACTCCTGGCATTGTTCGGGAAGCGGACACACTTGGTTTAAACTCAGTTAAAACACATCTCTTTAACCTGGCATAAACATAACACACTATCACATTTCTATCATTCAAATCCATTAAAGGATTATTAGGCGCCATGAATTAGGTCAACCTGAGCTGGGAAAACTGGTGTACTCGTTACATTGTAAGAAGTATGGCATCATTAGCCTGATCACAGACACGACCACAGACATCATTAGCCTGTTAGACACGACCACAACGCATGATGTAGTCAGCTGGATCCGAGCCATATCCAGATCAGATGGAGGACCTGCGCCTAGACATGACCACAACACATGATGTAGTCAGCCGGATCCGGGCCGTATCCAGATCAGATGGAGGACCTGCACCTAGACACGACCACAACGCATGATGTAGTCAGCCGGATCCGAGCCGTATCCAGATCAGATGGAGGACCTGCACCTAGACACGACCACAACGCATGATGTAGTCAGCCGGATCCGGGCCGTATCCAGATCAGATGGAGGACCTGCGCCAAGACATGACCACAACGCATGATGTAGTCAGCCGGATCAGGGCCGTATCCAGATCAGATGGAGGACCTGCGCCAAGACACGACCACAACGCATGATGTAGTCAGCCGGATCCGGGCCGTATCCAGATCAGATGGAGGACCTGCGCCTAGACACGACCACAACGCATGATGTAGTCAGCCGGATCTGGGCCGTATCCAGATCAGATGGAGGACCTGCGCCAAGACATGACCACAACGCATGATGTAGTCAGCCGGATCCGGGCCGTATCCAGATCAGATGGAGGACCTGCGCCAAGACATGACCACAACGCATGATGTAGTCAGCCGGATCAGGGCCGTATCCAGATCAGATGGAGGACCTGCGCCAAGACACGACCACAACGCATGATGTAGTCAGCCGGATCCGGGCCGTATCCAGATCAGATGGAGGACCTGCGCCTAGACACGAGCACAACGCATGATGTAGTCAGCCGAATCCGGGCCGTATCCAGATCAGATGGAGGACCTGCGCCTAGACACGACCACAACGCATGATGTAGTCAGCCGGATCCGGGCCGTATCCAGATCAGATGGAGGACCTGCGCCTAGACACGACCACAACGCATGATGTAGTCAGCCGGATCCGGGCCGTATCCAGACCAGATGGAGGACCTGCGCCTAGACACGACCACAACGCATGATGTAGTCAGCCGGATCCGGGCCGTATCCAGACCAGATGGAGGACCTGCGCCTAGACACGACCACAACGCATGATGTAGTCAGCCGGATCCGGGCCGTATCCTGATCAGATGGAGGACCTGCGCCTAGACACGACCACAATGCAGCCCTGAATGTCAGTGAAGACCATGAACTCTAGACGAGCCCTAGAGACAGATCCCCTGTGAAGACATCACAACCATCAGCACAGACGAGTCCTGCACAGAACAGACTCTATGGCCAGCTTCAACTCCTCCGTATGCCAGTGTGATTCATCACAATATTCAATCAGAAGGAACTGGATGAAATATGCTGAATGATACTAATATACAATCTGACTTGATGCAGCCGTATCATAATAACACAATGTTTGTCGTTGGCCAGAGGAGAACTGAGCAAGTCTGGTTTCTCTCAAGGGTTTTCCTCCATTCTGTCACTGATAGAGTTTGTGTTCGTCACTGTCGCCTCTGGCTTCATTAGTTGGAGACACTAACTGAGCTGATGATGACATCACTGTTTTCTCCAGAACTGCTTTATAGATGAATTTAACGTTTCATATTTGATGATCTTTACACAGTTATTAAACGAAACTAAATCAACATTGAACTGACCTTAACAATGACACTATTTTCTTTTTAGAGCTGCTTTACAGCAGAATTGAACTCTGTTTGCATCAATGAATCATTATTTTCCCATTTATCGGTTTAAAGCTGCTTTGAAACTATCTGTATTGTAAGTTTTTTTTTTACCTTACTCTTTGTTACAGTTTTCTTTCAGCTAAAAGTAAACATTCTGGAGGGGAAAGACTATATATAAACGCAATCAGAGCATAAATGTATAATATAAAAGAGAAGCAAATGTACCAGCCTGCAGAGTTGTGCAGTTGGATAAAGTCCATGTCCAATGGTACTGTAGGCTGGAGAGAACGCTGATTAAAAAAGAGAAAACAAGCACCGAGCCATTTCCCCTGACAAACAGTTTGAGGCGAGTTGCCTTTATTTAACATAAAAAGCTTAATACGGCAACTAACTTCTCCGTCTTGATGACATTGCAATTTATGACAGGATATGAACCACATGCAATTCCTCTGACTTTGTTCCCATTGGCAGTCGCTCTCAAAAGTTGCTGTTCATTTCATCTGCATAAATCAGGCAGCAATTAGCCTCGTCGTGTAACGCCGCTGTCAGAGCATGTGCACAACACATGCATTTAGTGCTTCACATATCCCAATGTGCATTGTGTCATGTATACTTGGACAGTGTAGCTCAACTATGCAAAAACCACTGCAGCTTGACTATTACTTCATGCAAACATACTGACAGGTATTTACTATCAAAATGGTACTTGGCCTTCTAAAAACAGAAATATTGTAACGATAGAGTAACGAGTTTATAGCATTGTAGGCGTGATTAACGTACCAACAGATGTGGGCATCTCGCCCCACTGGAGCACCACGTCTTTAGTGATGCGGCCGTAGGTGTTGACATACACACCCTCGTCTTCATAACACACCAGCAGCTCAATGCCATCCGTGTTCGGCAGGATGATGATGGCGTGCGACTGGATACTCATCTGAATCTACAACAAAACAAAGAGAGAGGAAGATGAAGGCTGGGAAACGCTGCTGGAAAAATCTAATGCTTTGCACTATCAATACATACGTGAGTTGGCAGATAAATGTCATAGACGGCTCCTGAGTCGACATCCACGGCATGAAACCCAGAGCAGGACCCATAGATGACCTTTAACCTTTGGCCTTCTTCAACTGTCAGGTCAACTAGCAGTGGCTTGTGCACCAGATCACCAAACGACTACCACAGAAAGAGGGAAAAATGTCATCATGGTTTTCTTGTGAGATTCGTCATCTTTTTAAATTTTACAATAAATATCAGTGTACGTAATAAATATTACATATTTATTTATAACATGGCCCATTTACACTAAGGATGATAACTATAACTATATAATAACTTTATTAGCGTCCACACTAACGCACAATATCGCTTATTATAAGCGCACTGCGATTAAATGCTCGAGCTCTTTAAAGCAGGATGGATTCTGACTGGCTGTCAATGTTTTTATCGTTCATCATAACTTCCAGAGTGATACCAACAACATCGTTCCTCTGTGCCGCTATCGTTATGGTATAACTTTATACACCTCGCCGCTAAGAGATGAGCAAACCGTTTACATCAGCAGATCCTGCTTGACTCGTTCTCATGGACATATTAGGTTCGTCACCTTGAAAGCCATGAATTTGTGGTATGGTTTGGGAGCCCACGCATACACCTCTACTGAATTCTTCAGGGCCAGAACCAAGAACTTGATCCTCTCGTACTTCACTGCAGACCAAACAAACAACAGACGTCAGTGCAACACTGTGCAGCGATGAAAGGGGTAACCAGATAACCAGGTGTTTTCTGCAGAGTAGATATAACAAACCAGGACTTTGTTTTAGGGAATCTTTTGGATAGGAACACATACCGACTTTGTAGTGCACACAGCCCTCCAGGTCTCCTACGGTGGTCCAGCCCTGCTTCTTCTCCACCTCAGGGTCATTGTGGAGGATCTTGTTCCTCAGCCACGAAAGATAGTACACACGCAGTTTATTCTTCTTCCCTAGGATTGGAAGCTGGAATCAACATGTGCGCTTTGTGTCTGTGCCCATGACTTACAGTAATAATTCATTACATTTCTATAGCGCTTTTCTAGGTACTCAGAGCACTTTACATGTGGAAGGGGGGAATCTCCTCAATCACCACTTACTGAACTCCACATTATTTAACTCCGTTTATAATACAGACTTAAAATAAAACCTTTTATTAAGAATGTATATATATAAAATGTTCTAGCAATGATAAATTGTGACGTTTTCTCTGTATTTTCCCATAAAACTGAAGAGAGAATCAAAGAATACTGTCAGGAAATCGTGATTTTGCACTGATCTCCAACCAGGGTTTAAATAAACTAGAACTTTAGGGTTGTAGGATTTCATAGCTGAGCTGAAACCTTTTCGAATATACTGGAAAAAAGACATTTCCATTTCCAAAGAATCAGCCGTATAACAAATTACTTCTATACACCTTTAACATTTATAAAGAATTTGCAGCCAGTCTAAATAACTAAGCAACTTCAACGTAAAGTACAGGACTTCCTGTGTGTCATGCAACATTTCAACATGTCTAAACATGATAAAGTACAGCATGTGTCACTACAATTTTAAAACTAGGTTTGCACAGTTTTGTCATGTCTGAGACTTTACCACAAAGACAGACAGACAGAAATAGAAGAAAAAAGGGGAACTACATTGTTTGTGAAGGTACGCAAGAGAACCGAATCACAAGAGAGGATGTTATGTAACACTGAAAGCACGAACACAGGGAAACATCCTCCTACATACAGATCAATACCCAGAGATCCTGTACGAGGCTTCGGTACCTGATATTGTCACTAGTACATTAAGTCCCTCCAAAACATCCATTTGTTGAAAGCGTCTACGACTAATAAGCGGGTAGACTTTCCCTTGACCGCTGCGATCCAGAAGCATGAGTCCGCTCTCTGTCCCGACTAACAGATTAACACCTGAGGGAGAGAGAGAAACAGAGGAAAAACTGCTTTAACTCACGTATCTAACATCACTCCAGTGAACTCTAGTGTTGAGTCAGAATTAAACTGTTCAAAGCCGGTTCCTCTTCTGTGACCATATTCTGATACCAAATATTCATGGAAAGGAAAGTTGCTTCAGAGGCAGAACAGGGTATTTTGATGAACGATCAAACGTTGGTTTTCTTGGAAGAAACTTGCACTGATTAGTCATACACAAGAAGACCAGGAGTGTTTATTAAGGAAGTTAACTGGGTCGATTCCATATTGACTTCCATGCAATAACAGATAGAGCTGTGACAATGCAATCATGTATTGCGTTACTTTTCACAATACTATTTTAATATTTGGACTGGTGTGTTGGGGTGGTGTTGGACTGGTGTTGGACTGGTGTGTTGGACTGGTGTTGGACTGGTGTTGGACTGGTGTTGGACTGGTGTTGGGGTGGTGTTGAACTGGTGCTGGGGTGGTGTTGGACTGGTGTTGGACTGGTGTTGGAGTGGTGTGTTGGACTGGTGTTGGACTGGTGTTGGACTGGTGTTGGACTGGTGTGTTGGGGTGGTGTTGAACTGGTGTTGGGGTGGTGTTGAACTGGTGTTGGGGTGGTGTGTTGGACTGGTGTTGGACTGGTGTTGGACTGGTGTTGGACTGGTGTTGGACTGGTGTTGGACTGGTGTTGGACTGGTGTGTTGGACTGGTGTTGGACTGGTGTGTTGGGGTGGTGTTGGACTGGTGTTGGAGTGGTGTGTTGGGGTGGTGTTGGACTGGTGTTGGACTGGTGTTGGACTGGTGTTGGACTGGTGTTGGACTGGTGTTGGACTGGTGTTGGACTGGTGTTGGACTGGTGTTGGGGTGGTGTTGAACTGGTGTTGGGGTGGTGTTGGACTGGTGTTGGAGTGGTGTGTTGGACTGGTGTTGGACTGGTGTTGGACTGGTGTGTTGGGGTGGTGTTGAACTGGTGTTGGGGTGGTGTTGAACTGGTGTTGGGGTGGTGTGTTGGACTGGTGTTGGACTGGTGTTGGACTGGTGTGTTGAACTGGTTTCGGGGTGGTGTTGGGGTGTGTTGAACTGGTGTTGGGGTGGTGTTGGACTGGTGTTGGACTGGTGTTGGAGTGGTGTGTTGGACTGGTGTTGGACTGGTGTGTTGGGGTGGTGTTGGACTGGTGTTGGAGTGGTGTGTTGGACTGGTGTTGGACTGGTGTGTTGGGGTGGTGTTGAACTGGTGTTGGGGTGTGTTGAACTGGTGTTGGGGTGTGTTGGACTGGTGTTGGAGTGGTGTGTTGGACTGGTGTTGGACTGGTGTGTTGGACTGGTGTGTTGGACTGGTGTGTTGGACTGGTGTGTTGGACTGGTGTGTTGGACTGGTGTGTTGGACTGGTGTGTTGGACTGGTGTGTTGGACTGGTGTGTTGGACTGGTGTTGGACTGGTGTGTTGGACTGGTGTGTTGGACTGGTGTGTTGGACTGGTGTGTTGGACTGGTGTTGGACTGGGGGGTTGGACTGCTGTGTTGGACTGGGCGGTTGGACTGGTGTGTTGGACTGGTGTGTTGGACTGGTGTGTTGGACTCTTCAGAGCGGGACTCACCCCACAGAGCAGCGCACAAGATCTCAGAGTTGAACCTCTTCTTGTATTTGCGTATCTCTGGCGTGTCGTTCTGTGGCCGAGTGTTGACAGGATTGACGTTGACCACCGAACCCTTACGGGACGCGTCCTGACGCAGAGCCTCCTGCAGTCGAGCATCATTACTGTAACCTGAGGAACATCACGATGTTTGGGCAAATCAACTCACATTTATCTGGGTAGCACTTTCACACACACAGCTTCACAGAAATCCATGCTCTTAATGTTTATATCATCTAAACATCTTCATGACTCAGTCGTATTTATCGGATTAGAGCTGGATGATAATATTGCTTTACGTGAGTGTACTGTATGTATATGGATAAATACATATTCCTCACAGGAAAAACAAAACACAGCAACATTTATTTGACATTATTTTCATGACAATTAGGTAATATTTACCCCCAAATTCTGATTACTGTAATGCACTTAAATTTTTTCTCTCATATTTCCCATTATTGATTTTTTTTTAAGTCAATAAATTAAATACAGTACAACAAATACTAGTCTGGTGTATAAATAATTTGAACAGAAAAAAAAGGTCAACAGAATTGAGAATGGGGTTTTTAAAATTTGCGTTCTGGTAATGAGAATTTAAGGAGAAATGTGTTGAATCATCCCAAAATCATTTCTTCATTTGTCCAAAAAGAGAGGCTCAATTGCTGTAAGCATTTTTTTTCTTTTAATATATTTTCTTTTATATATATATATATATATATATATATATATATATATATATATATATATATATTTTTTTTTTTTTTTAAATCAGATTCCCTTTTTAATGAAAATTTGTAGCACTTTCCAAGATCTGTGAGAAAGGTCAAACGATTGACACTGATTATTAAAATGCCATATTAATTCTCTACATCTGAGGCATAATGTTGATTACCACACAAATCATTTTTAACTCATGCCTAGTGTTCTCCCAGAGCAGCAGAAGCGCCCCGTTGGCTCTCACACACACTCACCAGCGTTATTGAGCGCGCTGCCGGTGGACGGAGACACCTGGAGGAGGCGCGGGTCGATGAAGGGAGTGAACGAGGAGGAAGACTTGTGCTTCGGCACAGTGGGGGTCTGTGAGAGGACCGGCAGCAAACAATCAGAAAACACCGGAAATTACAGTACACTTCAGTAAATGTAGGAAAGTTTGAAAAAACTCAACAAGAACTAAACACACAAATGATAAAATATGAATGACTTGATGGTGGTTGGTGAAAAATAAAATACGAATAGACTGATGGAAGCAATGATCATTGCAATTCTTAGAATTAGAAAAAAACAACAAGGGAGGAAATGGATGCAAGCAAGCTGAAGGAGAAACACCTCTGACAAAAGCATTTCTCTTTTCTTGGTTTCTGGGGTTCAGTTACGTGACGTCTGATTTCCTGCTGCAATCGTTCTCACGCATAACAGCGAAGAGGAGTTTCTTCTCATTGGACAAGCGCACATAGCTCATATTTTGTGACGTCGTTTTAGCAGAAGAAATTACTTGTTCAGCCTGTACAGATAAGTTCAGTTTGCAAGAAATGGTGTCTTAAGGGCTTGACGACACGTAAACCACTGTCTTCCACTGGATTCGAAAGATCAGGAAATAGACGTCAGCTGACAGTGGACTTTGCGTCCAATTGGCCGAGAGATTTATGAAGAAAACTCATAAAAACATTATCAATAATATGAAGAAAACTCACAATTAAATGTCAAATAGTGCTGAACTTTATTAGAAAATTATCAATAATGATTTAACCATGACAATATTTTGTAATTAAAAACATTAATAAAATTAGCTATGCTTCATCACCACAGACACATAAAAGTACTGCTTTTATCCATTTTATTTTATTGTCATATGATATATATAAATGTACAAAAAGGGAGAAAAAAAAAGGAGAAAAATAAAATCCATTCAGGTCTTGTTAATATTCACTATATTGGCAAAAGTTTTGGGACGTCTGCCTTTACATGCACATGAACTTATCCGTAGGGTTTAATATGGAGTATGCCACCCTTTGCAGCTATAACAGCTTCAACTCTTCAGGGAAGGCTTTCCACAAGGTTTAGGAGTGTGTTTATGGGAATTTTTGACCATTCTTCTGACAGAAGTGCATTAGTGAGGTCAGGCACTGATGTTGGAGGAGAAGCTCTCAGTCTACGCTCTAGTTCATCCCAAAGCTGTTCTATTGGGTTTAGTTCAGGACTCTGTGCAGGCCAGTCCAGTTCCTCCACACCAAACTCCTCATCCATGTTTTTATGGACCTGCTTTGTGCACTGAAGCATAGGTGGGAGCACGAAATTGTCCAAAATGTCTTGGTATGCAGAAGCATTCAGAGTTCCTTTCACTGGAACTAAAAGGCCAACTCTAAAAACAACCCCACACCATAATCCCCCCTCCACCAAACTTTACACTTGGCACAATGCAGTCAGGCAAGTACCGTTCTCCTAGCAACCGCCAAACCCAGACTTGTACATCGGATTGCCACTGCACCCCACGCTTTACACCACTGCACCCCACGCTTTACACCACTGCACCCCACGCTTTACTCCACTGCACCCCACGCTTTACTCCACTGCACCCCACGCTTTACTCCACTGCACCCCACGCTTTACTCCACTGCACCCCACGCTTTACACCACTGCATCCCACGCTTTACTCCACTGCACCCCACGCTTTACTCCACTGCACCCCACGCTTTACACCACTGCACCCCACGCTTTACACCACTGCACCCCACGCTTTACACCACTGCACCCCACGCTTTACTCCACTGCACCCCACGCTTTACTCCACTGCACCCCACGCTTTACTCCACTGCACCCCACGCTTTACACCACTGCACCCCACGCTTTACACCACTGCACCCCACGCTTTACACCACTGCACCCCACGCTTTACACCACTGCACCCCACGCTTTACTCCACTGCACCCCACGCTTTACACCACTGCATCCCACGCTTTACTCCACTGCATCCCACGCTTTACTCCACTGCACCCCACGCTTTACACCACTGCATCCCACGCTTTACACCACTGCACCCCACGCTTTACACCACTGCACCCCACGCTTTACTCCACTGCACCCCACGCTTTACACCACTGCACCCCACGCTTTACACCACTGCACCCCACGCTTTACTCCACTGCACCCCACGCTTTACACCACTGCACCCCACGCTTTACTCCACTGCACCCCACGCTTTACACCACTGCACCCCACGCTTTACACCACTGCACCCCACGCTTTACACCACTGCACCCCACGCTTTACTCCACTACACCCCACGCTTTACTCCACTGCACCCCACGCTTTACTCCACTGCACCCCACGCTTTACTCCACTGCACCCCACGCTTTACACCACTGCACCCCACGCTTTACTCCACTGCACCCCACGCTTTACACCACTGCACCCCACGCTTTACACCACTGCACCCCACGCTTTACACCACTGCACCCCACGCTTTACACCACTGCGTCCCACGCTTTACTCCACTGCACCCCACGCTTTACTCCACTGCACCCCACGCTTTACTCCACTGCACCCCACGCTTTACTCCACTACACCCCACGCTTTACTCCACTGCACCCCACGCTTTACTCCACTGCACCCCACGCTTTACACCACTGCATCCCACTCTTTACACCACTGCATCCCACGCTTTACACCACTGCACCCCACGCTTTACTCCACTGCACCCCACGCTTTACACTACTGCACCCCACGCTTTACTCCACTGCATCCCACGCTTTACACCACTGCACCCCACGCTTTACTCCACTGCACCCCACGCTTTACGCCACTGCACCTCACGCTTTACACCACTGCACCCCACGCTTTACACCACTGCACCCCACGCTTTACACCACTGCACCCCACGCTTTACTCCACTGCACCCCACGCTTTACTCCACTGCACCCCACGCTTTACACCACTGCACCCCACGCTTTACTCCACTGCACCCCACGCTTTACTCCACTGCATCCCACGCTTTACTCCACTGCATCCCACGCTTTACTCCACTGCACCCCACGCTTTACTCCACTGCACCCCACGCTTTACTCCACTGCACCCCACGCTTTACTCCACTGCACCCCACGCTTTACTCCACTGCACCCCACGCTTTACACCACTGCACCCCACGCTTTACACCACTGCACCCCACGCTTTACACCACTGCACCCCACGCTTTACTCCACTGCACCCCACGCTTTACACCACTGCACCCCACGCTTTACTCCACTGCACCCCACGCTTTACTCCACTGCACCCCACGCTTTACTCCACTGCACCCCACGCTTTACTCCACTGCACCCCACGCTTTACTCCACTGCACCCCACGCTTTACTCCACTGCATCCCACGCTTTACTCCACTGCACCCCACGCTTTACTCCACTGCACCCCACGCTTTACACCACTGCACCCCACGCTTTACTCCACTGCATCCCACGCTTTACTCCACTGCACCCCACGCTTTACTCCACTGCACCCCACGCTTTACACCACTGCACCCCACGCTTTACGCCACTGCACCCCACGCTTTACTCCACTGCACCCCACGCTTTACTCCACTGCACCCCACGCTTTACGCCACTGCACCCCACGCTTTACTCCACTGCACCCCACGCTTTACTCCACTGCACCCCACGCTTTACTCCACTGCACCCCACGCTTTACACCACTGCACCCCACGCTTTACTCCACTGCACCCCACGCTTTACACCACTGCACCCAACGCTTTACTCCACTGCACCCCACGCTTTACACCACTGCATCCCACGCTGGAGGTCTGTAGCCGTTGACTCTGCAGAAAGTTGGCGATTTCTGCGCACTGTGAACCTAGCATACGCTGACCCCGCTCTGTGATTTTACATGGCCTTCCACTTTGTGGCTGAGTTGCTGTTGTTCCCAATTGCTTCCACTTTTTTATAATACGACTAACAGTTGACCGTGGAATATTTAGAAGTGAGGAAATTTCACGAATTAACTTATTGCACAGGTGGCACGCTTGAGTTCACTGAGCTCCTGAGAGCAACCCATTCTTTCACAAATGTTTCACTAGTTCACACTTACAAATAAGTCAGATAGAATAAATGCGTATTTGGCGTGCTGTCCGAGGAGAGGGCTCCGGGCTCGGTATTCGGCCCGAACCCAGAGTACTCCCCCCGTATTCCTGGCTGTAAAAGATTGAGCCAAGAGTGAGGAGTCGGGGTGGTGGAGGGATGCTGGAAAACTGTCAAGGAATATTAGGTGAGTTGACAGAGTGGATATATATATACTTCTTATCATGCTGATTAGGGTAGACATAATTGTTTGATGACGAGTAGATTGGATTGATTATTTGAACGTGCTCCTCCCGAACTTTGTTTATAAAACATCATTTGTAGAAGCGTCTGCTTGCCTAGGTGCTTGATTTTATACAACTGTGGCCATGAAAGTGATTGTAACACCTGAATTCAATGATTTGGAGGGGTGTCCCAATACTTTTGGCAATATAGTGTATGTGTGCAAGAACCTTTCGTGAAAGTTTTGCCATGCTTAAGTTTTGTATTGAAGTAAAATATATTTGAAATAAATATTTGAAATATATCACTATTAAATTTGACTCGTTATATTTTGCTGACTTTTTAGATGTATGTATTTGACCTCCTACATTTCTGTACTATAACACACTGGACATCAACTTCTGAAGCTAAAAATTATTGTATCTGTATCAAGCAAAAGTGACACTTTTTTATTCAAACTGGTGAATTAAAGGATAGTTCATCCAAAAATGAAAATTATCCCATGATTTACTCACCCTGAAGTCATTCTAGGTGGATATGACATTCTACTTTCAGACAAATACAATCAGAGTTTTATTAAAAAATGTCCTTTCTCCTCCAAGCTTTATGATAAGGTCAATGGCAGGAGATAATTTGAAGCCCAAAAAAGTGCATCCATCCATTATGACAGTAATCCATATGGCTCCAGGGGGTTAATAAAGGCCTTCTAATGCAAAGTCATGCGTTTGTGTAAAGAAAATACCCATATTTAAAACTTTATAAACTATAATCACTAGCTTCTAACAGACGGCCGTATGCATCGTTTTACGGTGGAAGAGTAACCCCTGACCCGACGGCGACACACAGCGTAATGACGAACGTGGATGCTCAGAGGAAAGAGTAAAACAAAAACTGGTTTGCGAATTAGGAATTTTGAAATGTCGGAGGATTTCTATATAATAGAAGAGGAGCTTCAGGTTGTTGCACAGCCCTATTTGTTTAAACCACGAGAGGCGTCTAAGCTTACGATAATCCTACATCCTACATGCATCACAGGTTACTCTTGTGGCGCAAATCAACTTGCGTAGTATGGGTACGGTCGTCTGGCGGAAGCTAGTTATTTTAGATTATAAAGTTTTAAATATGGGTATTTTTCTTACACAAGCACATGGCTTCGCTTCAGAAGGCCTTTATTAACCCCCCGGAGCTGCGTGGAGTATTTTTATCATGGATGGATGTACTTTTTTGGGCCTCAAATTTTCTTTAGCCATTCACTCCCATTATAAAGCTTGGAAGAGCTAGGACATTTTTTAATAAAACTCCGGTTGTATTTGTCTGAAAGAATAATGTCATATACACCTAGGATGACTTGAGGGTGAGTAAATCATAGGCTAATTTTTGGGTGAACCAACCCTTTAAGACAAAAGGCGGGTTTTTCATCCTGGACTAAAACATGCAGTTCTCCAATCTCCACATTTAGAATTTCTGATCTTAAAAGGTCTTGACACTTCATACATGTTTTCAAGCGTCCGCTGGCTGCGCATCATTCTGATCCTCATTGTGTTCATCTATTTCTAACAAGAATCACCAGGACAGCCCATTGGCACAGTTTGATCAAAATGATCAAAACAAAGATCTTATTATGGCATTGTTGGAGTCATGACATGAGGAATCACATTTGATCTTTTGATATGTCATTGTACCATAAACAATTACTGTAAGTTTCAGAGCTCAGAAATTCCTTCGCACTAGCATTTGTTGAAACCAAGCTACTTCCTCCACATTGAGCATCACACTAGATGTGTACACTGACCGACGCTAGCTCATTCACTGCGGTGAGCGCTGAGGTGAAGGAGAGAGATACTCACGCTAACAGGCATCTACAGCTTAATGCGATCGGGGAAGATCAGTCTGTGGACGTGATACTGCACCTTTTCTACACCGGACGCGAGCGTGTCAACAACGCTGTCTTCACTGGACACGAGCGAGTCAAAGTCACTGACGCCGGCTTCACTGGACACGAGCGAGTCAAAGTCACTGACACCGGCTTCACTGGACACGAGCGAGTCAAAGTCACTGACACCGGCTTCACTGGACACGAGCGAGTCAAAGTCACTGATGCCGGCTTCACTGGACACGAGCGAGTCAAAGTCACTGACGCCGGCTTCACTGGACACGAGCGAGTCAAGAGTCACTGATGCCGGCTTCACTGAACACGAGCGAGTCAAAGTCACTGACGCCAGCTTCACTGGACACGAGCGAGTCAAAGTCACTGACGCCGGCTTCACTGGACACGAGCGAGTCAAAGTCACTGACGCCGGCTTCACTGGACACGAGCGAGTCAAGAGTCACTGACACCGGCTTCACTGGACACGAGCGAGTCAAGAGTCACTGACGCCGGCTTCACTGGACACGAGCGAGTCAAGAGTCACTGACGCCGGCTTCACTGGACACGAGCGAGTCAAAGTCACTGACGCCGGCTTCACTGGACACGAGCGAGTCAAAGTCACTGACGCCGGCTTCACTGGACACGAGCGAGTCAAAGTCACTGACGCCGGCTTCACTGGACACGAGCGAGTCAAAGTCACTGACGCCGGCTTCACTGGACACGAGCGAGTCAAAGTCACTGACACCGGCTTCACTGGACACGAGCGAGTCAAAGTCACTGACGCCGGCTTCACTGGACACGAGCGAGTCAAAGTCACTGACGCCGGCTTCACTGGACACGAGCGAGTCAAGAGTCACTGACGCCGGCTTCACTGGACACGAGCGAGTCAAAGTCACTGACACCGGCTTCACTGGACACGAGCGAGTCAAAGTCACTGACGCCGGCTTCACTGGACACGAGCGAGTCAAAGTCACTGACGCCGGCTTCACTGGACACGAGCGAGTCAAAGTCACTGACGCCGGCTTCACTGGACACGAGCGAGTCAAAGTCACTGACGCCGGCTTCACTGGACACGAGCGAGTCAAAGTCACTGACACCGGCTTCACTGGACACGAGCGAGTCAAAGTCACTGACGCCGGCTTCACTGGACACGAGCGAGTCAAAGTCACTGACGCCGGCTTCACTGGACACGAGCGAGTCAAAGTCACTGACGCCGGCTTCACTGGACACGAGCGAGTCAAAGTCACTGACGCCGGCTTCACTGGACACGAGCGAGTCAAAGTCACTGACGCCGGCTTCACTGGACACGAGCGAGTCAAAGTCACTGACGCCGGCTTCACTGGACACGAGCGAGTCAAAGTCACTGACGCCGGCTTCACTGGACACGAGCGAGTCAAAGTCACTGACGCCGGCTTCACTGGACACGAGCGAGTCAAAGTCACTGACGCCGGCTTCACTGGACACGAGCGAGTCAAGAGTCACTGACGCCGGCTTCACTGGACACGAGCGAGTCAAGAGTCACTGACGCCGGCTTCACTGGACACGAGCGAGTCAAAGTCACTGACGCCGGCTTCACTGGACACGAGCGAGTCAAAGTCACTGACGCCGGCTTCACTGGACACGAGCGAGTCAAAGTCACTGACGCCGGCTTCACTGGACACGAGCGAGTCAAAGTCACTGACGCCGGCTTCACTGGACACGAGCGAGTCAAAGTCACTGACGCCGGCTTCACTGGACACGAGCGAGTCAAAGTCACTGACGCCGGCTTCACTGGACACGAGCGAGTCAAAGTCACTGACGCCGGCTTCACTGGACACGAGCGAGTCAAAGTCACTGACGCCGGCTTCACTGGACACGAGCGAGTCAAAGTCACTGACGCCGGCTTCACTGGACACGAGCGAGTCAAAGTCACTGACGCCGGCTTCACTGGACACGAGCGAGTCAAAGTCACTGACACCGGCTTCACTGGACACGAGCGAGTCAAAGTCACTGACGCCGGCTTCACTGGACACGAGCGAGTCAAAGTCACTGATGCCGGCTTCACTGGACACGAGCGAGTCAAGAGTCACTGATGCCGGCTTCACTGAACACGAGCGAGTCAAAGTCACTGACGCCAGCTTCACTGGACACGAGCGAGTCAAAGTCACTGACGCCGGCTTCACTGGACACGAGCGAGTCAAAGTCACTGACGCCGGCTTCACTGGACACGAGCGAGTCAAAGTCACTGACGCCGGCTTCACTGGACACGAGCGAGTCAAGAGTCACTGACACCGGCTTCACTGGACACGAGCGAGTCAAAGTCACTGACGCCAGCTTCACTGGACACGAGCGAGTCAAAGTCACTGACGCCGGCTTCACTGGACACGAGCGAGTCAAGAGTCACTGACACCGGCTTCACTGGACACGAGCGAGTCAAAGTCACTGACGCCGGCTTCACTGGACACGAGCGAGTCAAAGTCACTGACGCCGGCTTCACTGGACACGAGCGAGTCAAAGTCACTGACGCCGGCTTCACTGGACACGAGCGAGTCAAGAGTCACTGACACCGGCTTCACTGGACACGAGTGAGTCAAGAGTCACTGACGCCGGCTTCACTGGACACGAGCGAGGCAAGAGTCACTGACGCCGGCTTCACTGGACACGAGTGAGTCAAGAGTCACTGACGCCGGCTTCACTGGACACGAGCGAGGCAAGAGTCACTGACGCCGGCTTCACTGGACACGAGCGAGTCAAAGTCACTGACGCCGGCTTCACTGGACACGAGCGAGTCAAAGTCACTGACGCCGGCTTCACTGGACACGAGCGAGTCAAGAGTCACTGACGCCGGCTTCACTGGACACGAGCGAGTCAAGAGTCACTGACGCCGGCTTCACTGGACACGAGTGAGTCAAGAGTCACTGACGCCGGCTTCACTGGACACGAGCGAGGCAAGAGTCACTGACGCCGGCTTCACTGGACACGAGCGAGTCAAAGTCACTGACGCCGGCTTCACTGGACACGAGCGAGTCAAAGTCACTGACGCCGGCTTCACTGGACACGAGCGAGTCAAAGTCACTGATGCCGGCTTCACTGGACACGAGCGAGTCAAGAGTCACTGACGCCAGCTTCACTGGACACGAGCGAGTCAAAGTCACTGACACCGGCTTCACTGGACACGAGCGAGTCA
This sequence comes from Squalius cephalus, assembly GCF_949319135.1. Classification (NCBI taxonomy): domain Eukaryota; kingdom Metazoa; phylum Chordata; class Actinopteri; order Cypriniformes; family Leuciscidae; genus Squalius; species Squalius cephalus. The sequence continues at coordinate 45,569,577 of NC_137130.1, read as the reverse complement.
AAGTCACTGATGCCGGCTTCACTGGACACGAGCGAGTCAAAGTCACTGACACCGGCTTCACTGGACACGAGCGAGTCAAAGTCACTGACGCCGGCTTCACTGGACACGAGCGAGTCAAAGTCACTGACGCCGGCTTCACTGGACACGAGCGAGTCAAGAGTCACTGACGCCGGCTTCACTGGACACGAGCGAGTCAAAGTCACTGACGCCGGCTTCACTGGACACGAGCGAGTCAAAGTCACTGATGCCGGCTTCACTGGACACGAGCGAGTCAAAGTCACTGACGCCGGCTTCACTGGACACGAGCGAGTCAAGAGTCACTGACGCCGGCTTCACTGGACACGAGCGAGTCAAAGTCACTGACGCCGGCTTCACTGGACACGAGCGAGTCAAAGTCACTGACGCCGGCTTCACTGGACACGAGCGAGTCAAAGTCACTGACGCCGGCTTCACTGGACACGAGCGAGTCAAGAGTCACTGACGCCGGCTTCACTGGACACGAGCGAGTCAAAGTCACTGACGCCGGCTTCACTGGACACGAGCGAGTCAAAGTCACTGACGCCGGCTTCACTGGACACGAGCGAGTCAAGAGTCACTGACGCCGGCTTCACTGGACACGAGCGAGTCAAAGTCACTGACGCCGGCTTCACTGGACACGAGCGAGTCAAGAGTCACTGACGCCGGCTTCACTGGACACGAGCGAGTCAAAGTCACTGACGCCGGCTTCACTGGACACGAGCGAGTCAAGAGTCACTGACGCCAGCTTCACTGGACACGAGCGAGTCAAAGTCACTGACGCCGGCTTCACTGGACACGAGCGAGTCAAAGTCACTGACGCCAGCTTCACTGGACACGAGCGAGTCAAAGTCACTGACGCCGGCTTCACTGGACACGAGCGAGTCAAGAGTCACTGACGCCGGCTTCACTGGACACGAGCGAGTCAAGAGTCACTGACGCCGGCTTCACTGGACACGAGCGAGTCAAAGTCACTGACGCCGGCTTCACTGGACACGAGCGAGTCAAAGTCACTGACGCCGGCTTCACTGGACACGAGCGAGTCAAAGTCACTGACGCCGGCTTCACTGGACACGAGCGAGTCAAAGTCACTGACGCCGGCTTCACTGGACACGAGCGAGTCAAAGTCACTGACGCCGGCTTCACTGGACACGAGCGAGTCAAAGTCACTGACGCCGGCTTCACTGGACACGAGCGAGTCAAAGTCACTGACGCCGGCTTCACTGGACACGAGCGAGTCAAAGTCACTGACGCCGGCTTCACTGGACACGAGCGAGTCAAAGTCACTGACACCGGCTTCACTGGACACGAGCGAGTCAAAGTCACTGACGCCGGCTTCACTGGACACGAGCGAGTCAAGAGTCACTGACGCCGGCTTCACTGGACACGAGCGAGTCAAAGTCACTGACGCCGGCTTCACTGGACACGAGCGAGTCAAAGTCACTGACGCCGGCTTCACTGGACACGAGCGAGTCAAAGTCACTGACGCCGGCTTCACTGGACACGAGCGAGTCAAGAGTCACTGACGCCGGCTTCACTGGACACGAGCGAGTCAAAGTCACTGACGCCGGCTTCACTGGACACGAGCGAGTCAAAGTCACTGACGCCGGCTTCACTGGACACGAGCGAGTCAAGAGTCACTGACGCCGGCTTCACTGGACACGAGCGAGTCAAAGTCACTGACGCCGGCTTCACTGGACACGAGCGAGTCAAAGTCACTGACGCCGGCTTCACTGGACACGAGCGAGTCAAAGTCACTGACGCCGGCTTCACTGGACACGAGCGAGTCAAAGTCACTGACGCCGGCTTCACTGGACACGAGCGAGTCAAAGTCACTGACGCCGGCTTCACTGGACACGAGCGAGTCAAAGTCACTGACGCCGGCTTCACTGGACACGAGCGAGTCAAGAGTCACTGACGCCGGCTTCACTGGACACGAGCGAGTCAAAGTCACTGACGCCGGCTTCACTGGACACGAGCGAGTCAAAGTCACTGACGCCGGCTTCACTGGACACGAGCGAGTCAAAGTCACTGACGCCGGCTTCACTGGACACGAGCGAGTCAAGAGTCACTGACGCCGGCTTCACTGGACACGAGCGAGTCAAAGTCACTGACGCCGGCTTCACTGGACACGAGCGAGTCAAAGTCACTGACGCCGGCTTCACTGGACACGAGCGAGTCAAAGTCACTGACGCCGGCTTCACTGGACACGAGCGAGTCAAGAGTCACTGACGCCGGCTTCACTGGACACGAGCGAGTCAAAGTCACTGACGCCGGCTTCACTGGACACGAGCGAGTCAAGAGTCACTGACGCCGGCTTCACTGGACACGAGCGAGTCAAAGTCACTGACGCCGGCTTCACTGGACACGAGCGAGTCAAGAGTCACTGACACCGGCTTCACTGGACACGAGCGAGTCAAAGTCACTGACGCCGGCTTCACTGGACACGAGCGAGTCAAAGTCACTGACGCCGGCTTCACTGGACACGAGCGAGTCAAAGTCACTGACGCCGGCTTCACTGGACACGAGCGAGTCAAAGTCACTGACGCCGGCTTCACTGGACACGAGCGAGTCAAAGTCACTGACGCCGGCTTCACTGGACACGAGCGAGTCAAGAGTCACTGACGCCGGCTTCACTGGACACGAGCGAGTCAAGAGTCACTGACGCCGGCTTCACTGGACACGAGCGAGTCAAAGTCACTGACGCCGGCTTCACTGGACACGAGCGAGTCAAAGTCACTGACGCCGGCTTCACTGGACACGAGCGAGTCAAAGTCACTGACGCCGGCTTCACTGGACACGAGCGAGTCAAAGTCACTGACGCCGGCTTCACTGGACACGAGCGAGTCAAAGTCACTGACGCCAGCTTCACTGGACACGAGCGAGTCAAAGTCACTGACGCCGGCTTCACTGGACACGAGCGAGTCAAAGTCACTGACGCCGGCTTCAATGGACACCAGCGAGTCAAAGTCACTGACGCCAGCTTCACTGGACACGAGCGAGTCAAAGTCACTGACGCCGGCTTCACTGGACACGAGCGAGTCAAAGTCACTGACGCCGGCTTCAATGGACACCAGCGAGTCAAAGTCACTGACGCCGGCTTCACTGGACACGAGCGAGTCAAAGTCACTGACACCGGCTTCACTGGACACGAGCGAGTCAAAGTCACTGACGCCGGCTTCACTGGACACGAGCGAGTCAAAGTCACTGACGCCGGCTTCACTGGACACGAGCGAGTCAAAGTCACTGACACCGGCTTCACTGGACACGAGCGAGTCAAAGTCACTGACACCGGCTTCACTGGACACGAGCGAGTCAAAGTCACTGACGCCGGCTTCACTGGACACGAGCGAGTCAAAGTCACTGATGCCGGCTTCACTGGACACGAGCGAGTCAAGAGTCACTGATGCCGGCTTCACTGAACACGAGCGAGTCAAAGTCACTGACGCCAGCTTCACTGGACACGAGCGAGTCAAAGTCACTGACGCCGGCTTCACTGGACACGAGCGAGTCAAAGTCACTGACGCCGGCTTCACTGGACACGAGCGAGTCAAGAGTCACTGACACCGGCTTCACTGGACACGAGCGAGTCAAAGTCACTGACGCCAGCTTCACTGGACACGAGCGAGTCAAAGTCACTGACGCCGGCTTCACTGGACACGAGCGAGTCAAGAGTCACTGACACCGGCTTCACTGGACACGAGCGAGTCAAAGTCACTGACGCCGGCTTCACTGGACACGAGCGAGTCAAAGTCACTGACGCCGGCTTCACTGGACACGAGCGAGTCAAAGTCACTGACGCCGGCTTCACTGGACACGAGCGAGTCAAAGTCACTGACGCCGGCTTCACTGGACACGAGCGAGTCAAGAGTCACTGACACCGGCTTCACTGGACACGAGCGAGTCAAAGTCACTGACGCCGGCTTCACTGGACACGAGCGAGTCAAAGTCACTGACGCCGGCTTCACTGGACACGAGCGAGTCAAAGTCACTGACGCCGGCTTCACTGGACACGAGCGAGTCAAAGTCACTGACGCCGGCTTCACTGGACACGAGCGAGTCAAAGTCACTGACGCCGGCTTCACTGGACACGAGCGAGTCAAGAGTCACTGACACCGGCTTCACTGGACACGAGCGAGTCAAAGTCACTGACGCCAGCTTCACTGGACACGAGCGAGTCAAAGTCACTGACGCCGGCTTCACTGGACACGAGCGAGTCAAGAGTCACTGACACCGGCTTCACTGGACACGAGCGAGTCAAAGTCACTGACGCCGGCTTCACTGGACACGAGCGAGTCAAAGTCACTGACGCCGGCTTCACTGGACACGAGCGAGTCAAAGTCACTGACGCCGGCTTCACTGGACACGAGCGAGTCAAAGTCACTGACGCCGGCTTCACTGGACACGAGCGAGGCAAGAGTCACTGACGCCGGCTTCACTGGACACGAGCGAGTCAAAGTCACTGACGCCGGCTTCACTGGACACGAGCGAGTCAAAGTCACTGACGCCGGCTTCACTGGACACGAGCGAGTCAAGAGTCACTGACGCCGGCTTCACTGGACACGAGCGAGTCAAGAGTCACTGACGCCGGCTTCACTGGACACGAGTGAGTCAAGAGTCACTGACGCCGGCTTCACTGGACACGAGCGAGTCAAAGTCACTGACGCCGGCTTCACTGGACACGAGCGAGTCAAGAGTCACTGACGCCGGCTTCACTGGACACGAGCGAGGCAAGAGTCACTGACGCCGGCTTCACTGGACACGAGCGAGTCAAGAGTCACTGACGCCGGCTTCACTGGACACGAGCGAGTCAAGAGTCACTGACGCCGGCTTCACTGGACACGAGCGAGTCAAAGTCACTGACACCGGCTTCACTGGACACGAGCGAGTCAAGAGTCACTGACACCGGCTTCACTGGACACGAGCGAGTCAAAGTCACTGACGCCAGCTTCACTGGACACGAGCGAGTCAAAGTCACTGACACCGGCTTCACTGGACACGAGCGAGTCAAAGTCACTGATGCCGGCTTCACTGGACACGAGCGAGTCAAAGTCACTGACGCCGGCTTCACTGGACACGAGCGAGTCAAAGTCACTGACACCGGCTTCACTGGACACGAGCGAGTCAAAGTCACTGACGCCGGCTTCACTGGACACGAGCGAGTCAAAGTCACTGACGCCGGCTTCACTGGACACGAGCGAGTCAAGAGTCACTGACACCGGCTTCACTGGACACGAGCGAGTCAAAGTCACTGACGCCGGCTTCACTGGACACGAGCGAGTCAAAGTCACTGACGCCGGCTTCACTGGACACGAGCGAGTCAAAGTCACTGACGCCGGCTTCACTGGACACGAGCGAGTCAAGAGTCACTGACGCCGGCTTCACTGGACACGAGCGAGTCAAAGTCACTGACGCCGGCTTCACTGGACACGAGCGAGTCAAGAGTCACTGACGCCGGCTTCACTGGACACGAGCGAGTCAAAGTCACTGACGCCGGCTTCACTGGACACGAGCGAGTCAAAGTCACTGACGCCGGCTTCACTGGACACGAGCGAGTCAAGAGTCACTGACGCCGGCTTCACTGGACACGAGCGAGTCAAAGTCACTGACGCCGGCTTCACTGGACACGAGCGAGTCAAAGTCACTGACGCCGGCTTCACTGGACACGAGCGAGTCAAGAGTCACTGACGCCGGCTTCACTGGACACGAGCGAGTCAAAGTCACTGACACCGGCTTCACTGGACACGAGCGAGTCAAAGTCACTGACGCCGGCTTCACTGGACACGAGCGAGTCAAAGTCACTGACGCCGGCTTCACTGGACACGAGCGAGTCAAGAGTCACTGACGCCGGCTTCACTGGACACGAGCGAGTCAAAGTCACTGACGCCGGCTTCACTGGACACGAGCGAGTCAAAGTCACTGACGCCGGCTTCACTGGACACGAGCGAGTCAAAGTCACTGACGCCGGCTTCACTGGACACGAGCGAGTCAAAGTCACTGACGCCGGCTTCACTGGACACGAGCGAGTCAAAGTCACTGACGCCGGCTTCACTGGACACGAGCGAGTCAAAGTCACTGACGCCGGCTTCACTGGACACGAGCGAGTCAAGAGTCACTGACGCCGGCTTCACTGGACACGAGCGAGTCAAAGTCACTGACGCCGGCTTCACTGGACACGAGCGAGTCAAAGTCACTGACGCCGGCTTCACTGGACACGAGCGAGTCAA
>NC_137130.1:45533335-45558335 GCF_949319135.1 Squalius cephalus | reverse complement strand
GGTATCTTATCGGTATGCTGTCACCTTACTACAGGTAAGTATTGTACTGAGATTTAATAAGATTAATAAAAAAAAAGAAAAAAAGAAAAAAAGAAAATCTAAAAATTCACCATAAGTATCTCTTTGATACCAATCTTTCATTTGAAAGTCACGTGTCTAGTATCTGTAAAACCGCATTTTTCCATCTTAAAAATATATCTAAATTACGCCATATGCTCTCATTGACAAATGCGGAACAATTAGTTCATGCGTTCATAGGGTTGGGTACCGAAACCCGGTTCCAATAGGGAACCGGTTCCGACGTAAACGGTAGTAACCAGACCGAATAAGAACGAAACTTTCGGTGCCTGATTTCGGTGCCTGACGTTTTTTTCCGCCCCCTATAAAACATCTCGCGGCACGAATGATCCAATAATAAACCATCTCCAGTTAACCAGCAAAGCATTCATTTAGTTCATTTGTTAAATAAGAGACGATCTAGCGCTGAAATGTGTTTTTTTAAATCAAGTGATCAAAGTGCTCGTTGCCGCTGCGATCAGTGGCTCGGATACAGTGTTTTCTCGTGGCTCGCGCACACCGCACTTCACTCGGACGCGCGCTTCAATACGTTGCGGAGATCGATCTATTTATGAGGCGCCGTCTATATGATTATGTGCGCGGAGAGTTTGTGTGTGTGTGCTCGCGTCTCAGATGAGTATGTGCGCGGAGAGTTTGTGTGAGTGTGTGTGTTCGCGTCTCAGATGAGTATGTGCGCGGAGAGTTTGTGTGAGTGTGTGTGTGTGTGTGTGTGTGCTCGCGTCTCAGATGAGTATGTGCGCGGAGAGTTTGTGTGAGTGTGTGTGTGTGTGTGTGTGTGCTCGCGTCTCAGATGAGTATGTGCGCGGAGAGTTCCGCGCGTCTAGTGTGTGTAGAGTTTGCGTGTGTGTGCGTGAGCGACTTTAGAAGTTGTGCATTTCATATCCTCCTGGGACCCAGAAAAAAAAAGTTTTTTGAATTTAGTTTTTTTCCATGTCATCACACTGTTTAGATCACAATAAACAAATGGTAAAAAAACATTTTTGCAAAATAATATTTTATTCATACGTTATGCTATGTCCTCTGTTGTGGACGCCAGGACTAAGTTGTTTAAAAAATAAAATGACATGAAATTATATGTATAGGCAAAAACAATGGGATTTTTTTTTCAATCACCAATAAATTTGGGGGTTTCAGGATTTTTTCAACCAAAATATGTATAAAGATTATTCTCAACTATGTTATGAAAGAAATAACGGAATGAATTGATACACCATTTTACATTATGCAGTATGTGGGTAAAATGTCCATAAATTAATATTCCCATTCAATGCAATGTATATATAAACTGTATCTAATTTGCACCTTAATGTGTTCTTGGAGCAACATTTAATGAAAAAAGAAGTGTAATAATTGGAGTAATAATTGGCAACATTTTAATAATAATATCTAATATTTCATAGGAATACTGATGTATAATTTATTTCCATATTCACTTGTTGTGTCTCACAAAATGCCTGATAAACATGATGTAAGTCCTGATGTCCTCTACAGTGGACACGTTTGAAATCAACGCCCTGTTCTGGAACAGAAAGTAATTTTTTTATTTGAAACCCCTTAACATTTTCCTGAGATGTTGTTTTATGAAATACAATTTGAAAAGTAGTCCAATTTAAATTATAATTACAATATATTATCATATTTCCATAAGAATGCTACATTTGATCACTAAATTAATGTCAGACATTTTTAAAGACCAAGGAGAAGTTGCTTTCATGGTGAAACCTCCAAACATTTGGTATCTCTGAAAAGTCCTGAATGTGCTCTTTACAGGACACCCAGGTGTGACATGTGACATGTATGATGTCAGAGAAATTCACTAAAATATAATGTCCACTACAGTGGACAAAAGTCTATTCTTGGGTCCCAGGAGGATATATATTATTTTGAGCATTCAGCAGTATACATGTATGTGTGACTACCTAGTATACGTGTATGCAAGGGTTTCATATGTGCGTGAATGAAGTTTGATTTAAGCCCTAGATGGCGCCTCATAACCTATCTATTCGTTCTGGTGAAATCTCAAAATATAATGGACACAAAGTGTCCCTGCTTGATATACAACCACTGATGAGCATAATCGGTTTAAAAAAATAAAATAAAAATAAAAAACTACAAATGCGGATTATAGAACCCAAAACCTCTGACACGCTTGACTAAAGTTCAAGTTCAGCTGCCAGTGTTCCTCTTCGGGTAAGTCTAGTATTTTAATGCCAACTGCAAATCTTGCATATCAAGTATGAAGTATATCAATATTCAAGTATATTTATATGAGGCTATACTGTGTGTGTTAAATATTTCTGCTCAGTGTCAGATATTTCTCTGTTCTGTAAAAGTCATAATATGAGAAGACAAAATTTTGATCTTAACTCAAGTGTTTTGTGCTACATCAGTAGCCTTTTAAAGGGCACAATTTTTCATTTAATCAGAAAATCTTTTTCAGAAAATCACACACACACACACACACACACACACACACACACACACACACACACACACAGAGGTATTATTTTTTTGATAAAGTGTGTGCAGTTTAGTTTTCTTAAGTACCGTTTCAAGAACCGTTTAAGCACCGGAACCGTTTGAAAAATACCGAGTAGGTACTGGTATCGGATAAAACCCAACCGATACCCAACCCTATGCGTTCATGACCTCAAGGCTAGATTATTGTAATGCTCTACTGGGTGGTTGCCCTGCACGCTTAATAAACAAACTACAGCTGGTCCAAAACGCAGCAGCTCGAGTTCTTACCAGAACCAGGAAGTATGACCATATTAGCCCGGTTCTGTCAACACTGCATTGGCTCCCTATTAAACATTGCATCAATTTTAAAATATTGCTGATTACTTACAAAGCACTAAATGGTTTAGCTCCGCAGTACTTGAGCGAGCTCTTAACGCATTATAGTCCTTCACGTCTATTGCGATCTCAAAATTCCGGCCAGTTGATAATACCTAGAATATCAAAATCGACTGCTGGCGGTAGATCCTTTTCCTATTTAGCACCAAAACTCTGGAACAGTCTTCCTACCATTGTCCGGGAAGCAGACACACTCTGTCAGTTCAAAGCCAGATTAAAGACACATCTCTTTGACCTAGCTTTCACATAATACATTATAGACTTCTATAATTTAATGTTAGGCTGCATAGATTAGGTCAGCCGGAACCGGGAACACTTCCCATAAATCCTGATGTACTCGTTACATCATGAGAATGGCATCTACGCTAATTTTAGTGTCTGTGTTTATCCCGAGGTTTTCCCGCAGCCTGCCGGATCCGGGCCGTATCCAGATCTGATGAAGGACCTTCGCCTGGACCCGATGACAACGCAGTGCTGAAGTGCCAACTAGTCTCTCCCTATGGAGGATCCCACTACCACTCTACAGATAAGGCGTTGTCGGGAAATTTTGTTTCGCGTTCCTACCCCAAAGCAACAAAATAAAATAAAATTCGTTATCAAAATTTATAGGGAAAGACAAGTACTTTGTTTAGGCTTGGCTTGTAGGGAATTCCAAACCTGCGTATATTCAAACGCACATAACTATAGAACCCATTCTAAATGCGCATGTGAACGCCATCAGTGTTTCTCACATCTTCGCGTTTAAAGTCTTTGTAGAGGGAATGGTGTCGTCTTAGCGGCCCCTAATTTAATAACAAATGATCGTTGCGACGGAAGCAAATCAATCAAAACTAACTTTAGATGGAAATAACTTAACTCTGCTATAAAGCCCAAACAATCTCTGTTACCTTAAATTATACGCTTATCTCTGTAAAGCTGCTTTGGAACAATCTACATTGTTAAAAGCGCTATATAAATGAAGATGACTTGACTTGACTTGACTTAAGGCAGGGCATTTATTTCTCGTCTGTTAACACTGGCCATAGTCGAAGGGTGCATATCCGTTCAGATTTGGACATTTGGAATAGCAAAGGTCAGATATATTACCAAGCCTGCTCAGACTCCGTTCATTCGCGCTTCACCGAAATTATCTTATAGCAGCTGCTAACATCTCTGGGTTCGAAGTGGTGGCAAAATTTATGTTGTATGTGCTAACGAAGCTCGGTTGCATCACTAAGGCAGATCTTGTTAGACGATCATGCTATTCCCGAGACGTTCAGCTGGCAATCAGTAGTCTCCAATTTCATGATTAAGGTCACGCAAGCACATTCCTGACCACTGCAATGCCATAGCTACGCACTGTAGTCTTCAGGCGGCTCTGCCTTTCAGCAACCCTTATCCATCACCCTGCCCTCCTCTAACTGTGATCAAATAAATTAGTCACTCTGCTCAATCCAGCTAGACAGTTTATCACTGAAGATGTGACTCCCTGCACCTTAAAAGCTTATATTTCTGCAGAATTGATTATATGTTTCGCTTTTCTTTCAGATTCCTTATTTCTTAACCGGATCACGGCCGGTTGTTCCTTCCTTATCTACAATTAGTAAAATCGATGTGTGGTGGGTCTCAGTGTCCCCATGGTGTGTGTGAGGGGTTTGGCTTGGAATGTCCTAAATATTTTTCATATCCTATGCTGGAATTGTTATTGAGGGTGAGTAAAGAACATGGTTTTTGTCGTCCCTTTGGATGCAGTCGAGCTGCTGCTCCCGGAACAGGGCTGGAGTTCAACAGCTCGTTTTGCAGCTTTGATTACCTCTCACAGACACTTTAAAACTTCTAGCTTATAGTCAAACCAAGTCAGCCAAAGATGGAGAGACCCAAGAAGCATCAACATGTAGACCCCATTTCCGGATGGTTAGTTGATGTATCATGTAGCTTATGTGTAGTTATCTTCTAGTATTGAATAGCTCATTCTCTTTGTTATGCTATAAATCATATTCCGGGAGCTGAATATATAACTTTATGGTTTGTGATGCCACTAATCCAAAGGATGCCGCACAGTCCCTCTCAGCATTGTTGTAGTCCTTAAAAAGCGATCTCTTTAAATTAAGTCTTCAATGCTTGAACTTTGTGCATTGTAACTTTGCAGATGTTGATTATGCTTTAACAGTAACATTACAGAAGAGTGAAATCCATTTAACCCCCCTTTATTACCTCCCATCCTTATTGGTTTCTTTTCCTATTTTCCTATTCAGATCGTATCCATGTTTAACTATGTTCATGGCTCTTCAGATTTTCTTCAGATCTAACACTCCGATCTTGCCCTAGGTCCTCCTTTTTCTGATTCACCTTCTCCCTAATTTCTTTACTCTTTCTTAAGCACTCCAACCGACTCAAGTTCTGGTATCATATCAACAATTTCTAAAATTAGCAATACATTTTGTCCCTTCTCATCTGATTACATTCCTAACAATCTGCTCTAGATTCTCAGATCACTTTCCCTATTTTCCTACCTACGAAGCATCTCTCTCTAAAGCCTGGTTCAGGACTCATCTAGTTATGTCCTCAAAAGCTGCAGTTATCTCCCCTCCAGTATAACGGTCATTCATTTAGGATTGGGGCAGCCACTACAGCAGCTGAACGTGCATTCTACTTCAGCTTTCAAGATCCTGGGCAGATAGTCTTCCTCTGCATTCAAGTCTTATATAAGACCCGATTCTAAAACTATTCTTCAAGCCCAGCAAGCTCTACAATAACCATAAGGTAAATAACTATGCAACTACTGGTGGTGGTGTCATAATCTTATTTCCTTCATCCTATTATTATTCTAGCCAGCACTCCTCAATGACTATCTAGTCAACTATTATGTGTGGCCTAGCGGCTCTGTTCAATGTGGCCTCGTCTCTATGTGGCTGTAGCAGCCGTTGTGCCTTTGTTACATGTTCGTCAATTGATTAATAAAAAATAAAATAAAATAAATAAATAAATAAAAATAGAAGGCTATTTTATGCGATATTCATGTTCTATGTGGTCTACTGTGACCGTGTAGCCTAATGTGGCTGTCCCGTGGTCTTGTGGCCATAAAGTATGGCAGGTTCTGTGTGGCCTAGTGGCTCTGTCTTGTTGGCCTCGTTCAGTGTGGCTTAGCAGCCTTGTGGCCCGGTGGGCCTCATCTCTGTGTCGGTCTCATGGCTTCGTGGTACCATGTTGCCATATCCTATGTTCGGCCTCCAAGGCTGTGGCCCTTATGGCCTTGTTCTGTGTGGCTTAGTGGCCGTTGTCTGTACGTCTCGTCTAAGTGTGGGTTTATGGTTTGGAACTCTTTATGTTCTGTGTGGTCTACTGTGACCGTGTAGCCTAATGTGGCCTTGTCTCGTGGTCTTGTGGCCTTCATGGCATGGTTAAATGTGGCCTAGTGGCCTTGTACTCAAGTATGTCTGTTTACGTGTGGCATTAGTGGCCTTGTGGCCACGTGGGCCTTGTGTACATGTGGGGCTTGGCGCCTTGTGGCAGATGTTTGCCTTGTCCTTTTAAAAGATGCCTGAACGGCCAGTGGCCCCTTTGGGGCTTAGGTTTAATGTGGCTTAGATGCCGTAGTCTTGTGTGGTTTGTCTTCATGTGGCTCTAGTGGCTTGGTCTTGTCCTTAAAAGATGCAATGGTGGCCAGTCGCCCCCCAGGGCATAGGTTTGCGTGGTCTTAAGGCCCGTTGTATCTTGTCTTTTATTTAAAAAAAAACAAAAAAAAACCTTATGTGTTGTCCAGTCTTACCTCGTCTCTTTGTGGCATTAGCGGCCGTTGTGGCTTAGAAGCCTCGTCTCTGTGGTCTATTGTGGCCGTGTGGCTCATTAAAGCCTCGTCTCTGTGGTCTATAAAGGCCATGTGGTCCAATGAGGCCAGAGTCTGTGTTATGCTCAGCCCCAGGCGGCTGCTATATGTGGTCCAATGAGGCCTGTTTATTATTTTTGCCAAGGCGGCTGTCTGTGTGGTCCAATGTGGCCTTGTCCATGCAAGCCAAAAGTGGCATTGCCGGTCCATGAGGCCTTGTCTCTGTGTTTTCTTAGGAGTGAACTGGCAATTTAAAAAATAAAAAATAAATAAATAAATAAATAAAAACATAGTTATATTAGAATTAATTGTCCTTCTTCCCTATTAAACTTTAGGCACGCTGTATTTTTCACATCTAATTTGTATCTTCACCATTTGTATTTTCCTTCTCTATTTTCAGGAACCCCAGGACTCTAGACTGGTGGGTATACTCAGTTACCATCTTTTGGGGGTTGGCGTGCCCCGTCCCGGTGTATTCATACTCCACCTATTTTTGGGGGTCAGCTGCGCCCCTGCCTTCATCTTTAGGCAGGAATTGCAGATCCGATACTCTCGGATTATGCACTACGGACGGGGCCTACGCCAAATGACTTTGTAGAGTATCAGCTTGCTGAGCTGTCAATAAATGTATGGTTTATTGAAATAACTCTCCCGAGTCTTTCTGGTAGAAATGAAAGCTTTAGCATAAGTTCTGCTGGGAAGACTCAATTACTACGTCACTTATTGCCTTCACTTCTATCCAATCATATTCTTATGCTCACTGTATAAAAGCACGGTACTTACACATGTTTGAATTCGCAGATACTGAAGCTACGATTACCCCCATCCTCCCCACCACCACCAGGATGGTCCCGTCCATACCTCCCAGGGGGGTCGGCTGCGCCCCTGCCTTCATCTTTAGGCAGGAATTGCAGATCCGATACTCTCGGATTATGCACTACGGACGGGGCCTACGCCAAATGACTTTGTAGATTATCAGCTTGCTGAGCTGTCAATAAATGTATAGTATAAATGTATGTCTTTCTGCTAGATCTGCTTATTTTTCAAACCTATTAGAAGAAAATAAAACAAATTCTAGGTATTTATTTGAAACAGTGGCTAAACTAATGAATAAATAAAGCTTCAAGCACCGAAGTTTCCAAGCAGCACAGCAGTAATGACTTTATGAACTTCTTCACTTATAAGATTGATAATATCAGGGAGAAAATTATAACTATGCAACCGTCTACTACAGTATCACATCAGGCAGTGCATCGTAGTCTCCCTGAGGGAAAATTTGATTCATTCGTTGCTATAGGAGAGGAAGAATTTACTAAACTCATTAAATCATCTAAATCTACAACATGTATGTTAGACCCTATACCGACTAAGCTACTGAAAGAGATGCTTCCAGAGGTCATAGATCCTCTTCTTAATATCATTAATTCATCTTTGTCTCTAGGATACGTACCAAAAACTTTAAGCTGGCTATGATTAAACCGCTTGTTAAAAAAACACAACTTGATCCTACAGAATTAGTCAATTACAGGCCGATCTCGAATCTACCTTTTCTGTCAAAGATATTAGAAAAAGCAGTATCCTCACAACTGTGTTCCTTTTTAGAAAGAAATGATATCTGGAGGATTTCCAGTCAGGATTTAGACCGTACCATAGTACCGAGACGGCTCTCATTAGAGTCACACATGATTAGCTCCTATCATCCGATCGTGGTTGTGTCTCGCTATTAGTGTTACTCGATCTTAGTGCTGCATTTGACACCATTGACCACAACATTCTTTTAAATAGACTAGAAAACTATGTTGGCATTAGTGGAATTGCACTAGCATGGTTTAAATCATACTTATCTGACCGTTATCAGTTTGTAGCAGTAAATGAAGAGATGTCTCATCGATCACAAGTTGAGTATGGCGTACCACAAGGCTCAGTACTAGGACCGCTGCTGTTCACTCTGTACATGCTACCATTAGGAGATATCATGCATATTATGCTGATGATACTCAGCTCTATATTTCTTCGTGCCTCGATGGAACTTAGTTTGATGACTAGTAATTTCCTACTAATTAATTCAGAAAAAACAGAGTTTCTAATTGGACCAAAAATATAATCACGTAATAGCCTAGAATACTGTCTAACACTTGATGGCTGCTCTTTAACGCATTACATTCCTTCACGTCTATCGCGATCTCAAAATTCCGGCCAGTTGATAATACCTAGAATATCTAAATCGACTGCTGGCGGTAGATCCTTTTCCTATTTAGCACCAAAACTCTGGAACAGTCTTCCTAAGATTGTCCGGGAAGCAGACACACTCTGTCAGTTCAAATCTAGACTAAAAACACATCTCTTTGACCTAGCATTCACATAACACATTATACATTCCTATAATTCAAATCAGTTAAATGAATATTAGGCTGCATAAATTAGGTCAACCGGATCCGGGCCGTATCCAGATCAGATGGAGGACCTGCACCTAGACACGTCCACAACGCATCCCTGAAGTGTCAGTAGAGATTGTGTCAACTAGACTCTCCCCTGTGAAGGCCTCATCGACACTACAGCCATCGGCACTGATCCTCAACAAACTCGTCTCCATACCGGCGTGACTCCGATCTTCAACCAGATGGAACTGGATAATATTCTGAATGTTCTGATGAGAAGTTCCAATAGGACGTCTGACCTGTAATGCTCCTGAATCATAATCACACACTGTTCGCTTGTTGGCCAGAGGAGAACTGAGCGACTGAGTCTGGGTTTCTCCCTAGGTTTTTTCTCCATTCTGCAACTGATGGAGTTTTGGTTCCTTGCAATTGTCGCCTTTTTCCACCTTGTTTCACCTTTGTTGCCATTGGCTTGCTTGGTTAGGGACATTTAATTTAATATTCAACATATATTATTTATTATATTATATAAATTATTATTTTCCTGTTTTCCTTGTAAAGCTGCTTTGAAACAATCTGTATTGTAAAAAGTGCTATATAAATAAAGGTGACTTGACTTGATTATACTGCAACCAAAGGAATATACCAGGTTCAATATGTCAAGTTCAGTTGACAGCATTGGTGGCATAATGATGATTACCACAACAATTTATTCAATTATTTAATTTATTTCTGGCAGTTATGCAGCACTGACGGTAAACAAGCCTTGAGCTGTGTTTCACACACACAGCCTCAGTTTCTCCTTTCAGCCCGAGCAGATGAGGAAGCACTCACACACACACACACACACACACACACACACACACACACACACACACACACACACACACAGCCTCAGTTTCTCCTTTCAGCCCGAGCAGCAGAAGGAACTCGCTCACATGCGCACACACACACACACACACACAATGGCCTCAGTTTCTCCTTTCAGACTGAGCAGCAGAGGGAGCTTTCTCTCTCTAACACACACACACGGCCTCAGTTTCTCCTGTCTTCCAGCAGCACAGGGAGCTCACACACACAAACACACACACACACACACACACACGCTCTTATGGCCTCAGTTTCTCCTTACAGCCTGAGCAGCAGAGGGAGCTCACACACACTAACTTCACTAACACAGAACCCGTAATATAACCGTAAGTCTTAATCATAAACTGAAAAAATAAGATTAATTGAATGGCCATTTAAATGGTAATTTTTCAAGATAAAATCACTTGAGTCCACATCACATCTTAATGAGAAGAAAAGTCGAGTTACCTGTGGGTCAGCGGGCCGATGGCTCGGTTCGGACACACTGCCGTTAGAGAAGGCTTCTGAGCGCGGCGGTACAGCGGGCGGCTGCTTCTGCATCACCGCGGCCTGAGGAGAACCCTGAACATTCCTCCTGTGCCGCTCGTCCGCCTGCAACACAACAGCTGTCAGAGTCAAACAAACCTTCAGTCAAGCAAACCTTCAGACAAACAAACCTTCAGTCAAACAAACCTTCAGTCAAACAAACCTTAAGAGTCAAACCTTCAGTGTCAAACAAACATTCAGAGTCAAACAAACCTTCAGTCAAACAAACCTTCAGTCAAACAAATCTTCAGTCAAACATTCAGTCAAACAAACCTTCAGTCAAACAAACCTTAAGTCAAACAAACCTTCGGTCAAACAAACCTTCAGTCAAACAAACCTTCAGTCAAACAAATCTTCAGTCAAACATTCAGTCAAACAAACCTTCAGTCAAACAACCCTTCAGAGTCAAACCTTCAGTCAAACAAACATTCAGAGTCAAACAAACCTTCAGTGTCAAACAAACCTTCAGTCAAACAAACCTTCAGTCAAACAAACCTTCAGTCAAACAAATCTTCAGTCAAACATTCAGTCAAACAAACCTTCAGTCAAACAAACCTTAAGTCAAACAAACCTTCAGTCAAACAAATCTTCAGTCAAACATTCAGTCAAACAAACCTTCAGTCAAACAACCCTTCAGAGTCAAACCTTCAGTCAAACAAACCTTCAGTCAAACAAACCTTCAGAGTCAAACAAACATTCAGAGTCAAACAAATCTTCAGTCAAACAAACCTTCAGAGTCAAACATTCAGTCAAACAAACCTTCAGAGTCAAACCTTCAGTCAAACAAACCTTCAGTGTCAAACAAACCTTCAGAGTCAAACCTTCAGTCAAACAAACCTTCAGTCAAACAAACCTTCAGTCAAACAAATCTTCAGTCAAACATTCAGTCAAACAAACCTTCAGTCAAACAAACCTTCAGAGTCAAACATTCAGTCAAACAAACCTTCAGAGTCAAACCTTCAGTCAAACAAACCTTCAGTGTCAAACAAACCTTCAGAGTCAAACCTTCAGTCAAACAAACCTTCAGTCAAACAAACCTTCAGTCAAACAAACCTTCAGTCAAACAAATCTTCAGTCAAACATTCAGTCAAACAAACCTTCAGTCAAACAAACCTTCAGAGTCAAACCTTCAGTCAAACAAACATTCAGAGTCAAACAAACCTTCAGTCAAGCAAACCTTCAGTGTCAAACAAACCTTCAGTCAAACAAACCTTCAGAGTCAAACAAACATTCAGAGTCAAACAAATCTTCAGTCAAACAAACCTTCAGAGTCAAACAAACCTACAGAGTCAAACCTTCAGTCAAACAAACCTTCAGTCAAACAAACCTTCAGTCAAACAAACCTTCAGAGTCAAACAAATCTTCAGTCAAACAAACCTTCAGTCAAACAAACCTTAGATCAAACACACCTTCAGTCAAACAAACTCCAGTGTCAAACAAACCTTCAGTCAAACAAACCTTCAGTCAAACATTCAGTCAAACAAACCTTCAGTCAAACAAACCTTCAGAGTCAAACAAACCTTAAGTCAAACAAACCTTAAGTCAAACAAACCTTAAGTCAAACAAACCTTCAGATTCAAACAAACCTTCAGAGTCAAACCTTTAGAGTCAAATAAACCTTAATTCAAACAAACCTTCAGTCAAACAAACCTTAAGAGTCAAATAAACCTTAAGTCAAACACACCTTCAGTCAAACAAACCTTAAGAGTCAAACCTTCAGTGTCAAACAAACCTTCAGTGTCAAACAAACCTTCAGAGTCAAACAAACCTTCAGTGTCAAACAAACCTTAAGAGTCAAACCTTCAGTGTCAAACAAACCTTCAGAGTCAAACAAACCTTCAGAGTCAAACAAACCTACAGAGTCAAACCTTCAGTCAAACAAACCTTCAGTCAAACAAACCTTCAGTCAAACAAACCTTCAGTCAAACAAACCTTCAGAGTCAAACAAATCTTCAGTCAAACAAACCTTAGATAAAACACACCTTCAGTCAAACAAACTCCAGTGTCAAACAAACCTTCAGTCAAACATTCAGTCAAACAAACCTTCAGAGTCAAACAAACCTTAAGTCAAACAAACCTTCAGATTCAAACAAACCTTCAGAGTCAAACCTTCTGTCAAACAAACCTTCAGAGTCAAATAAACCTTAATTCAAACAAACCTTCAGTCAAACAAACCTTAAGAGTCAAATAAACCTTTAGAGTCAAATAAACCTTAATTCAAACAAACCTTCAGTCAAACAAACCTTAAGAGTCAAATAAACCTTAAGTCAAACACACCTTCAGTCAAACAAACCTTAAGAGTCAAACCTTCAGTGTCAAACAAACCTTCAGAGTCAAACAAACCTTCAGTCAAGCAAACCTTCAGTGTCAAACATTCAGAGTCAAACAAACCTTCAGTCAAACCTTCAGTCAAACAAACCTTCAGAGTCAAACATTCAGTCAAACAAACCTTCAGTCAAACAAACCTTCAGAGTCAAACAAACCTTCAGTCAAACAAACCTTCAGTCAAACAAATCTTCAGTCAAACCTTCAGTCAAACAAACCTTCAGTCAAACAAACCTTCAGTCAAACAAACCTTCAGTCAAACAAATATTCAGTCAAACATTCAGTCAAACAAACCTTCAGTCAAACAAACCTTCAGAGTCAAACCTTCAGTCAAACAAACATTCAGAGTCAAACAAACCTTCAGTCAAACAAACCTTCAGTGTCAAACAAACCTTCAGTCAAACAAACCTTCAGAGTCAAACAAACATTCAGAGTCAAACAAATCTTCAGTCAAACAAACCTTCAGAGTCAAACATTCAGTCAAACAAACCTTCAGAGTCAAACCTTCAGTCAAACAAACCTTCAGTGTCAAACAAACCAACAGAGTCAAACCTTCAGTCAAACAAACCTTCAGTCAAACAAACCTTCAGTCAAACAAACCTTCAGTCAAACAAATCTTCAGTCAAACATTCAGTCAAACAAACCTTCAGTCAAACAAACATTCAGAGTCAAACAAACCTTCAGTCAAGCAAACCTTCAGTATCAAACAAACCTTCAGTCAAACAAACCTTCAGAGTCAAACAAACATTCAGAGTCAAACAAATCTTCAGTCAAACAAACCTTCAGAGTCAAACATTCAGTCAAACAAACCTTCAGAGTCAAACCTTCAGTCAAACAAACCTTCAGAGTCAAACAAACCTACAGAGTCAAACCTTCAGTCAAACAAACCTTCAGTCAAACAAACCTTCAGAGTCAAACAAATCTTCAGTCAAACAAACCTTCAGTCAAACAAACCTTAGATCAAACACACCTTCAGTCAAACAAACCTCCAGTGTCAAACAAACCTTCAGTCAAACAAACCTTCAGAGTCAAACATTCAGTCAAACAAACCTTAAGTCAAACAAACCTTAAGTCAAACAAACCTTAAGTCAAACAAACCTTCAGATTCAAACAAACCTTCAGAGTCAAACCTTCTGTCAAACAAACCTTTAGAGTCAAATAAACCTTAATTCAAACAAACCTTCAGTCAAACAAACCTTAAGAGTCAAATAAACCTTAAGTCAAACACACCTTCAGTCAAACAAACCTTAAGAGTCAAACCTTCAGTGTCAAACAAACCTTCAGATTCAAACAAACCTTCAGTCAAGCAAACCTTCAGTGTCAAACATTCAGAGTCAAACAAACCTTCAGTCAAACCTTCAGTCAAACAAACCTTCAGAGTCAAACAAACCTTCAGTCAAACAAACCTTCAGAGTCAAACAAACCTTCAGTCAAACAAACCTTCAGTCAAACCTTCAGTCAAACAAACCTTCAGAGTCAAACAAACCTTCAGAGTCAAACAAACCTTCAGTCAAACAAACCTTCAGAGTCAAACCTTTAGAGTCAAACAAACCTTCAGAGTCAAACAAACCTTAAGTCAAACAAACCTTCAGAGTCAAACAAACCTTAAGTCAAACCAACCTTCAGAGTCAAACAAACCTTCAGTCAAACAAACCTTCAGTCAAACAAACCTTCAGTCAAACAAACCTTCAGATTCAAACAAACCTTCAGAGTCAAACCTTTAGAGTCAAACAAACCTTCAGAGTCAAACCTTTAGAGTCAAACAAACCTTCAGTCAAACAAACCTTCAGAGTCAAACAAACCTTCAGTCAAACAAACCTTCAGATTCAAACAAACATTCAGAGTCAAACCTTTAGAGTCAAACAAACCTTCAATCAAACAAACCTTTAGAGTCAAACAAACCTTCAGTCAAACAAACCTTCAGAGTCAAACAAACCTTCAGTAGTCAAACAAACCTTCAGAGTCAAACAAACCTTCGGAGTCAAACCTTCAGTCAAACAAACAAACATTCAGAGTCAAACAAATCTTAAGTCAAACAAACCTTCAGTCAAACAAACCTTCAGTCAAACAAACCTTCAGTCAAACCAACCTTCAGAGTCAAACAAACCTTCGGAGTCAAACCTTCAGTCAAACAAACAAACATTCAGAGTCAAACAAACCTTCAGTCAAACAAACAAACATTCAGAGTCAAACAAACCTTCAGTCAAACAAACCTTCAGAGTCAAACAAACCTTAAGTCAAACAAACCTCCAGACCTTCGGAGTCAAACCTTCAGTCAAACAAACAAACATTCAGAGTCAAACAAATCTTAAGTCAAACAAACCTTCAGTCAAACAAACCTTCAGTCAAACAAACCTTCGGAGTCAAACCTTCAGATTCAAACAAACCTTCAGAGTCAAACCTTTAGAGTCAAACAAACCTTCAATCAAACAAACCTTTAGAGTCAAACAAACCTTCAGTCAAACAAACCTTCAGAGTCAAACAAACCTTCAGAAGTCAAACAAACCTTCAGAGTCAAACAAACCTTCGGAGTCAAACCTTCAGTCAAACAAACAAACAAACATTCAGAGTCAAACAAACCTTCAGTCAAACAAACCTTCAGTCAAACAAACCTTCAGTCAAACAAACCTTCAGTCAAACAAACCTTCAGTCAAACAAACCTTCAGAGTCAAACAAACCTCCAGAGTCAAACAAACCTTCAAACAAATCTCCAGTGTCAAACAAACCTTCAGTCAAACAAACCTTCAGAGTCAAACAAACCTTCAAACAAATCTCCAGTGTCAAACAAACCTTCAGTCAAACAATCCTTCAGAGTCAAACAAACCTTCAGAGTCAAACAAACTTTCAGAGTCAAACATTCAGTCAAACAAACCTTCAGAATCAAACAAACCTTCAGTCAAACAAACCTTCAGAGTCAAACTTTTAGTCAAACAAATCTTCAGTCAAACAAACCTTCAGTCAAACAAACCTTCAGTCAAACAAACCTTCAGAGTCAAACCTTCAGTCAAACAAACCTTCAGTCAAACAAACCTTCAGAGTCAAACCTTCAGTCAAACAAACCTTCAGTCAAACAAACCTTCAGTCAAACAAACCTTCAGTCAAACAAACCTTCAGAGTCAAACAAACCTTCAGAGTCAAACAAACCTTTAGTCAAACAAACCTTCAGTCAAACAAACCTTCAGTCAAACCAACCTTCAGTCAAACCAACCTTCAGTCAAACCAACCTTCAGTCAAACAAACCTTCAGAGTCAAACAAACCTTCAGAGTCAAACAAACATTCAGAGTCAAACAAACATTCAGAGTCAAACAAATCTTCAGTCAAACAAACCTTCAGAGTCAAACATTCAGTCAAACAAACCTTCAGAGTCAAACCTTCAGTCAAACAAACCTTCAGTGTCAAACAAACCAACAGAGTCAAACCTTCAGTCAAACAAACCTTCAGTCAAACAAACCTTCAGTCAAACAAACCTTCAGTCAAACAAACCTTCAGTCAAACAAACCTTCAGTCAAACAAATCTTCAGTCAAACATTCAGTCAAACAAACCTTCAGTCAAACAAACATTCAGAGTCAAACAAACCTTCAGTCAAGCAAACCTTCAGTGTCAAACAAACCTTCAGTCAAACAAACCTTCAGAGTCAAACAAACATTCAGAGTCAAACAAATCTTCAGTCAAACAAACCTTCAGAGTCAAACATTCAGTCAAACAAACCTTCAGAGTCAAACCTTCAGTCAAACAAACCTTCAGAGTCAAACAAACCTACAGAGTCAAACCTTCAGTCAAACAAACCTTCAGTCAAACAAACCTTCAGAGTCAAACAAATCTTCAGTCAAACAAACCTTCAGTCAAACAAACCTTAGATCAAACACACCTTCAGTCAAACAAACCTCCAGTGTCAAACAAACCTTCAGTCAAACAAACCTTCAGAGTCAAACATTCAGTCAAACAAACCTTAAGTCAAACAAACCTTAAGTCAAACAAACCTTAAGTCAAACAAACCTTCAGATTCAAACAAACCTTCAGAGTCAAACCTTCTGTCAAACAAACCTTTAGAGTCAAATAAACCTTAATTCAAACAAACCTTCAGTCAAACAAACCTTAAGAGTCAAATAAACCTTAAGTCAAACACACCTTCAGTCAAACAAACCTTAAGAGTCAAACCTTCAGTGTCAAACAAACCTTCAGATTCAAACAAACCTTCAGTCAAGCAAACCTTCAGTGTCAAACATTCAGAGTCAAACAAACCTTCAGTCAAACAAACCTTCAGAGTCAAACCTTCAGTCAAACAAACCTTCAGAGTCAAACAAACCTTCAGTCAAACAAACCTTCAGAGTCAAACAAACCTTCAGTCAAACAAACCTTCAGTCAAACCTTCAGTCAAACAAACCTTCAGAGTCAAACAAACCTTCAGTCAAACAAACCTTCAGAGTCAAACAAACCTTCAGTCAAACAAACCTTCAGAGTCAAACCTTTAGAGTCAAACAAACCTTCAGAGTCAAACAAACCTTCAGTCAAACAAACCTTCAGAGTCAAACAAACCTTCAGTCAAACAAACCTTCAGTCAAACAAACCTTCAGTCAAACAAACCTTCAGAGTCAAACCTTTAGAGTCAAACAAACCTTCAATCAAACAAACCTTTAGAGTCAAACAAACCTTCAGTCAAACAAACCTTCAGAGTCAAACAAACCTTCAGAAGTCAAACAAACCTTCAGAGTCAAACAAACCTTCGGAGTCAAACCTTCAGTCAAACAAACAAACATTCAGAGTCAAACACACCTTCAGTCAAACAAACCTTCAGTCAAACAAACCTTCAGTCAAACAAACCTTCAGTCAAACAAACCTTCAGAGTCAAACAAACCTCCAGAATCAAACAAACCTTCAAACAAATCTCCAGTGTCAAACAAACCTTCAGTCAAACAAACCTTCAGAGTCAAACAAACCTTCAAACAAATCTCCAGTGTCAAACAAACCTTCAGTCAAACAATCCTTCAGAGTCAAACAAACCTTCAGAGTCAAACAAACTTTCAGAGTCAAACATTCAGTCAAACAAACCTTCAGAGTCAAACAAACCTTCAGAATCAAACAAACCTTCAGTCAAACAAACCTTCAGAGTCAAACTTTTAGTCAAACAAATCTTCAGTCAAACAAACCTTCAGTCAAACAAACCTTCAGTCAAACAAACCTTCAGTCAAACAAACCTTCAGAGTCAAACCTTCAGTCAAACAAACCTTCAGTCAAACAAACCTTCAGAGTCAAACCTTCAGTCAAACAAACCTTCAGTCAAACAAACCTTCAGTCAAACAAACCTTCAGTCAAACAAACCTTCAGTCAAACAAACCTTCAGAGTCAAACAAACCTTCAGAGTCAAACAAACCTTTAGTCAAACAAACCTTCAGTCAAACAAACCTTCAGTCAAACAAACCTTCAGTCAAACAAACCTTCAGTCAAACAAACCTTCAGATTCAAACAAACCTTCAGAGTCAAACCTTTAGAGTCAAACAAACCTTCAGAGTCAAACCTTTAGAGTCAAACAAACCTTCAGTCAAACAAACCTTCAGAGTCAAACAAACCTTCAGTCAAACAAACCTTCAGATTCAAACAAACATTCAGAGTCAAACCTTTAGAGTCAAACAAACCTTCAATCAAACAAACCTTTAGAGTCAAACAAACCTTCAGTCAAACAAACCTTCAGAGTCAAACAAACCTTCAGTAGTCAAACAAACCTTCAGAGTCAAACAAACCTTCGGAGTCAAACCTTCAGTCAAACAAACAAACATTCAGAGTCAAACAAACCTTCAGTCAAACAAACAAACATTCAGAGTCAAACAAACCTTCAGTCAAACAAACCTTCAGAGTCAAACAAACCTTAAGTCAAACAAACCTCCAGACCTTCGGAGTCAAACCTTCAGTCAAACAAACAAACATTCAGAGTCAAACAAATCTTAAGTCAAACAAACCTTCAGTCAAACAAACCTTCAGTCAAACAAACCTTCGGAGTCAAACCTTCAGATTCAAACAAACCTTCAGAGTCAAACCTTTAGAGTCAAACAAACCTTCAATCAAACAAACCTTTAGAGTCAAACAAACCTTCAGTCAAACAAACCTTCAGAGTCAAACAAACCTTCAGAAGTCAAACAAACCTTCAGAGTCAAACAAACCTTCGGAGTCAAACCTTCAGTCAAACAAACAAACATTCAGAGTCAAACAAACCTTCAGTCAAACAAACCTTCAGTCAAACAAACCTTCAGTCAAACAAACCTTCAGTCAAACAAACCTTCAGTCAAACAAACCTTCAGAGTCAAACAAACCTCCAGAGTCAAACAAACCTTCAAACAAATCTCCAGTGTCAAACAAACCTTCAGTCAAACAAACCTTCAGAGTCAAACAAACCTTCAAACAAATCTCCAGTGTCAAACAAACCTTCAGTCAAACAATCCTTCAGAGTCAAAAAAAACCTTCAGAGTCAAACAAACTTTCAGAGTCAAACATTCAGTCAAACAAACCTTCAGAGTCAAACAAACCTTCAGAATCAAACAAACCTTCAGTCAAACAAACCTTCAGAGTCAAACTTTTAGTCAAACAAATCTTCAGTCAAACAAACCTTCAGTCAAACAAACCTTCAGTCAAACAAACCTTCAGAGTCAAACCTTCAGTCAAACAAACCTTCAGTCAAACAAACCTTCAGAGTCAAACCTTCAGTCAAACAAACCTTCAGTCAAACAAACCTTCAGTCAAACAAACCTTCAGTCAAACAAACCTTCAGAGTCAAACAAACCTTCAGAGTCAAACAAACCTTTAGTCAAACAAACCTTCAGTCAAACAAACCTTCAGTCAAACCAACCTTCAGTCAAACCAACCTTCAGTCAAACCAACCTTCAGTCAAACCAACCTTCAGTCAAACCAACCTTCAGTCAAACAAACCTTCAGAGTCAAACAAACCTTCAGAGTCAAACAAACCTTCAGAGTCAAACAAACATTCAGAGTCAAACAAATCTTCAGTCAAACAAACCTTCAGAGTCAAACATTCAGTCAAACAAACCTTCAGAGTCAAACCTTCAGTCAAACAAACCTTCAGTGTCAAACAAACCAACAGAGTCAAACCTTCAGTCAAACAAACCTTCAGTCAAACAAACCTTCAGTCAAACAAACCTTCAGTCAAACAAACCTTCAGTCAAACAAATCTTCAGTCAAACATTCAGTCAAACAAACCTTCAGTCAAACAAACATTCAGAGTCAAACAAACCTTCAGTCAAGCAAACCTTCAGTGTCAAACAAACCTTCAGAGTCAAACAAACATTCAGAGTCAAACAAATCTTCAGTCAAACAAACCTTCAGAGTCAAACATTCAGTCAAACAAACCTTCAGAGTCAAACCTTCAGTCAAACAAACCTTCAGAGTCAAACAAACCTACAGAGTCAAACCTTCAGTCAAACAAACCTTCAGTCAAACAAACCTTCAGAGTCAAACAAATCTTCAGTCAAACAAACCTTCAGTCAAACAAACCTTAGATCAAACACACCTTCAGTCAAACAAACCTCCAGTGTCAAACAAACCTTCAGTCAAACAAACCTTCAGAGTCAAACATTCAGTCAAACAAACCTTAAGTCAAACAAACCTTAAGTCAAACAAACCTTAAGTCAAACAAACCTTCAGATTCAAACAAACCTTCAGAGTCAAACCTTCTGTCAAACAAACCTTTAGAGTCAAATAAACCTTAATTCAAACAAACCTTCAGTCAAACAAACCTTAAGAGTCAAATAAACCTTAAGTCAAACACACCTTCAGTCAAACAAACCTTAAGAGTCAAACCTTCAGTGTCAAACAAACCTTCAGATTCAAACAAACCTTCAGTCAAGCAAACCTTCAGTGTCAAACATTCAGAGTCAAACAAACCTTCAGTCAAACCTTCAGTCAAACAAACCTTCAGTCAAACAAACCTTCAGAGTCAAACCTTCAGTCAAACAAACCTTCAGAGTCAAACAAACCTTCAGTCAAACAAACCTTCAGAGTCAAACAAACCTTCAGTCAAACAAACCTTCAGTCAAACCTTCAGTCAAACAAACCTTCAGAGTCAAACAAACCTTCAGAGTCAAACAAACCTTCAGTCAAACAAACCTTCAGAGTCAAACCTTTAGAGTCAAACAAACCTTCAGAGTCAAACAAACCTTCAGTCAAACAAACCTTCAGAGTCAAACAAACCTTAAGTCAAACCAACCTTCAGAGTCAAACAAACCTTCAGTCAAACAAACCTTCAGTCAAACAAACCTTCAGTCAAACAAACCTTCAGATTCAAACAAACCTTCAGAGTCAAACCTTTAGAGTCAAACAAACCTTCAGAGTCAAACCTTTAGAGTCAAACAAACCTTCAGTCAAACAAACCTTCAGAGTCAAACAAACCTTCAGTCAAACAAACCTTCAGATTCAAACAAACATTCAGAGTCAAACCTTTAGAGTCAAACAAACCTTCAATCAAACAAACCTTTAGAGTCAAACAAACCTTCAGTCAAACAAACCTTCAGAGTCAAACAAACCTTCAGTAGTCAAACAAACCTTCAGAGTCAAACAAACCTTCGGAGTCAAACCTTCAGTCAAACAAACAAACATTCAGAGTCAAACAAATCTTAAGTCAAACAAACCTTCAGTCAAACAAACCTTCAGTCAAACAAACCTTCAGTCAAACCAACCTTCAGAGTCAAACAAACCTTCGGAGTCAAACCTTCAGTCAAACAAACAAACATTCAGAGTCAAACAAACCTTCAGTCAAACAAACAAACATTCAGAGTCAAACAAACCTTCAGTCAAACAAACCTTCAGAGTCAAACAAACCTTAAGTCAAACAAACCTCCAGACCTTCGGAGTCAAACCTTCAGTCAAACAAACAAACATTCAGAGTCAAACAAATCTTAAGTCAAACAAACCTTCAGTCAAACAAACCTTCAGTCAAACAAACCTTCGGAGTCAAACCTTCAGATTCAAACAAACCTTCAGAGTCAAACCTTTAGAGTCAAACAAACCTTCAATCAAACAAACCTTTAGAGTCAAACAAACCTTCAGTCAAACAAACCTTCAGAGTCAAACAAACCTTCAGAAGTCAAACAAACCTTCAGAGTCAAACAAACCTTCGGAGTCAAACCTTCAGTCAAACAAACAAACATTCAGAGTCAAACAAACCTTCAGTCAAACAAACCTTCAGTCAAACAAACCTTCAGTCAAACAAACCTTCAGTCAAACAAACCTTCAGTCAAACAAACCTTCAGAGTCAAACAAACCTCCAGAGTCAAACAAACCTTCAAACAAATCTCCAGTGTCAAACAAACCTTCAGTCAAACAAACCTTCAGAGTCAAACAAACCTTCAAACAAATCTCCAGTGTCAAACAAACCTTCAGTCAAACAATCCTTCAGAGTCAAACAAACCTTCAGAGTCAAACAAACTTTCAGAGTCAAACATTCAGTCAAACAAACCTTCAGAGTCAAACAAACCTTCAGAATCAAACAAACCTTCAGTCAAACAAACCTTCAGAGTCAAACTTTTAGTCAAACAAATCTTCAGTCAAACAAACCTTCAGTCAAACAAACCTTCAGTCAAACAAACCTTCAGAGTCAAACCTTCAGTCAAACAAACCTTCAGTCAAACAAACCTTCAGAGTCAAACCTTCAGTCAAACAAACCTTCAGTCAAACAAACCTTCAGTCAAACAAACCTTCAGTCAAACAAACCTTCAGAGTCAAACAAACCTTCAGAGTCAAACAAACCTTTAGTCAAACAAACCTTCAGTCAAACAAACCTTCAGTCAAACCAACCTTCAGTCAAACCAACCTTCAGTCAAACCAACCTTCAGTCAAACAAACCTTCAGAGTCAAACAAACCTTCAGTCAAACAAACCTTCAGATTCAAACAAACCTTCAGTCAAACAAACCTTAAGTCAAACAAACCTTCAGAGTCAAACAATCCTTCAGAGTCAAACAAACCTTCAGTCAAACAAACCTTCAGAGTCAAACCTTTAGAGTCAAATAAACCTTCAGTCAAACAAACCTTCAGTCAAACAAACCTTCAGTCAAACAAACCTTCAGAGTCAAACAAACCTTCAGAGTCAAACAAACCTTCAGTCAAACAAACCTTCAGTCAAACAAATCTTAAGTCAAACAAACCTTCAGTCAAACAAACCTTCAGTCAAACAAACCTTCAGTCAAACAAACCTTCAGTCAAACAAACCTTCAGAGTCAAACCTTCAGTCAAACAAACCTTCAGTCAAACAAACCTTCAGAGTCAAACAAATCTTAAGTCAAACAAACCTTTAGAGTCAAACAAACCTTCAGTCAAACAAACCTTCAGAGTCAAACAAACCTTCAGTCAAACAAACCTTCAAACAAACCTTCAGTCAAACAAACCTTCAGATTCAAACAAACCTTCAGAGTCAAACCTTCAGTCAAACAAACCTTCAGTCAAACAAACCTTCAGAGTCAAACAAACCTTCAGTCAAACAAACCTTCAAACAAACCTTCAGTCAAACAAACCTTCAGATTCAAACAAACCTTCAGAGTCAAACCTTTAGAGTCAAACAAACCTTCAGTCAAACAAACCTTCAGTCAAACAAACCTTCAGTCAAACAAACCTTCAGTCAAACAAACCTTCAGAGTCAAACCTTCAGTCAAACAAACCTTCAGTCAAACAAACCTTCAGAGTCAAACAAATCTTAAGTCAAACAAACCTTCAAACAAACCTTCAGTCAAACAAACCTTCAGAGTCAAACCTTCAGTCAAACAAACCTTCAGTCAAACAAACCTTCAGTCAAACAAACCTTCAGAGTCAAACAAACCTTCAGTCAAACAAACCTTCAAACAAACCTTCAGTCAAACAAACCTTCAGATTCAAACAAACCTTCAGAGTCAAACCTTCAGTCAAACAAACCTTCAGTCAAACAAACCTTCAGAGTCAAACAAACCTTCAGTCAAACAAACCTTCAAACAAACCTTCAGTCAAACAAACCTTCAGATTCAAACAAACCTTCAGAGTCAAACCTTTAGAGTCAAACAAACCTTCAGTCAAACAAACCTTCAGTCAAACAAACCTTCAGTCAAACAAACCTTCAGAGTCAAACAAACCTTCAGTCAAACAAACCTTCAGTCAAACAAACCTTCAGATTCAAACACACCTTCAGAGTCATACCTTTAGAGTCAAATAAACCTTCAGTCAAACAAACCTTCAGTCAAACAAACCTTCAGTCAAACAAACCTTCAGAGTCAAACAAACCTTCAGAGTCAAACAAACCTTCAGTCAAACAAACCTTCAGTCAAACAAATCTTAAGTCAAACAAACCTTCAGAGTCAAACAAACCTTCAGAGTCAAACAAACCTTCAGAGTCAAACAAACCTTCAGTCAAACAAACCTTCAGATTCAAACACACCTTCAGAGTCATACCTTTAGAGTCAAATAAACCTTCAGATTCAAACAAACCTTCAGAGTCAAACCTTTAGAGTCAAACAAACCTTCAGTCAAACAAACCTTCAGTCAAACAAACCTTCAGAGTCAAACCTTCAGTCAAACAAACCTTCAGTCAAACAAACCTTCAGAGTCAAACAAATCTTAAGTCAAACAAACCTTCAAACAAACCTTCAGTCAAACAAACCTTCAGAGTCAAACCTTCAGTCAAACAAACCTTCAGTCAAACAAACCTTCAGAGTCAAACAAACCTTCAGTCAAACAAACCTTCAAACAAACCTTCAGTCAAACAAACCTTCAGATTCAAACAAACCTTCAGAGTCAAACCTTTAGAGTCAAACAAACCTTCAGTCAAACAAACCTTCAGTCAAACAAACCTTCAGTCAAACAAACCTTCAGAGTCAAACAAACCTTCAGTCAAACAAACCTTCAGTCAAACAAACCTTCAGATTCAAACACACCTTCAGAGTCATACCTTTAGAGTCAAATAAACCTTCAGTCAAACAAACCTTCAGTCAAACAAACCTTCAGTCAAACAAACCTTCAGAGTCAAACAAACCTTCAGAGTCAAACAAACCTTCAGTCAAACAAACCTTCAGTCAAACAAATCTTAAGTCAAACAAACCTTCAGTCAAACAAACCTTCAGAGTCAAACAAACCTTCAGAGTCAAACAAACCTTCAGTCAAACAAACCTTCAGTCAAACAAACCTTCAGATTCAAACA
>NC_137130.1:45490835-45523335 GCF_949319135.1 Squalius cephalus | reverse complement strand
GCTTATGTACGTGTTATGAGATGCAGAGGTGGCAGCTCCAGATTGGCTAGTCATTATTGGAGACTGCCTCCTATTGGCCGACTCTAGGAGTTCAACAGGCTTCCACTCACTGCTCACTTGTGGACGTTTGGTTTAGTTGCCCTTGTGTTGTTTGTGTTTATTTCAATTTTGATTTGTGTTTGAGCTTGTACTTTGGTTCTTTATTTGTAGTATTTGTTCATACTTTGTAAATTCTTGTAAATATTGATTTATTGGTTTATTGGGTTTCCGATGCCATTTATTTTCATTGTTATTTTCTTTGTCTCTGTTTGAAGTATGTGGTAGGTAGGGCAGATAATCTTGTATTTTCTTTTGATGAGGTTAAGTAGAGGGGGGTTGAGTTTTGGGTTTTGTTTTTTTGGCCTTGTTGGGACCGGAATGTTTTACCAATACATTTTTTTTTCTTTCCTTCATTGTAGTAAATACCCACAAATTAAGCCTATGTCCAAGAATCTTTTCTGATGCGGCCTGGCCCCTAGACGGTCGTAACAATTGCATGTTATTTTGTTTTCTTTTTAGCATCATGGGAGGATCGTGAAAAAATTGTGATTCTCAATTAATTCAGAATCGTGCAGCTCTTATACGCATAAATCTGTGCATGAAATCTGCATACAAACGTTTTCATGAAGAACTGATGATACACCAATCGATCACTTACATTCTGAAATGTATGCTTAATTTATGTAATAAATGTGGGAACAACTGAAACCACACCAATGCAAAAACCACATACTCTGAAATTTTATACATGGATATTTTATCTTAAAGGAGAACTCCGGTCAATTTTAACATTGAGCTCATTTTTTTGTACATTTGGAGTGCTGTCAATACAGAGAACAACGACAAAAATCGGTGTTGCCTACACCACAGTAGTCGATTGCCGAGTTCACGCGCGTGATCATAGGTAACTAAACCAATGTGCGTGAACTTGACAATCGACTACTTTGGACTTCAGCCGAAAACAGGATGTAAACACAGGTATTTGAGCTGGCTGAATTAACATCATTTTTATACATATCTTTCACATCTACTGCAGTCAGATTCACCCGTGTTCACTCTGAAGGAATCACTCACATTTTCTGTGCACTTGTAATGACACATCAAGGATGTTAAGAGGCTAAAAGCAGGTTTAAAACTTGCCCCATTGAAGTCAACAGGGTGCAAATTTTAAAAATAGAATAACTCGGTGTAGGCAACACTGATTTTTGTCGTTGTTCTCTGTATTGACAGCACTCCAAATGTACAAAAAAATGAGCTCAATGTTAAAATTGACCGGAGTTCTCCTTTAAAAGAACACTCCACCGTTTTTTGAAATAGGGCTTATTAGCCTTCTTTCCTACATTTAGATAGGTGGGCAAATGCATTTTTGTCTCATGTGTTGCGATATACCTCTGCGCCCAAGTAGCAGTGCTTCGCCTGTGCTTCCCCCCAATATAGTCCCATGTGTTAATCTGCATCGCTATTTGTACTCGTTGTGAATACGCAGGCCACAAGAAGTAATTAGGTGGGCTTTTTTTTATTTATCACTTTTACTCAGGACATGCTAGCTGGCAACAAAGGATTCCATTCATTGTGCTAAGCTAAGCTCACGCCGACCCTGTCAAACTAAAACAATGCATGTACTGAGGCAAAAATGCATTTGCCCACCTATCTAAATGTAGGAAAGAAGGTGAATAAGCCCTATTTCAAAAAACGGTGGAGTGTTCCTTCAACGTATTTCATCGAATCCAGAGGAGGAGTCAGAAGAGATCTGTAATCTGGGCATGTTCTTTGTGTTTCAAACGGTTTCATATTCTTGGCAGTGTGTTGCGTCATACCTGGGCTCTCCCTCCTGCTCCTGAGCTTCCTCCTCCTCTTCCTCACTGCCGCTGTACTCGTACTCGGTCTCATCTGCGGTCGGAGCACAAGCACACGTCACACGCGAGCACTAGCGCACACACTCTCTGTGGCGACAGGACCCGCACCCCTACCTTTCTCTCCACGCTTCTTGCGGCAGCGGTCCAGGTGGTCTTTGAGCTGGATGCGCACCTGCCTCTCGTTGGGCTGGTCCCTGATGAAGGGATGCTTCAGGAGCTGGTCGGTGGGCGGCCGCTGAGTGTAGTTCTTCACCAGGCAGCCCTCGATGAAGCTGAAGAACTTCTTGGACCTGAAAACAAGATCACGGGAGAGGAGAGCGTTTCTGGAGGAGCACCGGAGACCTTTGACCTGCTGGCATCAATACGACAATAAGATGAAGGTACTGACCATTTCTTGGACTTGAGTCTGGGTGGAGGATTTCTGGGTATGAGAAAGAGCGCGCGCATGGGATGCATATCACACAACGCTGCAAAACACCGACACACACGTCCCATGAAACCCAGTTATCAATTCAGGATATTAAAGGTAATGTCCGACCAAACTTTTTAATTGTGTCGCGACTGATTGTGTGTGAAAACCAATTGCATATTTGAATGTATGCAAATGAGACAAATGATCTAATATATGCAGCTATATCACCACAAGAGTGAGGTGGACGACTGTTACGGAGCCTACGGAGTAAGACAAGAGCGGCTCCAACGAGGACAGAAAGTCATATGTAAATGACAGAATTGACAGAATTTAGAGTTAGTTCCTGGACGGCCACAGTCTTCAGCCCTAATTAAATACACCTGATCCAGCTCATCAAGTCCTTCAGGATTATTGGAAAACTACAGGTGTGGGTGTTGTTGCTGTGGCACCCCTGCTTTAAATCAGCAAATACAGTAATTTCCTCTAAAATGGACTAACGGTGGAGTAAAAGCAACTGGACATCAAGAGACAGAAAGAAAGGAAGATGAGAGAGGAGGAGTGTAATGGAGTACTCACGAGGAGCGCCCTCCGCCATCTCTATAGCCGTGATCCCACAGGACCACAGATCGCTCTACGGGGAAGCAGAACATCGTCTCGTCAGCTCATTCATTCAGCTCAGGGTTTAAACTGCATCATCTTCCCATGAGGGCCTGGGGCATGTGTGTGTGTGCAGGTTATTACTCTGTAGTCGTAAGTAGCATCCGGGTTTTCGTCACAGGCGATGACCTCCGGAGCCATCCAGTACGGCGTTCCAATGAAGGTGTTTCTGCGGCCGACGGTTCGATCCAGCTGAGCGCTGACGCCAAAGTCCACTGCAGACGAGACCCAGAGAGTCAACATCAGCTCACACACACCAACAACATGCATCATGCTTGCATGGACTCAAGAAAACTACATTCAGGCTTTATGGAGAAGGTGAGCGGGGAGAGAGTCGACGATCTGCTCTGCATAGGCATAGACGCTTGAGTGAGATCTCATGTACAGCAACTTCACTAAAGGCGGGCGTACACGGTGCGATTTCTGCTGATTTACAAGCTCGCAGATGATCGCGTGGAAATCGGTGATGCTCGCATGGTTGCGGCTCGCAGCGTGTGAGAGGAATTACGAGGCGAGCACCTCCCGATAATTTTTAGACATGTTTAAAAAATTTGGGGAGTCAGCCCGATTTTCACAAGCATATAGGCTGTCCCCTGTTGCCAAATCATACACAACCACGTCACAGGCTAGATCGATGGGGCTGTAGCTCAGTGGCAGCAACCATACAGCGTGCGCATACACTGTCACACACACACACTTCTCTCTCTCTCTCTCTCTCTCTCTCTCTCTCTCTCTCTCTCTCTATTTATGTTGTTTATGGTGAAAGGAATGGCTACTGTTCTCTGTTTTTCAACAAATCATTTGCACACACATTTCTGCCATTTTTCTATCTGAAGCTAATGGTGGAGATGCTTGCAACATTGAAAGCTCCGGTCTCTGTGTTTAGCGCGAAAGCTCACGTGATAGCCGAACTCGCACCGTGTACGCCCACATTAAGGCCAGAATATACTTGTTGTGAAACTGCTGTCCATGTCTGACTCAGAGACTGGCACCATTTCATCTTTAACCTGCTTGTTTTTACACTGCTTTATGTAAACCATCAATCTGCTACACCATAAACATCAGCAAAGAAGAAGAGAAATCAACCGTGTGTCAATCACTCTCATGTTGAATTACACAAAGACACCAAAAGCATGTCTGATTACATTAGAAGGTAAATCATAGTTGTACATTAATTATGTAGCTTTAGGCAGAATCTGCACAACCTAAATTTACTGTTAGGAGCTGCTTTACTGTTCTGCCCTCCAGAGTGTGTAAAATAAAAAATCCAAAAGTGAATTATTTAATATTTTGCATAATTTTCACACAGATACAGTATCTGCATTCAGCCGGTTTTACTGTATTAGCGCTGGTTGGACACTAGGTGGTGCTGTGGGTGATTTTCACAGTAAAGGATGATTCTAAACTTTAATGAAATTAAATGAGGCATTACTATATTTAAAATATTTTAATATATTTTATTTTATAAATTATATCATATAACAATAAAATGAAACTGAAAAAAATGTGAAAGGAAATTAACCGACTAATTAACACACTTAAAGGATCATTTTAACCATGATCAACCGTGTGTGTTAAATGAGTGAAAGGAGTGATCTAAAACAACATTTAAAAATAAAACTTGATGTTGTCAGATTTACCTGAGTGAAAACAGAAAACAAATAAAACGAGCAAGTGTTTGTTTTTTCCTGATGATGTTGTTCAAGGATATTCTCATGAGTCTGAGAAAACTCTTCCATAAAAGGCTTGTCTACCGCATGCATCAAACCGCGAGGACTGGAGATGTGACAGTATTCGGGGTATGTGTAGAGAAAGCAGAGAATCAGTAGAGATCTGACCTAGTTTGACCTCTGCGTTCTCAGTCAGCAGCACATTCTGGCCCTTGATGTCTCTGTGGATGACGTGATGAGCGTGCAGGTGGGCCAACCCCTGATGAAGAGAAGAGAAGAGGCAATGAGAGGAGAGGAGAGGAGAGAGGAGAGGAGGAGGAGAGGAGGAGAGAGGAGAGGAGAGGAGAAGAGAGGAAGGGAGAGGAGGGGAGAGGAGAGGAGGGTAGAGGAGGGGAGAGGAGAGGAGGGTAGAGGAGGGGAGAGGAGGGGAGGGTAGAGGAGAGGAGGGGAGAGGGGAGGGGGGAGAGGGGAGGGGGGAGGTTAGAGGAGGGGAGAGGAGAGGAGAGGAGGGTAGAGGAGAGGAGGGGAGAGGAGAGGAGAGGAGAGGAGGGGGGAGGAGAGGAGGGGAGAGGAGGGTAGAGGAGAGAAGAGGAGAGGGGAGGGGGAGGTTAGAGGAGGGAAGAGGAGAAGAGGGTAGAGGAGAGGAGGGGAGAGGGGAGGGGGAGGTTAGAGGAGGGAAGAGGAGAAGAGGGTAGAGGAGAGGAGGGTAGAGGAGAGGAGGGTAAAGGAGGGTAGAGGAGAGGAGAGGAGAGGAGAGGAGAGGAGAGGGGGGAGGTTAGAGATAGGAGAGGAGGGGGATAGGAGAGGAGGGGAGAGGAGGAGAGAGGAGGGTAGAGGAGAGGAGGGTAGAGGAGGGTAGAGGAGATGAGAGGAAAGGAGAGGAGAGGGGAGGGGGAGGTTAGAGATAGGAGAGGAGGGGGATAGGAGAGGAGGGGAGAGGAGGAGAGAGGAGGGGAGGAGAGGAGGGGAGGAGAGGGGCGAGGGAGAGGAGGGGAGAGGAGGGGAGAGGAGAGGAGGGTAGAGGAGAGGAGAGGAGGGTAGAGGAGAGGAGGGTAGAGGAGAGGAGGGGAGAGGAGGGGAGAGGGGAGAGGGGAGGGGGGAGGTTAGAGGAGGGGAGAGGAGGGGAGGGGGAGGGAGAGGAGGGGAGAGGAGGGTAGAGGAGAGGAGAGGAGGGGAGAGGAGGGTAGAGGAGAGGAGGGGAGAGGGGAGGGGGGAGGTTAGAGGAGGGGAGGGGAGGGGAGGGGAGGGGAGGGGGAGGGAGAGGAGAGGAGAGGAGGGGAGAGGAGGGTAGAGGAGAGGAGAGGGAAGGGGGGAGGTTAGAGGGGGGGAGGTTAGAGGAGGGGAGGGGGGAGGGAGAGGAGGGGAGAGGAGAGGAGAGGAGGGGAGAGGAGGGTAGAGGAGAGGAGGGGAGAGGGGAGGGGGGAGGTTAGAGGAGGGGAGGGGAGGGGAGGGGGAGGGAGAGGAGAGGAGAGGAGGGGAGAGGAGGGCAGAGGGGAGAGAGAGGAGAGGAGAGGAGGGGAGAGGAGGGCAGAGGGGAGGGGGAGGTTAGAGGAGGGGAGGGGAGTGGGAGGGAGAAGAGGGGGGATAGATAGGAGAGGAGGGGAGAGGAGAAGAGAGGAGAGGAGGGTAGAGGAGAGGAGGGGAGAGGAGGAGAGAGGAGGGGAGGAGAGGAAAGGAGGGGAGAGGAGAGGAGAGGGGAGGGGAGAGGAGGAGGAGAGGAGGAGAGAGGAGAGGAGGGGAGGGGAGAGGAGAGGAGAGGAGAGGAGGGGAGAGGAGAGGAGAGGAGAGGAGAGGAGAGGAGAGGAGAGGAGGGGAGGGGAGGGGGAGGGAGAGGAGAGGAGAGGAGAGGAGAGGAGGGGAGAGGAGAGGAGAGGAGAGGAGAGGAGAGGAGAGGAGAGGAGGGGAGGGGAGGGGGAGGGAGAGGAGAGGAGGGGAGAGGAGGGGAGAGGGGAGGTTAGAGGAGGGGAGGGGAGAGAGGAGGGGAGGGAGGGGGAGGGAGAGGAGGGGGGATATATAGGAGAGGAGGGGAGAGGAGAGGGGAGGGGAGAAGAGAGGAGAGGAGGGTAGAGGAGAGGAGGGGAGAGGAGAGGAGAGGAGAGGAGAGGAGAGGAGAGGAGAGGAGGGGAGAGGAGGAGAGGAGGGGAGAGGAGAGGAGAGGAGAGGAGAGGAGAGGAGAGGAGAGGAGGGGAGGGGGATAGGAGAGGAGGGGAGAGGAGGAGAGAGGAGGGGAGGAGAGGAAAGGAGGGGAGGAGAGGAAAGGAGGGGGATAGGAGAGGAGGGGAGGGGGATAGGAGAGGAGGGGAGAGGAGGAGAGAGGAGGGGAGGAGAGGAAAGGAGGGGAGAGGAGAGGAGAGGGGAGAGGAGGAGGAGAGGAGGAGAGGAGGAGAGAGGAGAGGAGAGGAGAGGAGGGGAGAAGAGAGGAGAGGAGGGTAGAGGAGAGGAGGGGAGAGGAGAGGAGAGGAGAGGAGAGGAGAGGAGAGGAGAGGAGAGGAGAGGAGGGGAGGGGGATAGGAGAGGAGGGGAGAGGAGGAGAGAGGAGGGGAGGAGAGGAAAGGAGGGGAGGAGAGGAAAGGAGGGGGATAGGAGAGGAGGGGAGGGGGATAGGAGAGGAGGGGAGAGGAGGAGAGAGGAGGGGAGGAGAGGAAAGGAGGGGAGAGGAGAGGAGAGGGGAGAGGAGGAGGAGAGGAGGAGAGGAGGAGAGAGGAGAGGGGATAGGGGAGGGGGATAGGAGAGGAGGGGAGAGGAGAGAAGAGGCGGAGAGAGGAGGGGAGAGGAGAGGAGGAGAGAGGAGAGGAGAAGAGAGGAGAGGAGAGGAGAGGAGAGAAGAGAGGGGAGAGGAGGAGGAGAGGAGGAGGAGAGGAGGGAAGAGGAGAGGAGAGTGGAGAGGAGAGGAGGAGAGGAGGGAGAGGAGGGGAAGTAGAGGAGAGGAGGGGAGGGAGAGGAGGGGAAGTAGAGGAGAGGAGGGGAGGGAGAGGAGGGGAAGTAGAGGAGAGGAGGGGAGGGGTATAGGAGGGGAGAGGAGGGGGGATAGATAGGAGAGGAGGGGAGGAGAGACGAGGAGAAGAGGGGGATAGGAGAGGAGAGGAGAGGAGAAGAGAGGAGGAGAGAGGAGAGGAGAGGAGAAGAGAGGAGGGGAGAGGCGAGGAGGAGGAGAGGAGGGGAGGGGAGAAGAGAGGAGAGGAGGGTAGAGGAGAGGAGGGGAGAGGAGAGGAGAGGAGAGGAGAGGAGAGGAGAGGAGAGGAGAAGAGAGGAGGGGAGAGGCGAGGAGGAGGAGAGGAGAGGAGGGGAGAAGAGAGGAGAGGAGGGGAGAAGAGAGGAGAGGAGGGTAGAGGAGAGGAGGGGAGAGGAGAGGAGAGGAGAGGAGAGGAGAGGAGAGGAGAGGAGGGGAGGGGGATAGGAGAGGAGGGGAGAGGAGGAGAGAGGAGGGGAGGAGAGGAAAGGAGGGGAGGAGAGGAAAGGAGGGGGATAGGAGAGGAGGGGAGGGGGATAGGAGAGGAGGGGAGAGGAGGAGAGAGGAGGGGAGGAGAGGAAAGGAGGGGAGAGGAGAGGAGAGGGGAGAGGAGGAGGAGAGGAGGAGAGGAGGAGAGAGGAGAGGGGATAGGGGAGGGGAATAGGAGAGGAGGGGAGAGGAGAGAAGAGGCGGAGAGAGGAGGGGAGAGGAGAGGAGGAGAGAGGAGAGGAGAAGAGAGGAGAGGAGAGGAGAGGAGAGAAGAGAGGGGAGAGGAGGAGGAGAGGAGGAGGAGAGGAGGGAAGAGGAGAGGAGAGTGGAGAGGAGAGGAGGAGAGGAGGGAGAGGAGGGGAAGTAGAGGAGAGGAGGGGAGGGAGAGGAGGGGAAGTAGAGGAGAGGAGGGGAGGGAGAGGAGGGGAAGTAGAGGAGAGGAGGGGAGGGGTATAGGAGGGGAGAGGAGGGGGGATAGATAGGAGAGGAGGGGAGGAGAGACGAGGAGAAGAGGGGGATAGGAGAGGAGAGGAGAGGAGAAGAGAGGAGGAGAGAGGAGAGGAGAGGAGAAGAGAGGAGGGGAGAGGCGAGGAGGAGGAGAGGAGGGGAGAGTGGAGAGGAGAGGAGAGGAGGGTAGAGGAGAGGAGAGGAGGGGAGAGGAGAGGAGGGGAGATGAGGGGGGATAGATAGAGGAGGGGAGGAGAGACGAGGAGAAGAGGGGGATAGCAGAAGAGAGGGATAGGAGAGGAGGGGCGATGAGAGGAGTAGAGGTGAGGAGAGAAGGAGAGGAGAAGAGAGGAATAGGAGAGGAGAGAAGAGGTGGAGACAGGAGAGGAGGAGAGACGAGGCGAGGAGAGGAGAAGAGGGGAGAAGAGGGGAGAAGAGGAGGGGGAGACGGGGAGGAGGGGAGGAGGGGAGGAGGAGAGGAGAGAAGAGAAGGAGGAGGGGAGGAGAGAACTCAATCAGCGGCTCCAAACACACAGATCCACTGTCATGTTAGTGTCAACATGCGCTTCATACCCTGAGAATTTCTCTGGAGATGTACGCGATCCAGTCTTCTTTCAGTGTGTTTCCTTTCGTGTTTTTCACAAGGTCTGTTATTGAGCCAGCTCCACAAAACTCCATCACTAGCTACACAAACAACAGACACAGATTTACTGCACATACATCATTTACTGATAACATCTCAGCAAACAGCGGCAAATAAAGAAACCTACTTTAAGCTTTTATTTGAACCCCTAGAGTAATAAAGCAGACTGTACATGTACTTGTCTCCAGACCTCTCAAGAACATCGAGGCCTCAGAGTCTGGATCTGGATCTGTGCAGAGTGATTTCTGGGAACTGTCAGGTTCTTCTCTCATCACCAAAGGTAATGGGAATGAAGTCTCTAGGTTTAACTTTATCAAAGATGAATTTGGCATTTAGTGTTAACATGTGAAGCAGCCATCTGCATTTTAAGACTTTATTTATGATGAAAAATATCTTGAAGGAGATTTTAATTATAACTGAACCCATAGGAATCAAGTAAGAATCCACAAAGAATACATTAAGATCCAACTGGCATTTTACTGGATAAACTAAAATTGCTTTCTTTACAATTGATTCCAAAAAATGACAGATTTAACCCTCTGGTACTGTACGCATATAGGTTAAAAATGACCAAAATGTTTTATTTAAATTAAATAATTATAATATTTGAGTTCGATAATGTTTTTAGGGGCCACACCCTGAAGGTGCTGTAGCCCCTATTGGAATTGTTACATTTATTATTCTTCCCGAATGGGAGTCTATGGCAGCCCTGTGAACGGAACATGAGAAAATTATGAAAATTGGCACACTTGTTATGGTAATGAATAGAATGCTGGCCAACTTTGGGGTCCCTAGGACCAACTCTATAATGCCACCAGCAGTCCAAAAATTCACATTTGAAACGGTTATAACTTTTGAACAATCTGATCTAGAAAAATTATACTTAGTACACCTGATTACTCTCTTTATGCTGATCACATTCAACATCTTACTTTAAGACTCCGCCCATTACAGTAGTGGCCATTTTCAAAAGTACAGTATTCAGTATTGTGCGTATGTGTGTGAGTGTGTGTGTATACAGCGTTTCTCTCAAGTATGAGCGTGTGTGTGGTGTATGCAGTGTTTCTTGAGTATGAGTGTGTGTGTGTGTGTGTGTGTGTGTGTGTGTGTGTGTGTGTGTGTGTGTGTATGCAGTGTTTCTCGAGTATGAGTGTGTGTGTGTGTGTGTGTGTGCGTGTGTGTGTGTGTGTGTGTGTGTGTGTGTGTGTGTGTGTGTATGCAGTGTTTCTCGAGTATGAGTGAGTGTGTGTGTGTGTGTGTGTGTGTGTGTGTGTGTGTGTGTGTGTATGCAGTGTTTCTCGAGTATGAGTGAGTGTGTGTGTGTGTGTGTGTGTGTGTGTGTGTGTGTATGCAGTGTTTCTCGAGTATGAGTGAGTGTGTGTGTGTGTGTGTGTGTGTGTGTGTGTGTGTGTGTGTGTGTGTGTGTGTGTGTGTGTGTATGCAGTGTTTCTCGAGTATGAGTGTGTGTGTGTGTGTTAGAGAGTGTCACTAACCCACAGCTGGTCGTCGTGTCCTGGAGGACTCTTCTTAATGAACGCTCCGTAATATGTGGCAATGTTTCTGTGATGAGAGTATTTCTTCAGCATGTTAATCTCCAGCTTAATCTCCTCTTCTTCATCCTGAACACACACACGGGAAGCTTCATGAATACAGTTGTGTAGTAATTCTCAGTGTCTATATGGATTTTTAAATGACAATTGATAAAACTTGGTTGGTGTGAATCAACGCGACAAGAAATAAACCCCAATCGTCTCACACGCTTCGCTAATATAGAAAGCTATGAAGGGTTCCGCAAGGTTTCTTTATTTTTAAATAAATTCTTACCTTCTATAATGAAAAAAATATAGACAGATTTTCTCTATAATAAATAACCATAACTGAGCAAAAAAAAAAAACACAGATCATGAGTCATTTCTCAAACTATATTCTGAAGGCAGTCAGTCACGGCGAGTAAAGGAGGACAGAAAGCTGATGTGTGTGTGTGTGTGTGTGTGTGTGTGTGTGTGTGTGTGTGTGTGTCGTGATGAACGAGATAACTGAGCCTTACAGACGTCAGCGTACGCCACTGTTATACTGACAAACATCACGAGCACAAATCTCTGCTCTTATGAATTATGAATAATCCTACATGAATAATGAATAATATTAATCATATGTTTGCTAGAGATGGCTAGGAATGGGGTAATTGAATAATTTGTTCATATAATGATCTAGTCTGTTTTTAACACTAGAGATTACAGACCAAATCCCTCTACACTTTTGACAACATTTAATCCAGGAGTAAAAAGTTTTATTTTTGACACTTGGCAAATAACACTAGTATAACTATTATAATAGTATAATAACACTTTATCAATGCAGTGAGTTTTGTGCAGACTCACATTTTTGCTTTTCACAAAATGTACACATCTGGAAAGACATGAAAAACTAGCAAAAGAACAAAGTATTCACTGCATTGTCATCTTACAACAAATACAAATATGGTAGGTTGGTTTCTCTTCTCACGAACTAGCGATGAAAAAACTGCTTGGCTTCTTAGAAAGCAAAATAATCTGAGCTCGATTAAAGGATCTACCATTCCTCTTTCTATTAGACTGTATAATGAAAAGGCACGCACTTGGTGTTGTGTTGTTATTGTACTCCTGAGCATGTTTTGTCTATTTCGATTTGGTATATCTGTTTTTATGCTTTTATGGGTAGTTTTACTTTCTGATGTACTTAAAGGACAAGTTCGGTATTTTACACTTAAAGCCCTGTTTACAGATCGTTTCTGATGAAATAGAACGGTTAAGATTAACATTTGGACACATGCTGCTGGCCCGAGAATTTTAGGTTTATTTCGCTCCCCCCCCCCCACCTACACAATGGCAGCTTATGGGCACTGGAACAATCCTTCATAAAACGCATTAAACTTTCGTTTACAAAGACGTGAAACTCACCGAGTGGTCAGGGGTGTTCACTGATATGCTCACACAAAAAATCGCAGCAAAAGATGCTTTCCAACAGGTGTTTTACCATTCGTTGTAAAACTGTGGATCTATTTTTCCAAACGTCTCACACCCGTAGATTCTTCCGTTGAGAGCTTGAATAATAGACACTCCAGCCCAGTTGGTGGCGATAATGCACCTTTGCCAATTGAAAGCAAACCACTGGCATTTCATTGAATACACAGAAGAAGCAGAAGAAGAAGCGGCGGAGTAATACCGTACCTCACACTGCACATTCAATGCAAAGCAATGGAGTTGGACAAAAACTACGATAAAACCTGTTGGAAAGCATCTTTTGCAGCGATTTTTGTGTGAGCATATCAGTGAACACCCCTGACCACTCGGTGAGTTTCACGTCTTTGTAATCGAAAGTTTAATGCGTTTTAGGAAGGAGTGTTCCAGTGCCCATAGGCTGCCATTCTGTAGGTGGGGGGGAAAGCGAAATAAACCTAAAATTCTCAGGACAGCAGCATGTGTCCAAATTTTAATCTTAACCGTTCTATTTCATCAGAAACGATCTGTAAACAGGGCTTTAAGTGTAAAATACCGAACTTGTCCTTTAATGCATTAATTCAATCGTAATATTGCTAAGCAGAAAAGTAAATAAACTTCAACTTTGCATATCAAACCAGGCTGATTCCTTTCTTGTGATCTAATAGATTGTGTTCAGACTTACTTCAGTCACGTCCATGACTTTGATGGCTGCCAGCTGTCCGGTTTTGACATGTCGACCCTGAAGGGAAACACAGAGGAAATTAGTAAGATGCAGCAACGATTGTCAGAAGGAACACAAAACAATGAGGTGTGTATGTTCATGCACTTCAATAGCGCTGTAAGCAACGAAATTTCAGCCACTTGAAGTAAAAACAGGCTAAAA
The DNA here is from genome assembly GCF_949319135.1 of Squalius cephalus. NCBI lineage: Eukaryota > Metazoa > Chordata > Actinopteri > Cypriniformes > Leuciscidae > Squalius > Squalius cephalus. Next base: position 45,510,308 of record NC_137130.1, on the reverse strand, counting down.
TTGGTGGACAAAAATCTGCACCGGAAGCGTTACTTCACAATCCAATAACATGAACATTAACCCTTGTGCATTGTTAGAATTTACATCCTTTCGTTATGTTTGTGGCTGAAAACAGCCACTACTTTAAACTGCTGTAAAAATGTATCAGATAAATATTTTTTTCAATTTTTTTTGCATTAATCTATTAATCAACCTCAGTCCTGCTCAAAAATATTAAATGTTTAAAAAAAATTCAGGATTTTAACTCTTTAATTGCCAAATTCGTAAATGATGTCACTGATTTGGGGGGAAAAAAAAACACAAAATTACTCATTTTCAATATAAAATGTGATTGTGGACTGGATTTTTTTTTACCTTTTATCACAGTCTTGGACATGTCAAAGATTAGAAACAACATTGGTTTTGATGCATTGTTAGTTTTTGTGCAGCATCAGATTTTAACTTTTTCTCCCTCATTTACTGTTTGTGGCTGTTTTTGCCCCATTGACTTCCATTATAACCACATTTTTTGATTGCAAAGCCATGACACCATATAATCATGCATTTTTGATTGTTGGTGGTTTTCCCTGTTGGGAAGAGGTAAAATTTGTAATTTTTACTGTTGATAACCGGGTGGCACCATTAACCCTTTAGATAGGCCTGTGCCAAAAAAAGCTTAGTTTCTGGCTTTTACATGGAGTTATATGGAGTATAACAGCATAATAAAGTGTGTGATTGTGTGTGTGTGTGTGTGTGTGTGTGTGTGTGTGTGTGTGTGTGTGTGTGTGTGTGTGTGTGTGTGTGTGTGTGTGTGTGTGTGTGTGTGTGTGTGTGTGTGAACTCACCTTGATGCGTCTGAGAAAATCAAAATATGCACCTCAGCTCTCAGAACTGCATGGAGTAAACAAAAACAAAGTAAGTGTATTTATGCACCTGCTGCCTTTTGATGGTGAGAAATGCAGACTAAACAAAAACAAAGCAAGTGGATTTAAACGCGTGCATGCAAGCCTGCTGGTCATTTGATGGTGAGAAGAGCAGCAAGCAACATGAGAAAGGGCTTGACTTGTAGTGAAGTTTTAGAGATGATTATGCAGCCTGACCCCTCCAGCGAGCTGCAGGATGTATCGTCTTCTCCCTCTGACACCACAGACTCAGGAGAGTCAGATCCTGATTTGGATGTGGCACCCTCATCATCCACTCTAGCTTCCACTGAAGGCGAGGAGGATTCGGAGGATCCTGGATCTGGGTAGATTGGGAGAAACGGCGAAGTGTTGTTTTCCACTAACGCGGAGACAACTCTCTTTCTTCAGCCTGCCAGTGGCGTGACTCCAGGGCCGACGCGCTATGCCATCACAAGGCATAGTCATACATGTTTGTATGACTGTACAAACATGTATGTGTTGACGCAAGTCATGCTGACAATGAGGTCAATCATCTCCTCCGTAAAAAACAGATTGAACACGGAATCCATGTTCTGGACCCTTGCGAAGGCATAGCGCGTCGGCCCTGGAGTCACGCCTCTGGCAGGCTGAAGAAAGGGAGTTGTCTCCGCGTTGGTGGAAAACCACACTTCGCCGTTTCTCCCAATCCACCCAGATCCAGGATCCTCCGAATCCTCCTCGCCTTCAGTGGAAGCTAGAGAGGATGATGAGGGTGCCACATCCAAATCAGGATCTGACTCTCCTGAGTCTGTGGTGTCAGAGGGGGAAGACGATACATCCTGCAGCTCGCTGGAGGGGTCAGGCTGCATAATCATCTCTAAAACTTCACTACAAGTCAAGCCCTTTCTCATGTTGCTTGCTGCTCTTCTCACCATCAAATGACCAGCAGGCTTGCATGCACGCGTTTAAATCCACTTGCTTTGTTTTTGTTTAGTCTGCATTTCTCACCATCAAAAGGCAGCAGGTGCATAAATACACTTACTTTGTTTTTGTTTACTCCATGCAGTTCTGAGAGCTGAGGTGCATATTTTGATTTTCTCAGACGCATCAAGGTGAGTTCACACACACACACACACACACACACACACACACACACACACACACACACACATTATTATGCTGTTATACTCCATATAACTCCATGTAAAAGCCAGAAACTAAGCTTTTTTTTGGCACAGGCCTATCTAAAGGGTTAATGGTGCCACCCGGTTATCAACAGTAAAAATGACAAATTTTACCTCTTCCCAACAGGGAAAACCACCAACAATCAAAAATGCATGATTATATGGTGTCATGGCTTTGCAATCAAAAAATGTGGTTATAATGGAAGTCAATGGGGCAAAAACAGCCACGAACAGTAAATGAGGGAGAAAAAGTTAAAATCTGATGCTGCACAAAAACTAACAATGCATCAAAACCAATGTTGTTTCTAATCTTTGACATGTCCAAGACTGTGATAAAAGGTAAAAAAAAATCCAGTCCACAATCACATTTTATATTGAAAATGAGTCATTTTGTGTGTGTTTTTTTCCCAAATCAGTGACATCATTTACAAATTTGGCAATTAAAGAGTTAAAATCCTGATTTTTTTTTAAACATTTAGTATTTTTGAGCAGGACTGAGGTTGATTAATAGATTTATGCAAAAAAATTTGAAAAAAATATTTATCTGATAAATTTTTACAGCAGTTTAAAGTAGTGGCTGTTTTCAGCCACAAACATAACGAAAGGGTAGTAAATTTGCCCACAGTGTACTGTTGAGTTTTTGAAAAATTTCAAAGCATTTTCCCAAAATATGTGTCAAAATAAGATTTGTCACCAAAAATCATTCCATTTGCTGAAACACAGAAAAAGTTATGGCCAAATTTAGACTCAAAAATACCCCATAGTGGATGAAAACATCCCCAACAGCACATAAGGGTTAACATGGATGAAAAGCAGGGCTGATGTGAAATGATTCTCCACTGAATTCACTGTAAATGGAGGACTAATGATTGTGATGGACTGTGTCCCACTTCCTCCTAAACGAACACTAGCTGTCTTCCCTAAGCACTTCCCCTCGGAGGAAACACCGTTTCACACCGTCAAGTGTTCAAGAGAAGTTTAGATGGACAGACCCTTGGCTTCAGGCAACTTCATACCCAGAATGCCTGGTAGGAGCTGAAGTCTATCAGAGTCACTAACTCCTCTCTGGTTGGAGCTGAAGTCTATCAGAGTCACTAACTCCTCTCTGGTAGGAGCTGAAGTCTATCAGAGTCACTAACTCCTCTCTGGTAGGAGCTGAAGTCTATCAGAGTCACTAACTCCTCTCTGGTTGGAGCTGAAGTCTATCAGAGTCACTAACTCCTCTCTGGTAGGAGCTGAAGTCTATTAGAGTCACTAACTCCTCTCTGGTTGGAGCTGAAGTCTATTAGAATCACTAACTCCTCTCTGGTTGGAGCTGAAGTCTATCAGAGTCACTAACTCCTCTCTGGTAGGAGCTGAAGTCTATCAGAGTCACTAACTCCTCTCTGGTAGGAGCTGAAGTCTATCAGAGTCACTAACTCCTCTCTGGTTGGAGCTGAAGTCTATTAGAGTCACTAACTCCTCTCTGGTAGGAGCTGAAGTCTATCAGAGTCACTAACTCCTCTCTGGTTGGAGCTGAAGTCTATTAGAGTCACTAACTCCTCTCTGGTTGGAGCTGAAGTCTATCAGAGTCACTAACTCCTCTCTGGTAGGAGCTGAAGTCTATCAGAGTCACTAACTCCTCTCTGGTTGGAGCTGAAGTCTATCAGAGTCACTAACTCCTCTCTGGTTGGAGCTGAAGTCTATCAGAGTCACTAACTCCTCTCTGGTTGGAGCTGAAGTCTATCAGAGTCACTAACTCCTCTCTGGTTGGAGCTGAAGTCTATCAGAGTCACTAACTCCTCTCTGGTAGGAGCTGAAGTCTATTAGAGTCACTAACTCCTCTCTGGTAGGAGCTGAAGTCTATCAGAGTCACTAACTCCTCTCTGGTTGGAGCTGAAGTCTATCAGAGTCACTAACTCCTCTCTGGTTGGAGCTGAAGTCTATCAGAGTCACTAACTCCTCTCTGGTAGGAGCTGAAGTCTATCAGAGTCACTAACTCCTCTCTGGTTGGAGCTGAAGTCTATCAGAGTCACTAACTCCTCTCTGGTAGGAGCTGAAGTCTATCAGAGTCACTAACTCCTCTCTGGTAGGAGCTGAAGTCTATCAGAGTCGCTAACTCCTCTCTGGTTGGAGCTGAAGTCTATCAGAGTCACTAACTCCTCTCTGGTAGGAGCTGAAGTCTATCAGAGTCACTAACTCCTCTCTGGTAGGAGCTGAAGTCTATCAGAGTCGCTAACTCCTCTCTGGTTGGAGCTGAAGTCTATCAGAGTCACTAACTCCTCTCTGGTAGGAGCTGAAGTCTATTAGAGTCACTAACTCCTCTCTGGTAGGAGTTGAAGTCTATAATACCTAAAATAATGGCACCCCCCATTGTCCAAAGTATGTATGAAACGATATGGATTTATTAAACAACATAAATCTTTCATGGGTTTACTACTACATATTTCAGTAAGAGACATCATTTACACTATAGTCTTAATACCCGGGGTTCCTTTTTTAAACCCGGAGCGGCCCGGTACGAGCCGAAGGGGCACCAGAGTCAGAGTTCTGTAACTTCCTCACCACTTGCTTGATGAGATGACAAATAGGTGTCATTTTAAAGCTTAGAAACTTGGCTTTACAGTGAATACAGAAAATAACCAATTCTTAACAAGTGCTTTTAAATTTGCTGAAATATTGCATGTGTGCCATTTTCATAGTGGAAAAAAATACAGCTTTACTTGAAAATGTGATCTTAAAAAGCATCATGCATAACAGATCATCTTGTGTCATACATCGTTGAAATGGTCTCAACTAGCAGAATACAAAAAGCATATTTGTTTCAGTTTGTGACCCAACTAGACCAAGTATTTGTATGAAAGATCGCTGCCAATGCACATGACAACAGTACACAGATGAGGCTTTTGCGTTACATTTTGCTATATAACTTTGCTAAACATTAGTAAACCAAAGCAAATCACACATCTTTATTTAGAGCAGGTTGTCTCGATTCCAATGAGCCTAAACACAACATGAAACGTAGATCCTGAGAATATCCTCACGGAGTGACAAGACATGCTTTTTTAGCTATAGGACTTCAGCAATCGACGCGTGGCAATCATGACGCAGCGTCATCTGAAGTTCAACCAATGGAATCTGGATCTCAAGTGATGTGGGTACAGTGGCCAGGGACGATGTGTAGAGATTATCATCATTGCTGATTTGAATAACTTATTTGAGACCAATTATTCTCCTCTAATTCAAACAATTAAAAACGATTTGAAAAAGTGGACCGGTTTGCTGACTTCCCTTCTTGGGAGAGTCAACGTTATAAAAATTAATATTCTCCCTCCATTAAATGATCGGTTTCAGAATCTTCCATGTTATTTGATCCCAGCCTTTTTAAATAATTTAATTCTCACACATCTCATATCTGGAATAAGCAACAGAGATTATGGATTGACCTCGAATCTCTCGTTACCCCAGAAGACTAGAGTCCCTCTTGTTGAGCAACAATATAGACCACATCAATTCCCTCATTGATAATGCAACAATTTATAATACATTTACCGTTTTAATATTCCTCAAGTTATGTCTGCTCACTCTCCCCTGGCTTTGAATCCTGATTTTCTGCCTCGGATCAGGGGAATCTGTCTGTTGGAGGTCCAAGGGTTTGTCTGATTTCTCAGGCTTCATGATTTCTGAATTCTTCTGAACAAATTCTGAAGTCATTTGAACAAATTCAGAGTAGAGTTTAACATTTTCCCAATTGATCTATTGAAATACCAAACAGAGTCTCTTTTAACTCTGCTTAAACTTATGATTTCAGCTGAATATCTCAAAGGGATTATTTCAGTTGTGTGTGTTATTGCTGTATTCTGATTCTCTGAAGCCACTGTGGGAACGGGATCTGAAGGAATCATCTGCGATCTCAGACTAAGATTTGTAATGCAATTTTTCCAAAGTGTACGTCAATTTTTCTATAATTTTTTTTTCACAGGATTTCCTTTACAACTGTTTGCCTCCATTTTAAATAGACTCGAAAATTATGTTGGCATTATTGGAATTGCATTAGCATGGTTTAACTCGTACTTATCTGACCGTTATCAGTTTGTAGTCTTCATTTACTGAAATTAAGAGATGTCTCATTGATTACAAGTTCAGTATGGCGTACCACAAGGCTCAGTACTAGGACCGTTGCTGTTCACTCTGTACATGCTACCATTAGGAGATATCATTAGGAAACATGGAATTAGCTTCCACTGTTATGCCGATGATACTCAGCTCTATATTTCTTCACGCCCTGAAGAAACTTACCAATTCACAAAATTAACGGAATGCATAGCTGATATAAAAAACTGGATGACTCGTAATTTCCTACTTAATCCTGAAAAAACAGAGATTCTAATTATTGGACAAAAAACCTCCTCATGTAATAATCTAGAATACTGTCTAACACTTGATGGCTGCTCTGTTAAGTCTTCGTCGTCGGTTAGGAACCTGGGTGTGCTCTTTGATACCAATCTTTCATTTGAAAGTCACGTGTCTAGTATCTGTAAAACCGCTTTTTTCCATTTTAAAAATATATCTAAAATACGTCATATGCTCTCATTGACAAATGCGGCACAATTAGTTCATGCGTTCATGAGCTCAAGGCTAGATTATTGTAATGCTCTACTGGGTGGTTGCCCTGCACGCTTAATAAACAAACTACAGCTGGTTCAAAACGCAGCAGCTCGAGTTCTTACCAGAACCAGGAAGTATGACCATATTAGCCCGGTTCTGTCAACACTGCATTGGCTCCCTATTAAACATCGTATAAATTTTAAAATATTGCTGATTACTTACAAAGCACTAAATGGTTTAGCTCCGCAGTACTTGAGCGAGCTCTTAACGCATTATAGTCCTTCACGTCTATTGCGATCTCAAAATTCCGGCCAGTTGATAATACCTAGAATATCAAAATCGACTGCTGGCGGTAGATCCTTTTCCTATTTAGCACCAAAACTTTGTAACAGTCTTCCTAACATTGTCCGGGAAGCAGACACACTCTGTCAGTTCAAAGCTAGATTAAAGACACATCTCTTTGACCTAGCATTCACATAATACATTATAGACTTCTATAATTCAATGTTAGGCTGTATAGATTAGGTCAGCCGGAACCGGGAACACTTCCCATAAATCCTGATTTACTCGTTACATCATAAGAAGAATGGCGACTACGCTAATATTAGTCTCTCTGTTTATCCCGAGGTTTACCGCAGTCCGCCGGATCCAGGCCGTATCCAGATCTGACGAGGGACCTGCGCCTGGACACACTCACACACTCCAGATCTGATGAAGGACCTGCGCCTGGACACACTCACACACTCCAGATCTGATGAAGGACCTGCGCCTGGACACACTCACACACTCCAGATCAGATGAAGGACCTGCGCCTGGACGAGACGACAGCGCAGTCCTGAAGTGTCACTAGTCTCTCCCCTGTGAAGGCCTCCCTCCCCTCCCTTTACCACTCTACAGATAAAGCGTTGTCGGGATAATTTCGGTTTGCGTGACTACGTGGAAGCGATAAAAATCCTATATTATAAATTTTAAGGCCAGACAAGTAGTTTGTTGATGGTTGGTTTGTAGGGAAGGACTACACGCCTGCGCATATATTCAAACGCGCATCCCTATAGACTGAACTCATAATACGCATGTGCGCGCCATCAGCGTTCTCACAGGTTTTTGAGGTTTGCGCAGAAAGAACTGAAGAGTTTTCTGTTAAAACGGTGTCGTGTTAGTAGGGTTGGGCGATATATCGCATGAGATTGTTATGAGCATCTCGTCAGTAAAGCCGGTTCCTTGATTAGTAGTAAATCGCCATCACCTGCTTTCAGATGGAGCGGCATTTACAACACAGTGCCGTAGTTCACTGACAAGCTGAGCCATATCGCATTAATTATCGCAGGCGATACGTCCTCGATAATTAATGCGATATGGCTCAGCTTGTCAGTTAACTACGGCACTGTGTTGTAAATGCCGCTCCATCCGAAAGCAGGTGATGGCGATTTACTACTAATCAAGGAACCGGCTTTACTGACGAGATGCGCATAACAATCTCATACGATATATCGCCCAGCCCTACGTGTTAGCGGCCCCTAAGTTAATAACTAATGATCGTTGCGACTGAAGTGAATCAATCAAAAATAACTTTAGCTGGACAATAACTTTATTGTAGAGCTGATGTAAAGCCAAAACAATCTCTGTTATTTTAAAGGTGCAATGTGTGATATTTCTGAGGATCTATTGACAGAAATGCAATATAAGATCCATAACTATGTTTTCAGTGGTGTATAAAGACCTTACTTAATGAACCGTTATGTTAGTCATTTATATCTACATAACCGCGGCCACCCCCTTCTATGAAGGTCGACATATCGTGACGTCATGTTTCTACCGCAGCCGACAGCGAACAGACAGCGCTACAGAGCGCGTTTCGTCACTAACTTGGATGAGAAGCAGCAGAAAAAGACGCAGCAGAATACTCAGGTTGTCCCTGACTCTGCAAACGTGGAAAAAACATGCTGTCTGAACGACACCTCGGACATCGTAACGTTAGCTATTTCCCCTTACCTGCTGCTTTGATGCTCTTATCCATAGCTCTTATCTTACACTAACTAGCATGGAAACAGGCTATGGTAAAGCCAGTGAATAAAAGACTAACACAATGATGAACAAGTAAAAATAACAAATCGCAATAACATGTGGTTTTACTGAATAATTAAGTAAATATAATTTAATATTAAATATAATATAAAGAAACCTCATTGCTTGACTTGCTACTCTCTGCTGACTCAGACGACGACATCTTCCGATCCACCGTAGCCACCGTAGCTTCTCATTCGAGTTTTCAATTTGAGGGATATGCAGTGAGTAACTGACTGTTTGCAATTCGCAAATCTCACCACTAGATGCCGCTAAAAATCACACACTGCACCTTTAATTTCCTATTATCACTGTAAAGCTGCTTTGGAACAATTTACATTGCTAAAAGCGCTGTATAAATGAAGATGACTTGACTTGACCATTGAATGTTCTCTAGTTGCTCTATTCTCCGTTTTAAATGTAAGAGACACAAGGGCACATTCAGCTGTTCTGAAAAATACCTGGTAAACGGTTCAATTCATCCCCTTTTTATCTGCTGATCCATATACCTGAAAACTTTGATGCAGATACCTCTCTTTATTCATAATTCTTTTAAATCTGGGTAAAAAAACTATTCTACTGAGGTGGTCTGCACGGTTCCCATGTGGATACCTCAGTTATCGGCCTTTTTTCCTTTGGAGAAACTAACTTGTGATCTATGATCTCAATCTGTGAGATTAGACTGTGGAAACAGTGTGTAGACTGTGTTGATTGTTGTTTCAGCGATTTGGGTTTGTTTGTTTGTTTGTTTGTTTGTTTATTGATGTTATTGTATATGTCTGGATATCTGAAAATCAACACACACACACACACAAAAACACTTTAAAAGAATTTGCAGTTTGATATGATTGTGCTGACTAGTTAATTAAACAGCCCATCGTCAATGTTCTAACTGGTCTTTTCTGCACATTATCTGTAAATCTTAATGCCTATTTGGCTTTGTAAGTTTTGGCTGTAATTACTTTGTTCCCTTTATTACCTTTAATGAGCAGTATCGGGTTAAATAAAACTTGAACTGAACTGAGTTTAATGACAGCTGCTTTTACAGGCGAAATTGTTTTCATAATAGATCAATGTTTACAACATTAAGGGCCCTATTTTAACAATCTGAAACGCAAGTATCAAGCGCAAAACGCAAGTAACTTTGTGGGCGGGTCTCTAAAATGGGTTGGTCTGAAGTAGCTTCATTACTCATAGGTGTGGTTTGGGCGTAACGTGAAATAAACCAATCAGAGCGACATCTCACATTCCCTTTAAGAGCAGGCGCGCTTGTTCTATAGCGGATTCCTATTATAACGGCGTCTATCTATCTATCAATCAATCAATCAATCAATCAATCAATCAATCAATCAATCTATCTATCTATCTATCTATCTATCTATCTATCTATCTATCTATCAATCAATCAATCAATCAATCAATCAATCAATCAATCAAATCTATCTATCTATCTATCTATCTATCTATCTATCTATCTATCTATCTATCGTAATAATGTAGGCTATGATTTGCAAAAATTAAAACTGCTGCTTCTGTGTGTAGATGAGAGAAGCAAAGTGTATGCGCGTTGTGCACACGCTACATTGATTATGGCCAAGTATGCGCCCTTAAAATAGCATATGAATAACATGCGCAACGCGCCACTGACTTTAAACTAGTTTTTTTCGGTCAGTGGCGGAATTGTTTTCTAAACCTGCAAAATAGCATGAGGGAACGTTTGCGCCGGAACACGCCTCCTCTTTGCGCTGAACCGCCCCCGGGAGCACAAGTGTATTTCTTAGTTTACCGACGTGCGTCTGTGGAGGGAAAAGTCCACTGTGCGTGGGTGCAAAATAGGAATGATACATGCGTTGCTGTACAAAGTAAATTGCGCTGGGTGCAAGATAGGGCCCTAACAGTTATTTTCCTGTTTATTACTGTGAAGCTGCTTTAAAACCATCTGTATTGTATGAAGTGCTATTGAAATAAAGCGGCCTTGTCTTAATGACAATAGATTCATCTTTGAAAACTAATCCTGTTAAACAAAAGCATTGAGTCTCCTAAAAAACTGAAGGCAGATTTCATACTTCCTCATAAGACTCATGTTTGCTCTTCTGACCCTGTGTGTGTCGTTTTGTGATGTGTTATTCAACCATCGCCAATCAGACCAGGAACTCTTCATACTTCTCTAATACTGCTAATGTTTATGCACTGAATCATATTTCCTGTTTTTCTAGTCAAATCTACATTCTCATATAGTTAAGGAGGGGTATAGGCAATATCGGAGAGGCTAGCAAAAGCAAGCTAGCTTTGAAAGCATGAGATCCCACCGGACCGAGACTTCCACACAAGATATATGTGATTATTTTTTTATATATTTAGACCACTTCTATTATTGCTATTAGAATGTGAAGAGAGTTTCAGTTGTCTACACTACCTTTTTAAAGGGGTCAGAAAGTGGATTTTGTAAATATTTTATAATGTGTCCTGAGACTTATGAAAGGTGGAAAGGCTCTGTGCCCGGTTGCATAAAGCACCTTTAAGTGTAATTTTCCCTTAAGTTCGCCCTTATGTTTCCCTTAAACCTAAGGGTGTTGCAGGAAAAAACCCTTAAGTGTTACTTAAGGGTTTCTTTAAGTGAAACGTCATAAACATTTAGAATTTCCCTTAAATGCTGCTTTTTCACTTAAGTAATCCCTTAAAAAGCCTTAAGTGTTGCATAAAACCCCTTAACGGTCATTTCCCTAAGTATAACTTAAGGTTTGGAAATCGTAACCTTAAGAGTAACGCGGACAAAAATAAGACGACATGGCTGAATTTATGGAACCAGCTGAAGATCATTATGTGCCAAGAAGAATTTTTAGGGATAGGGAGAACCCTATGGACCATCTTAGCGATGAAAAATTGTTGCAAGAATACCGATTTGATCGACGCGCAATATTTGTGCAATACATCGCTAACAAACCAGAGAGCGACCTTGACCATGTCACACATCGCAACACTCTTTACCTGCGGTGTTACAACTGCTTATAGCACTGCGTTTTTTTGCAACTGGGAGTTTTCAGTAGTGGGATATGTTTTACACGTGCATAAATCGGCTACCATTCAATAAATGTAGGCTACAATTAGTGTGTGTCGGATTTTCAGGTGATATTCTCAATTCATTCAGTTAACGGACGCTCTGAGGTAAAGTGTTCAGACTGCAGACTTATAGCAACAACGATTATATTTAATTGTACAGTACAGTCATAATAACGTACAGACATTATCTTAATTCCATAATGTCCTTAAACATAACAATATGCTGGCCATAAACTGAGAAAGTGCGCGTCCGGTGTGTGATACAGTTGTCCTAGACGCGACGCGGCGTGTTAGTGTTTTGCGTATCTATGGCAACAACAGACTTTTATAACGTGAATCCTGGATCGCTGTCGTGAAACACTTAAATGTTTCCCTTACCTAAGAGAACCGTTTAAGTGATTATATGCAACACCCTTAAGTTATTCTCTTAGGTAAGGGGAAATCGCCCCTTAAGTATCATACTTAAGGGAAAAACTTAAGGTGCTTTATGCAACCGGGCACTGACCCTACTGTAGGTTATACGGGTCGCTTTCAGTCTTTTCTGAGAGTTTCTCCACACGTTTATCAAGCAGGTCTTTCATTAAAACATCTGCCAGCCGTGAGAACACAAGCTTCCATCTACCACAACTGATGTGCATTTATCAATGTTTGTGTGTCAATAAAGCCTAAATTAACTCTGCTCATCAGATCAAGTGATCGTGTCTCTTCAGAAGACTTGATTAAACCGATTACTTTGTCCTTATGAACTTTGAAACTTGACAATTTCAGTTACATGTACTTTCAAATGGAGGAACAAAAATGATGAAACAATATTAAAAATGTCTTCAATTTTGCTCAAAGATGAACGATGTCTTATGGGTTTGGAACGACATGCTGGCGAATTGAACTGTCCTTTTAAAGCCCTTAAACACTCACTTGAACAGAGAGTAAGAAGACACTTTCAACCCGTCCTCACCTGTGAAAAACTGCATGATTATAGACACCAAACCGTCATGCTTTCCTTCAGAAACATTTACCCTCAATATACAGACATGAAGGGCATGAGGACTGTCTTCCCAGCACAAGACTTTGACTGGGATTACCGATGCCTGGACGGAGAACGGGCTGGTTTAAACATGGAGAGGCTTCAGCACACTGACCTTTGAGCGCAAGGGTCGTAGACAACATTCAATGATTCAGAATCAGATCTAATGATAAATGCATCTGAATCTAAACCGTGGCTTTGATGATCAGGGTTGATTGTGATATTCTTGTGTTGGCTAGTAGAAGTCCTGAATGGCCAATAACTCAAAATGGCCGCTGATTGAAAAGCTTCATTTCAAACCCTGATGCCGTTTCTTGTGAACATGCGATTCCCTCAGCCCTCGAGGTCAGTGAGATGCTTCTCTATCTTTCAGTGCTCTTTAAATCTGCATGGACACACGAGACACATCCCTCGGCAGAAACCAACAGCTACGTTCTCTTAGAGAAACTTCTGCATGATGGTTCAAACCCCTGGAATAAGTGTTTTCCTCGAATATTAGCACTGAATAACAGAGCTAGCGTGAAGAGATTGAGACCTGAGAGTGACCAGGAGAATCAGAGAAGAGGGTTTTCTCACACACTCATCAGAGCTTCAGAGCTGAACATGTCAGAGTTGTGTTTGAGAGCATATGTATGTGTGTGTGTGTGTGAACATGAGCATGAGTCTGCCTGGTTACACACTCCCTCAGCCAATCAGAGACGTGCGCTGAGGTCACATGCTCAGAGTTCTCTGGGGCTTGGCAATCATATGATAATAAATGAACAAATCTGTATTTATGCGATGGAAACACACATGTACACGCACAGATCACATCATATTCCTTTATGATCAAAAAGATTTGTGAAGTGATATTAAATTAAGGAATTTCTTAACTCCAGCCACTTTAAACAAGCTATTCTCCAAAAGAGCATCAAATAACCATGTACAGTGTGGTGAGAGAGAGCAGGTCCACAACAAACACACAACATGATGAACCTCAGACACTGGGCAAACGTGTGTGTGTGGTTATTTCACAGGTTTCAGTGTGTCAGCGACACCAGAAGCTCTGATGCGTGTCTGAGGCGGCTCCGGTCATGTGACACGCAAAGCTGGCATCTCATTGGCCCACACAAAGAAAAACAATCGTCACGCACTGAAGAAAAGAAAACACAAGGGTTTTGTGAGAGGGCAGATGTTCATTCCTGATATCAAAGGCCACACAAGAATCCATTGTTTCTGCTGGCTGAACATTCACACTGATAGCATGTCATATATATACTGACGTGAACAAATGATGAAGCAAACCTTCACAACTTAGTTTATCTAAGAAAACATACAGACACCATTAGTGCTGGAATGCTGAACTGCATTTAAAGAGATCGTTCACCCAAAAATCATCATTCTGTCACTTATTACCTCTTGTCACTCCAAACCTCAACGACTTTCCTTCTGTAGAACACACACACACACACACACACACACAAATAGCCTTTATTTCGAGAAATGTCTTTTTTGCACATCCAATGGAATTCACTGTTGGGTTACTAACATTCTTTAAAATATCTTCTGTGTTCCACAGGAAGAAATACACCGGTTTGGAACAACAATTTTCATATCTGGGTGAAATTTCCCTTTAAGATGTAAGAGAGCTAGAGCTAGGGCTAGGGCTAGGGCTAGAGGGAGAGAGAGGGGGAGAGAGAGAGAGAGAGAGAGAGAGAGAGAGAGAGACTGAGACTGAACTTTATATTACAAATATTTCATCAAAATTACACTCCAATACAGAACCCTAAATTAACACAAATAAACAATTAAACCATTAAAAAGAAAAAAATATATCTACTTCAAAAATTTAAAGGGCCCCTATTATGGATTTTTGAAAATGACCTTTCATGTAGTGTGTAACAGCTCTGAGTGAATGAAAACATCCTGCAAAGTTTTAAATCTGAAAGTGCACCGTATATAAAGTTATTATCTTTCAAAAGTAAGAGTCGACTCTTAGTCAATGAAATTAATTGTTTTTCAAACGAGTCATAAGCCGTTTCGTTGTGATGTCAAGACGAAACATTAGCATATTGCCCGTCCACTTGTATATGTGCAAAAATTAAACAGTTTTTTTTTTACCTTTGATGCATGTAAACCTGTTGTAGGAGACTCTACAACAACATTAGGAAACTTTAAAATAGCATAATAGAGGCCCTTTAAAATAAGCATTTCAACATCTCCAACTTCACACAAAACTCTTTCCACAGCCCAAATAATTGAAAATTCTAATACATTATTAACATTTTAAAATATGAAAACTCAATTTTAATACGAGCAGCAACCAACCCTTTCAGTCCCATCTCTACATCAACTGATCCAGTACCTAATATTTTATTCTTCCTAGTTTTCCATATTGCTATCTTTGCTGATCCTAACAAATAGTTTAATAAAAACGTCATACCAAAACCGTCAAACCAACTTTTTATAATATCAAAAAGACCTCCTAATCTCTCACAATAAATGAACAAATGATCCACAGTGATCAACAGGCATTAGTCTCCACTGTAAATCTGCTGTACGTTTCTCTACAGGAGGCTTATCTCAGATGTCTCCAGCAATCCCTTATCACATTTGGTTTTGGTCAAGTCTCATGGCTTTGTCATGTTTCCTGTTGTCATGTGATCCCTTGTCTGATGTGTCATGTTGTCATTGTTCACAGGTGTCCCTGTCTAGTCATTAGTCCTTGTGTATTTAACACCTCATGTTTGCCTTGTGTCCTTGTCAAGTATTGTTTGTGTAACCTCTGTTGGTAAGCGTCATGTCCACGGTTATGTTTTGAGTTCATGCCATGTCATACCTTTGTTTTATGTTTGATCACATTTGGTAAATAAACTGCACTTGGGTTCTCAACAAGCTTGCCCTCAGTGGACTAATCATTACACCCCTGAAGTCTGGCGCAAATATTTCTGACCACCTCCAAGTTCTGACTTTTTTCAAACATGCCAATGGGACATTTTGACACACACAGAATATAAAGCTTTTTTTACTGATGTCCTGAAAACTCCCCAATTCAGGTGTTTAAAAAGTCAACATTGTGCCCCTTTCCACTTGGTGCTCCTCCTGTTCTCCAGGAGACACTGATATCGGTGGAGACTTGCAGTCTTTCCCCCTCTCCTGCTCTTGCTGAGGGTCTAGAGCTTCTCTGCAGACTCCAGGCAAAGCTGCTCCTCTTGGTGCTCCTCCTGTTCTGCAGGAGACACTGATATCGGTGGAGACTTGCAGTCTTTCCCCCTCTCCTGCTCTTGCTGAAGGTCTAGAGCTTCTCTGCAGACTCCAGGTAAAGCTGCTCCTCTTAGTGCTCCTCCTGTTCTGCAGGAGACACTGATATCAGTGGAGACTTGCAGTCTTTCCCCCTCTCCTGCTCTTGCTGAGGGTCTAGAGCTTCTCTGCAGACTCCAGGTAAAGCTGCTCCTCTTGGTGCTCCTCCTGTTCTGCAGGAGACACTGATATCGGTGGAGACTTGCAGTCTTTCCCCCTCTCCTGCTCTTGCTGAGGGTCTAGAGCTTCTCTGCAGACTCCAGGTAAAGCTGCTCCTCTTGGTGCTCCTCCTGTTCTGCAGGAGACACTGATATCAGTGGAGACTTGCAGTCTTTCCCCCTCTCCTGCTCTTGCTGAGGGTCTAGAGCTTCTCTGCAGACTCCAGGTAAAGCTGCTCCTCTTGGTGCTCCTCCTGTTCTGCAGGAGACACTGATATCAGTGGAGACTTGCAGTCTTTCCCCCTCTCCTGCTCTTGCTGAAGGTCTAGAGCTTCTCTGCAGACTCCAGGTAAAGCTGCTCCTCTTGGTGCTCCTCCTGTTCTGCAGGAGACACTGATATCAGTGGAGACTTGCAGTCTTTCCCCCTCTCCTGCTCTTGCTGAAGGTCTAGAGCTTCTCTGCAGACTCCAGGCAAAGCTGTTCCACTTGGTGCTCCTCCTGTTCTGCAGGAGACACTGATATCAGTGGAGACTTGCAGTCTTTCCCCCTCTCCTGCTCTTGCTGAAGGTCTAGAGCTTCTCTGCAGACTCCAGGCAAAGCTGCTCCTCTTGGTGCTCCTCCTGTTCTGCAGGAGACACTGATATCAGTGGAGACTTGCAGTCTTTCCCCCTCTCCTGCTCTTGCTGAAGGTCTAGAGCTTCTCTGCAGACTCCAGGCAAAGCTGCTCCTCTTGGTGCTCCTCCTGTTCTGCAGGAGACACTGATATCAGTGGAGACTTGCAGTCTTTCCCCCTCTCCTGCTCTTGCTGAAGGTCTAGAGCTTCTCTGCAGACTCCAGGCAAAGCTAATCCTCTTGGTGCTCCTCCTGTTCTGCAGGAGACACTGATATCGGTGGAGACTTGCAGTCTTTCCCCCTCTCCTGCTCTTGCTGAAGGTCTAGAGCTTCTCTGCAGACTCCAGGTAAAGCTGCTCCTCTTGGTGCTCCTCCTGTTCTGCAGGAGACACTGATATCGGTGGAGACTTGCAGTCTTTCCCCCTCTCCTGCTCTTGCTGAGGGTCTAGAGCTTCTCTGCAGACTCCAGGTAAAGCTGCTCCTCTTGGTGCTCCTCCTGTTCTGCAGGAGACACTGATATCGGTGGAGACTTGCAGTCTTTCCCCCTCTCCTGCTCTTGCTGAAGGTCTAGAGCTTCTCTGCAGACTCCAGGTAAAGCTGCTCCTCTTGGTGCTCCTCCTGTTCTGCAGGAGACACTGATATCGGTGGAGACTTGCAGTCTTTCCCCCTCTCCTGCTCTTGCTGAAGGTCTAGAGCTTCTCTGCAGACTCCAGGCAAAGCTACTCCTCTTGGTGCTCCTCCTGTTCTGCAGGAGACACTGATATCAGTGGAGACTTGCAGTCTTTCCCCCTCTCCTGCTCTTGCTGAGGGTCTAGAGCTTCTCTGCAGACTCCAGGTAAAGCTGCTCCTCTTGGTGCTCCTCCTGTTCTGCAGGAGACACTGATATCGGTGGAGACTTGCAGTCTTTCCCCCTCTCCTGCTCTTGCTGAGGGTCTAGAGCTTCTCTGCAGACTCCAGGCAAAGCTGCTCCTCTTGGTGCTCCTCCTGTTCTACAGGAGACACTGATATCGGTGGAGACTTGCAGTCTTTCCCCCTCTCCTGCTCTTGCTGAGGGTCTAGAGCTTCTCTGCAGACTCCAGGTAAAGCTAATCCTCTTGGTGCTCCTCCTGTTCTGCAGGAGACACTGATATCAGTGGAGACTTGCAGTCTTTCCCCCTCTCCTGCTCTTGCTGAAGGTCTAGAGCAGGGGTCGGCAAGTAACTTTGGCCGCGGGCCAATATTTTTTTTAGCCAGTAGATGGCAGGCCAGCTACACAGAGTAGGTCTATGGATACAAATTAAATACTCTTATATAGGCCTATGATCGCGGAATATGATGGGTCCGTCACCGTCCATGGATCATTCGTTCAATCGTTTTTTTCAAATTAAAACCAAAAAAAAAAAAAAAAAAAGATGAAAAACTACTTGTTTTTCCATTATTTATTTCCTGAACTAAAATGAAAAAACTAATAATGACAGGTTTTCTGATTTTCTGATTGTGCTCAGATCAAAAATAGAAAAAATGAATTACTGGATTAGACAAATTTTAATTTTGAATTTAACACCTAGGCATATATCAAGGAAATCATTTTAAACCGATCAAGTACTATTGTGGTAACAGATTACAGCCATTTTAGGTGTGAATAGCAATCATGCCTCATTCGCTTACAGTCCGACTTTTATTCCTTTTTATTATTATTATTTATTCGGGACACACACATACACACCTAAGGTTTAAGGAGGTCTGCGCGGGACTGTTTTTTTTTCCGTCCCGCTCCCACAAGGTTCTATTCAGCAACCGCTTAAAATACACTCTGTGTTCACCCGCTTTATTTCCCGACCTGACGGGTCCGCAAAATTTAGATCTCGTTTCCAGAATCTCACATTCAAATGTCTCTAACGGAAAGAAGGAGATTAAGTTGCCTATAATAATTATAAATGCTATACAAAAATTGTGTTAGTGTCAATATAAATATTAGGCTATTTTAACATTGTACTGTCAGCATAAATATTAGGCTATTTTAACATTGTAGCCTACTGTCAGCAGAGAAAAAAAAATGCCACAGAAATTTTTTTTGAAATATAAATAACATAAATTAAATAGGACAAAGTCTATCACTCAAATTTCTAAGCAACAAACGAAAATCATATTGCCCTACAAATGAAGTAGGCTATTTTCTGCCGAACTATTTCAAACATCCTTGCAAAAAAAGAATGTTGTTGACTGACAATGGTTTCCAAACAGCTCCTCAGAGGTGTACAGATGGTCAGAATTAAGTGCGGATACGCTGTCAAAAGATGTCGGGAGTGGGCTATTGTCAGTCAGACCGCTGGCTCCGTCCAAAGTAGGCTACACCAGAGTTCTGACCGCTACCGTCTTTTGACGCGCGAATGGACACAAAGTGGTCAAGCGTATAACTAGACGCGGCAGGCGCGAATTTGTCGTGCTATTCGCGTCCGCTGTGAACGCACAGTTCTACTTTAAAATGTAATCCCGCGCCTCATGGTTCCCTATATGGGCATTTCACACAGTATGCGGCGGGGAAATCGCCGCGCGGCTACGGCTTTTCTCAAGTAGTGGAAAGGTTTTGTGCAGCATTTAGGACTTCCAAAATAATCCGGCGGGCCAGAAAATATTACTGGCGGGCCAGTTTTGGCCCGCGGGCC
>NC_137130.1:45395835-45485835 GCF_949319135.1 Squalius cephalus | reverse complement strand
TCACGGTTCGGTTTGTATCACGGTTTTAGGGTCACGGTACGGTACATATCACGGTACATGTCGGTACGGTTCGGTATGTGCTGTGCTCAGGGAAAGAAGAATAAAAATAAAGAAAATAAGAACAAATAAATACAGTAAAGCAAAGATACTAATAAAATAAACAGTGCTTTTCAGGTTTTTCAGGTAGGTCTAACATTTGTTTTCAGGCACAGAAATTGAATAAAGTAATCAAATGTAAAATAACATTACATATTTGACTGTATAAATTAAAGATTACTCCTTATTAAAGTTAAAAGCTATTCAATGCAGAGCTGTGAGTGATTTCCTTGTCTTTTATAGTTCGATTAACATTAGAAACACAAAGAGCAGGAATATTAGGCTGCTGTCCCTTTAAGATGTAATGCACATATTCAGTGCACTGATACTGATACACGTGTTGTCTTTCTCGACTGTACAAGTTCACTTAAAGCATAACAGACTGTGTCTGCTACGATACTCATCGAGACGGACATTATGAGTTTTTGTGTGAATTTGTCCATTCAAGCACAAGACGTAGTGGAACTGTCTGTGTTAAACGTTGTAATTTTCAACAAATCAGATTATAGATGCGTTATCAGATGTGTGTCGAACCGCGAGTGTGTGTCGAACCGTGCGCGGAGAACGGTACGGTTCGATGCTTTACAGAGAACCATTACACCTCTAATTCACTCAGTTTAACCCAGTATTACTCAGATTTACTGTTTTAAAGTTCACACGTGTGTGTTGCGGTGCTAAAGCCCTTCCTATGCAACACACTCCATTCCTGCGGTGTGTCAATTCAACGAAGCCACGACTACCACCATCTGATGGGCATCAGGGCTTTACACACACTTATTTTCACTCGTATAATGATGTATTTCAGAGATGATAGCTGGGGTCGCTCGCTGAATTAAACATCTGGATAATGAAGTCAGGGACAATGCTGTGTATGGTTTAAAACAGTATTGCTGCACACTTTCACAAACTCATGACACACAGAACAGGGCAGAGCAGGGCAGTGTACAGTACACTAACCCTAGTACACTAGCTTGATGATCACTGAATATAACTGATGATCACACTAGCGGTGGGAATCTCACGATCCAGAGGCTGTGGCGCGATGATAAAACGATTATCCGCGCATGTGACGACTTGGTACTTTTAAAGCAAAGTATTTATAATGACCCATAAAGAAGTTACTTCCAATATCTTTTATTAATAAAACAAATGGAAGTGATTTGGCAAGTCAACTATAATATGTCCCAACATGGCAAAGAGCGAACAGGAAAATAAATGTGTGCCCGTGCTAGCAGCAAACCTGTAGATGAATACACACTTCAGCATATTCTGAATCTCTAGCATAAAATAATAGACTTCTAACCAACATCCTCCTGTTATGTGCAATGAGCAATATAATCCTTCAGACAAACAAACATTCTGCTGTAGCAAAAACACACTCTTCTGCGGGAGAACACACTCTTCTGTAGGAGAACACACTCTTCTGTGGGAGAACACACTCTTCTGTGGGAGAACACACTCTTCTGTGGGGGAGAACACACTCTTCTGCGGGAGAACACACTCTTCTGCGGGAGAACACACTCTTCTGTAGGAGAACACACTCTTCTGTGGGAGAACACACTCTTCTGCGGGAGAACACACTCTTCTGTGGGAGAACACACTCTTCTCTGGGAGAACACACTCTTCTGCGGGAGAACACACTCTTCTGTAGGAGAACACACTCTTCTGTGGGAGAACACACTCTTCTGCGGGAGAACACACTCTTCTGTGGGAGAACACACTCTTCTGCGGGAGAACACACTCTTCTGTGGGGGAGAACACACTCTTCTGCGGGAGAACACACTCTTCTGCGGGAGAACACACTCTTCTGTGGGAGAACACACTCTTCTGTGGGAGAACACACTCTTCTGGGGGAGAACACACTCTTCTGTGGGGGAGAACACACTCTTCTCTGGGAGAACACACTCTTCTGTGGGAGAACACACTCTTCTCTGGGAGAACACACTCTTCTGTGGGGGAGAACACACTCTTCTCTGGGAGAACACACTCTTCTGTGGGAGAACACACTCTTCTGTGGGGGAGAACACACTCTTCTCTGGGAGAACACACTCTTCTCTGGGAGAACACACTCTTCTCTGGGAGAACACACTCTTCTCTGGGAGAACACACTCTTCTCTGGGAGAACACACTCTTCTCTGGGAGAACACACTCTTCTGTGGGAGAACACACTCTTCTGTGGGAGAACACACTCTTCTCTGGGAGAACACACTCTTCTCTGGGAGAACACACTCTTCTCTGGGAGAACACACTCTTCTCTGGGAGAACACACTCTTCTGCGGGAGAACACACTCTTCTGCGGGAGAACACACTCTTCTCTGGGAGAACACACTCTTCTGTGGGAGAACACACTCTTCTGTGGGAGAACACACTCTTCTGTGGGAGAAAACACTCTTCTGTGGGAGAACACACTCTTCTGTGGGGGAGAACACACTCTTCTGTGGGGGAGAACACACTCTTCTGTGGGGGAGAACACACTCTTCTGTGGGGGAGAACACACTCTTCTGTGGGGGAGAACACACTCTTCTGTGGGAGAACACACTCTTCTCTGGGAGAACACACTTCTCTGGGAGAACACACTCTTCTCTGGGAGAACACACTCTTCTCTGGGAGAACACACTCTTCTCTGGGAGAACACACTCTTCTCTGGGAGAACACACTCTTCTCTGGGAGAACACACTCTTCTGTGGGAGAACACACTCTTCTCTGGGAGAACACACTCTTCTCTGGGAGAACACACTCTTCTCTGGGAGAACACACTCTTCTCTGGGAGAACACACTCTTCTCTGGGAGAACACACTCTTCTGTGGGAGAACACACTCTTCTGTGGGAGAACACACTCTTCTCTGGGAGAACACACTCTTCTGTGGGAGAACACACTCTTCTCTGGGAGAACACACTCTTCTCTGGGAGAACACACTCTTCTCTGGGAGAACACACTCTTCTCTGGGAGAACACACTCTTCTGCGGGAGAACACACTCTTCTGCGGGAGAACACACTCTTCTCTGGGAGAACACACTCTTCTGTGGGAGAACACACTCTTCTGTGGGAGAACACACTCTTCTGTGGGAGAAAACACTCTTCTGTGGGAGAACACACTCTTCTGTGGGGGAGAACACACTCTTCTGTGGGGGAGAACACACTCTTCTGTGGGAGAACACACTCTTCTGTGGGAGAACACACTCTTCTGTGGGAGAACACACTCTTCTGTGGGAGAACACACTCTTCTGTGGGAGAACACACTCTTCTGTGGGGGAGAACACACTCTTCTGTGGGGGAGAACACACTCTTCTGTGGGAGAACACACTCTTCTGTGGGAGAACACACTCTTCTGTGGGAGAACACACTCTTCTCTGGGAGAACACACTCTTCTCTGGGAGAACACACTCTTCTCTGGGAGAACACACTCTTCTCTGGGAGAACACACTCTTCTCTGGGAGAACACACTCTTCTGTGGGAGAACACACTCTTCTGTGGGAGAACACACTCTTCTCTGGGAGAACACACTCTTCTGTGGGAGAACACACTCTTCTCTGGGAGAACACACTCTTCTCTGGGAGAACACACTCTTCTCTGGGAGAACACACTCTTCTGTGGGAGAACACACTCTTCTGTGGGAGAACACACTCTTCTGTGGGAGAACACACTCTTCTCTGGGAGAACACACTCTTCTCTGGGAGAACACACTCTTCTCTGGGAGAACACACTCTTCTCTGGGAGAACACACTCTTCTCTGGGAGAACACACTCTTCTGCGGGAGAACACACTCTTCTGCGGGAGAACACACTCTTCTCTGGGAGAACACACTCTTCTCTGGGAGAACACACTCTTCTCTGGGAGAACACACTCTTCTGTGGGAGAACACACTCTTCTGTGGGGGAGAACACACTCTTCTGTGGGAGAACACACTCTTCTGTGGGAGAACACACTCTTCTGTGGGAGAACACACTCTTCTGTGGGAGAACACACTCTTCTGTGGGAGAACACACTCTTCTGTGGGAGAACACACTCTTCTGCGGGAGAACACACTCTTCTGCGGGAGAACACACTCTTCTGCGGGAGAACACACTCTTCTGCGGGAGAACACACTCTTCTGCGGGAGAACACACTCTTCTGCGGGAGAACACACTCTTCTGCGGGAGAACACACTCTTCTGTGGGAGAACACACTCTTCTCTGGGAGAACACACTCTTCTCTGGGAGAACACACTCTTCTCTGGGAGAACACACTCTTCTGTGGGAGAACACACTCTTCTGTGGGAGAACACACTCTTCTGTGGGGGAGAACACACTCTTCTGTGGGAGAACACACTCTTCTGTGGGAGAACACACTCTTCTGTGGGAGAACACACTCTTCTCTGGGAGAACACACTCTTCTCTGGGAGAACACACTCTTCTGTGGGAGAACACACTCTTCTCTGGGAGAACACACTCTTCTCTGGGAGAACACACTCTTCTCTGGGAGAACACACTCTTCTGTGGGAGAACACACTCTTCTGTGGGAGAACACACTCTTCTCTGGGAGAACACACTCTTCTCTGGGAGAACACACTCTTCTGCGGGAGAACACACTCTTCTCTGGGAGAACACACTCTTCTCTGGGAGAACACACTCTTCTCTGGGAGAACACACTCTTCTCTGGGAGAACACACTCTTCTCTGGGAGAACACACTCTTCTGTGGGGGAGAACACACTCTTCTCTGGGAGAACACACTCTTCTGTGGGGGAGAACACACTCTTCTGCGGGAGAACACACTCTTCTCTGGGAGAACACACTCTTCTCTGGGAGAACACACTCTTCTCTGGGAGAACACACTCTTCTCTGGGAGAACACACTCTTCTCTGGGAGAACACACTCTTCTGCGGGAGAACACACTCTTCTGTGGGAGAACACACTCTTCTGTGGGAGAACACACTCTTCTCTGGGAGAACACACTCTTCTGTGGGAGAACACACTCTTCTGTGGGGGAGAACACACTCTTCTCTGGGAGAACACACTCTTCTGTGGGAGAACACACTCTTCTGTGGGGGAGAACACACTCTTCTCTGGGAGAACACACTCTTCTGTGGGAGAACACACTCTTCTGTGGGGGAGAACACACTCTTCTCTGGGAGAACACACTCTTCTGTGGGAGAACACACTCTTCTGTGGGGGAGAACACACTCTTCTCTGGGAGAACACACTCTTCTCTGGGAGAACACACTCTTCTCTGGGAGAACACACTCTTCTGTGGGGGAGAACACACTCTTCTCTGGGAGAACACACTCTTCTGCGGGAGAACACACTCTTCTGCGGGAGAACACACTCTTCTGTGGGAGAACACACTCTTCTGTGGGAGAACACACTCTTCTGTGGGAGAACACACTCTTCTCTGGGAGAACACACTCTTCTGTGGGAGAACACACTCTTCTGTGGGAGAACACACTCTTCTGTGGGAGAACACACTCTTCTCTGGGAGAACACACTCTTCTCTGGGAGAACACACTCTTCTCTGGGAGAACACACTCTTCTGCGGGAGAACACACTCTTCTGTGGGAGAACACACTCTTCTGTGGGAGAACACACTCTTCTGTGGGAGAACACACTCTTCTCTGGGAGAACACACTCTTCTGTGGGAGAACACACTCTTCTGTGGGAGAACACACTCTTCTCTGGGAGAACACACTCTTCTGTGGGAGAACACACTCTTCTGTGGGAGAACACACTCTTCTGTGGGAGAACACACTCTTCTGTGGGAGAACACACTCTTCTGTGGGAGAACACACTCTTCTCTGGGAGAACACACTCTTCTGTGGGAGAACACACTCTTCTGCGGGAGAACACACTCTTCTGAAGAGACGGACTGATGTTAAACGCAGTGATCTTTTTCTTCATGTCAAATAATAGGGTTTCTTTTAAAAACTTCAGCAATCAAACGCAGCTCATTTGAGCTTGTTTATCACTGGATGAGCTCCATTTATGTGCTGATCAATGTTTTTATGTGGTTAACAGTCTAAATTATATATTTTTTTATATCAAGTGATTGTGTCTCTTCAGAAGGCGTGGATAAAACCACTCCATTTATAAGATTTATTTTACATTAATGTCTATAGCCCGGTTTCACAGACGAGGCTTGTCTAGTCCCAGACTAAAATACACACTTGAGCCGTTTTCACTGAAAGCATATCTTAAATATGTCAGATAGATAGATAGTTTTATTTAATGCCATGTCAGCATCTAAGGCTATTTTCATGGCAAAAATTAAATTACAAAAATACAAATATCATATAAATACAATGAAACCAAGCAAACAAACACAAGTCATATTATAATTTTTTTTTTAATTAACATATGTTAAAAAAATCCTAAACCTTTTGAGATATAATCTTACTAAATAAGTCCTTAAGTGAAGTAACTTCATAAAAGAGTGTTCTACTTGTATTATACCCAGGACAGTCCAATAAAACATGTGTAACAGAGAGGGGAATCTTACAACACGTGCAGAGAGCTGGGTCTTCTACATATGTCACTGCCATTGTCTTCAGATTCACACCAGTAATGTGTTTTTCTAAGGCACGTTTATATAAGCTACTTAAGTGTCCTAATTAAAAAGGCCTAATCCTGGCTTAATCTAAACCTGTCTGTGAAACCAGGCCCAAAAGTACTATCTTGAAGATTTTGGTTGCATGGATTTTATGGAGACAAAAATCTCAAAGGTTTCATTAAAAACATAATTTATTGTGTGTCGAAGATGAAGGAGAGTCATATGGGTTTGGAACGACATGAGAGCGAGTAAATTACACATTTTTCATTTTGGGGTGGACTAGCACTAACAGCACTGCATTATTAACCTAATGATATTCCTAATCTTAAATTAAAGTGTATATCATACTCTAAATCATTCACAAACAGGAGCATACTGTTCAAAAAAAGCAGAGGTAAGTTATTCTGAACAACAATATCCATCTCTCATGCCCATAATCAACGTTTAAACCTTCATCACCTGATAATGTTGTGCATCCCTAGGGAAAATTGCATGTGATGGGAATGGCATCCTGATATTAACTACACCAGTTTTTTATACAAAGAAATCAATCAAATAATGGGGCAGAATAGCAATGCTGGAATAAGTGCCAGTTCTTCTTTCATCAACCATGGCAGATACAGTACCAGTACAGTAATAACGCGCTGATGCACAGATCAAGAGCTGTTCTTCTTCATATCAGGACTCATTATGAACTGAGTGAAACACTGGCGTTCTGCTGCTTCAAAGCTAGTTTATAATCAATGTCATGTTTGTCGCATTGAGTGCGCATGCGCATGCGCAGCAGATCACACCCATCAGGGCTGACATGAGAAAACTCGTCTTTAACATTCATTTTATACTCATGTAAAACAGTGATCGAGCTGTTTCGAAGGTCCTGTAAAGATCAATGTAAATATTGTAAGAATCAACCGAGACCGACCTTGTATACTTGTCCATAGGTGCCATTGCCGACCACTTCCACCAGCTCAAAAATGCCAGCAGGGTCCTGAAATCACACAAATGACCACCACATCGGTTAATAAGAGAAACTTTATGATGATTACACATATGAATGTGTGTGGCAGAGCCGATGAGCTCAAGAGCGTGTCGCTCCGCTGCCGTTATTATCGCTTTACGCGAGAACAGCTCGCGCCGAACAAAGGGCAACACTGTAACAATGAGCATTAGAGTTAAACACAGGTCGAGCATTAGAGTTAAACAGGTCTCGATCTCGCTGAAACACAACTGATGCATGAGGCCTGTCGGAGACCGAGTGTGTGTGTGAGGAGAGCACTCACGCGCAGAGAGGCGAGGTCTATGTCCACCAGGCTCTTAGCGGGCGAGTCGTTCGCCATCTTTCACCAAACTGCTCAGATATAAGCGATGCGGTGTGTATTCCGTTCTTCAGTCGTGTGGTGTCCGTTCGACGCTGTCGATCATCGTTATATTTCTGCGGTAATCCAGAGAGAGCAGCGCAGGCCCTCCGCGGTCCTCTATTGTTCGCGATGAGGATGAGGATGATGATGATGAAGAGTCTAGGTCAGTCCATGACGGAGTGGGCAGAGACACTAAGGGGGTGGAGACAGCGAGGGAAGGGGCTATTCCAGCACACAGACGAGGAACACACACTACTGTATATGTATATAGCCTACTGTAACTGCATCACTGATTCCTGAGACAAGGGACAATGTTATTTAATAATATTTTATTATAAATTGACATAATTACAGACAAAGCTCTCAGCTAATGAACCATATAAGGGAATAGGTTTTTATGAAAATGTTTTTTTCTTTAAAAAAAAAAAATAATTTATTCACTTAATAACTTATTTTTTTGTCAACTCCATCAGATGCAATAAAAAGCATTCAATTTTAATTTGATCCATCCAACAACAGTGTAAAGTATTTGTAATAATGGTAAACTAAGTGAAAAAATACATTCTTTAAAAATTTTTCCTTGGGTTAGGGTTATTATTAACAATCCAGTTCCTAAATTCCTTAATTCTTACCCTCCTTTTTAATATTAAACATATATAACCAGTGTTGACAAAGGTCCAACTGAGGTTTCAACAACTGATTGACAAGACAGCAAATTAACACAACTAACTCATTTTTAAACTAATTTTTATTTTAATACAGCAATCCTTCCAGTGGTTTGTTTTTCTCCTTTTAGCGGTACAGTCTCATTCTGGGTCTCCAGTAGCTCACAGAAAACAAGAAGCGTATGTTCTGTTTGACAAAACTGAATAAATGTTTTAGAGTCTCCTGCAACAGGTTTACATGCATTAAAGGTCAAAAACACTTTCATTTTTACTCTCTAAACTTTCCACATGCCTACTCTGGTCTCGTCTGCTCTGTCCTGACTGGTCAGTCTGTTGTGATTGGTCTGACTGAGCTTATATTGGTCAAACACGACTGCCCATTGAAGTCGAAAATCATAGTGTGTTCATCATGTTCATGTTCACATTTGATCATGTGGGCTTGCAAAAATAAAAGCCTCGGACCTTTGCATGTGTGGATACATGCATACTCATGCATCTGCGCACACAAACACACACACACACACACACACACACACAACGTTCATGTGCACAAACAAACTATTTTGAGTATTACAGGCTTTCTTTTTCACAGAGATGACCTTTATCCTCAAATCAGTGAGGCCTACGATAAATCAGTTACAAAAATAAATACAAAACCTGTCTTAACTGAAAGAAAACAAGCTGACAAAAAGATTGAATCCAATATTTGGTAATAAGGTAACATAACGAGAGATTTATAAGACATTTTTTGCTGGTCGGTCATTTTTGACCGGGAACCACACAAGTGTTATCAGGTTTTCAACACAGTACAAGGGTGACATGGACCTGCCAGCTGTCCAATTGCTCTGCTTTGAGCAAGGGGGCCGATCACTAGAAGAACACACTCAAGACTTTCTAGATATGGCATGCCAATCGACTAGCGGTCCAAGGCACGTCTCCCAGTGAATGGCCCTGATGTTGCCTGAGGGAGATGTTGCCACATTTGTGGAGTGGGTGCTGGGAATAATGAATCTGTTTTTACCATCTGCCCCGCAGAGCCCACCAGCCTCACTCCACCGGATCCAGTGCCTAGTCAGCCTCACTCCACCAGACGGAGCTACAGCCAGATTCAAACACAGAGGCAGAGCCTGAGCCTACCGCGGATAACGTGCCAGCAAACTCAACTGAGCCATATTCTGCCCTGCTGCCTGAGTCCAACAGCGCGTCTGACCAGGTGTGCGAGTCGGCAACGATACCCGTCCCAGAGGGAGTACTTGTGGAGTTTGAGGGCATGGAGAGGAGGGCATCCCCGCGACTGTGGACAAGTATTGCCTGGCCTCTGGAAATCATATAGATTAGATATAGATTAAAAATACTTCTGAGAAAGCAATTCATATCCAGAGGAGATGGGAGAGAAATACTGGAAATACCGTGTTCAGCTCTTAAAGTGGCAGTTCTTTCAGAGGCCATTAGCTTTAGTTCAGTTGACTATGGGTATTTATGTAATTATATCGATTTTTATTTTTATTTGTATTTGAGGAGGATATACCCCTGGATCTCCTGTTTCCGCAGGTCCTGCCCAGCTTCAAGTCTCCTGCCTCTCCAGTGTTTCCAGAGTTCCCCCCCAGCCTCCCTCTCCCACCTCCTCTACCGAAGCCAGCCAGTTCCCCAGCCCTGCCACCGCTGATTTCTGTCTGTCCCTCAGCTCATCCTCTGTCTGTGTCATCTGGTGGTGTGGATATGCCTTGGGCCTTCCAGTCCCCAGCTCCATCTTGGCGTGAGGATCCCCTGTCTCTGCCTCCAGCCACCAAGCCCCGAATTGCACCTCGGCCATCAGACCCATCAGTTCCGCCTTGGCTCCATGCTCCCTCGTCTCCACCGTGGCCCGTCATCCCACCAGCTCCACCGAGCTCCCTCCTCCCTTCGTCTCCCCCTTGGTCAGGCATCACCCTGTTTCCTCCATAGGATTTCTGGCTTCTGGGCTGCGTCTCTGCCCTCCATCCCTTTAGCTCCACCGGGCCCTGACTTCCCTCCGGCTATGCCATTGTGCTTGGTCACTCCGGCTCCACTGCGGTCTTCAGGGTCCCTACCTCCGCCTCGCTCCCATTAGCTGTCAGTTCTACCTTTGCCCTCTGATCCTGTGGTGTCGCACTGGCTCTGTCTCCTCAGCTCCATCTGGTTCTCCACCGCTTCCAGCTCCGTCGCAGAAACTCACATCACTGGTTACATCTCCAGGGCCTCCACCATGATTCCTCCCAGAGGTGGGAGTAAGTCACACATGTGCAAGCCACAAGCAAGTCTCAAGTCTTAACCTTCAAGTCTCAAGCAAGTCCAAGTCAATTTTGTGAAAAGCAAGTCAAGTCAAGTCAAGTCACTGCTTTATGTCAAGCAAGTCAAGTCAAGTTGTAGCTTGGGTCACAAGTCACTGGCAAGTCATACAAACGTTTGATGATTGCACTGACTTTATATATTAAAATAAGTTAAAACTACAGAAGTTGTGGACTATGTTTTATTTGCAGCATTTTTTAAATATGCATTTCCACATACAGCTGAGTGGGTACTACAATAAAAATCAAAAAAATAAAAAATAAATAAAATTTCAAACTACATAGCCTAAAATGTAAATGCAACTGAAATTAGGCCAACATTAAAGCATGAAAAAATAAATATGCCTCAAACATTGCAGAAGCCCATTAAAAGGTATTAAACAATTCACAATACAAGTAATGGTTCCTATGCCACCAAATGGCATTCTTCAAACTGGCATCCCCTTTATATAAGTTGTATAGGCTATTTTTAATTATGAAGTTAAAACCGCCAATAGGTGGCGCCAAATCACCGTCTTAATGTATGAGTCATAGAAGCATTCATTCAACTGATTTGTTCAAAACGGCAGATTCGTTCTGGAAGTAAGCAACTAGGTCACTGAATTACAAATATGCATAACTCTTTCTGTGGCTTGTTTGGAACTATTGTCATTGGAGAAATAGAGCAAAAACTGAGAATATTTGGAATATTATGTCTAAAATGTCACATCACAATATTCACTCTTTGTTTACTGAACTGTTTTATAAAATCATTATCACATTTGCAATCGCGCCAATATTCTGGAAATATTTGTTAATATCATATGTTATAATTATAAAAATAACTCATACTAGGGCAATTTTTCCACCACATTTTGAATTTTGGGTGCATATTAATTCTGCTGGCATTTTGCCCCCAACCCCCTGATAACATCTAACCCTGCTTTAAGAGAAACATAAAACACGACAAAACATTAACAGTTTTCTATGTTGTTTTTCGTCATTGGAAAGAACGACATATTTGGCTTTAAAGCATGATTGGAAAGAAATGTGGCAAATGTTATACAAAACATATGCCATCATTAATTATCATTTGAATATTGACAACATTAAGCTACATTTGAAAACATAATTGTGTATAAAGAGGCATGCTGTTTTGACCAGTATTCTCTCTAGATTTAACGATAGTCAAATTAACTATAACAAACAGGTTAAACAAGCCATAGCTTACTTTTAGACGTGGTGAATGAAGTTCGACTGTTCAAGGTTGTGATGGTCGTCCGATATCCCTTGCCTGTTATTATGCGTACAGCAATTCTTCTTGTATGAATATGTTCAATTTTAGTGTTTATATCCAAAAAGAAACGATGCTGGGAGATGTTTTTGTATTTAGCACGCTCACCGCGATGTATGTTTTTTCTGGGCTTGTGCAGCGTCACGCAATCGTGCAGAATCTGATGACTGGTGTCAATAGTTCCGTTGCTTTCATTTTGCTCATCAATTGATGTTGCGATGATTTATATAAAAATGTATATCAAGTCATTCTCGAGTCATTGGATCGCAAGTCTAAGTCAAGTGGAGTCATTTTCTTTATTTAGTCAAGCAAGTCTCAAGTCCTTAAATTTGCGACTCGAGTCTGACTCGAGTCAAGTCATGTGACTCGAGTCCCCCATCTCTGATTCCTCCCTCCTGCGACTCCGTCGTGGAACATCATGCTGGCTGTGACCTGGATACTTAAGCTGCATCGGTCATCTTCAATAAAAAACCTGTCTTAACTGAAAGAAAATAAGTTGACAAAAAGATTGAATCCAATATTTGGTGATAAAATAAGACATATTTGAGTGATTTATAAGCTATTTTGTTGTAGGCCATTCATTTTTGACCTGGAGTGTGACTTTGTGCCATTTTGTAAAAAAAAAATTCAAAAAATTTTACTGGTTACACATTAAAGGAGTAGTTCACATTAAAATGAAAATTAGCCCATGATTTTTTAACCCTCAAGTCATCATAGGTGTATATGACAATCTGAGTTATATTAATAAGCACCCTGACGCTTCTGAGCTTTATAATGGCCGTGAATTGTATCATGAGTTTGAAGCTCAAAAAAGTGCATCTATCCATCATAAAAGTGCACCTATCATCGGTCGTCTCCGACCCTGGAGGAGCTGCATCGGTCGTCTCCGCTTCGAGAAAAGCTGAATCGGTCGTCTCCACTACTGGAGGAGCTGAATCGGTCGTCTCCACTACTGGAAGAGCTGCATCGGTCGTCTCCACTACTGGAGGAGCTGCAACGGTCGTCTCCACTACTGGAAGAGCTGAATCGGTCGTCTCCACTACTGGAAGAGCTGAATCGGTCGTCTCCACTACTGGAAGAGCTGAATCGGTCGTCTCCACTACTGGAAGAGCTGAATCGGTCGTCTCCACTACTGGAGGAGCTGCAACGGTCGTCTCCACTACTGGAAGAGCTGAATCGGTCGTCTCCACTACTGGAAGAGCTGAATCGGTCGTCTCCACTACTGGAGGAGCTGCAACGGTCGTCTCCACTACTGGAAGAGCTGAATCGGTCGTCTCCACTACTGGAGGAGCTGAATCGGTCGTCTCCACTACTGGAGGAGCTGCATCGGTCGTCTCCACTACTGGAGGAGCTGCAACGGTCGTCTCCACTACTGGAGGAGCTGCATCGGTTGTCTCCACTACTGGAGGAGCTGCAACGGTCGTCTCCACTACTGGAAGAGCTGAATCGGTCGTCTCCACTACTGGAGGAGCTGCATCGGTCGTCTCCACTACTGGAAGAGCTGAATCGGTCGTCTCCACTACTGGAGGAGCTGCATCGGTCGTCTCCACTACTGGAGGAGCTGCATCGGTCGTCTCCACTACTGGAGGAGCTGCATCGGTTGTCTCCGCCTCAGGAAGAGCTGAATCGGTCGTCTCCACTACTGGAGGAGCTGCATCGGTCGTCTCCACTACTGGAAGAGCTGAATCGGTCGTCTCCACTACTGGAGGAGCTGCATCGGTCGTCTCCACTACTGGAGGAGCTGCATCGGTCGTCTCCACTACTGGAGGAGCTGCATCGGTTGTCTCCACTACTGGAGGAGCTGCAACGGTCGTCTCCACTACTGGAAGAGCTGAATCGGTCGTCTCCACTACTGGAAGAGCTGAATCGGTCGTCTCCACTACTGGAGGAGCTGCAACGGTCGTCTCCACTACTGGAGGAGCTGAATCGGTCGTCTCCACTACTGGAGGAGCTGCATCGGTCGTCTCCACTACTGGAGGAGCTGCATCGGTCGTCTCCACTACTGGAAGAGCTGAATCGGTCGTCTCCACTACTGGAAGAGCTGAATCGGTCGTCTCCACTACTGGAGGAGCTGCATCGGTCGTCTCCACTACTGGAGGAGCTGCAACGGTCGTCTCCACTACTGGAAGAGCTGAATCGGTCGTCTCCACTACTGGAAGAGCTGAATCGGTCGTCTCCACTACTGGAGGAGCTGCAACGGTCGTCTCCACTACTGGAGGAGCTGAATCGGTCGTCTCCACTACTGGAGGAGCTGCATCGGTCGTCTCCGCCTCAGGAAGAGCTGAATCGGTCGTCTCCACTACTGGAGGAGCTGCATCGGTCGTCTCCACTACTGGAGGAGCTGCATCGGTCGTCTCCACTACTGGAGGAGCTGCATCGGTCGTCTCCACTACTGGAGGAGCTGAATCGGTCGTCTCCACTACTGGAAGAGCTGAATCGGTCGTCTCCACTACTGGAGGAGCTGCATCGGTCGTCTCCGCCTCAGGAAGAGCTGAATCAGTCGTCTCCACTACTGGAGGAGCTGCATCGGTCATCTCCACTACTGGAGGAGCTGCATCAGTCATCTCCGCTTCGAGAAGAGCTGCATCGGTCGTCTCCACTACTGGAGGAGCTGCATCAGTCATCTCCGCTTCGAGAAAAGCTGAATCGGTCGTCTCCACTACTGGAAGAGCTGAATCGGTCGTCTCCACTACTGGAGGAGCTGCATCGGTCGTCTCCACTACTGGAGGAGCTGAATCGGTCGTCTCCACTACTGGAAGAGCTGAATCGGTCGTCTCCACTACTGGAGGAGCTGCATCGGTCGTCTCCACTACTGGAGGAGCTGCATCGGTTGTCTCCGCCTCAGGAAGAGCTGAATCAGTCGTCTCCACTACTGGAGGAGCTGCATCGGTTGTCTCCGCTTCGAGAAGAGCTGAATCGGTCGTCTCCACTACTGGAAGAGCTGAATCGGTCGTCTCCACTACTGGAGGAGCTGCATCGGTCGTCTCCACTACTGGAGGAGCTGCATCGGTTGTCTCCGCTTCGAGAAGAGCTGAATCGGTCGTCTCCACTACTGGAAGAGCTGCATCGGTCGTCTCCACTACTGGAAGAGCTGCATCGGTCGTCTCCACTACTGGAGGAGCTGGAAGAGCTGCATCGGTCGTCTCCACTACTGGAGGAGCTGCATCGGTCGTCTCCACTACTGGAGGAGCTGCATCGGTCGTCTCCACTACTGGAGGAGCTGAATCGGTCGTCTCCACTACTGGAAGAGCTGAATCGGTCATCTCCACTACTGGAGGAGCTGCATCGGTCGTCTCCACTACTGGAGGAGCTGCATCGGTTGTCTCCGCTTCGAGAAGAGCTGAATCGGTCGTCTCCACTACTGGAAGAGCTGAATCGGTCATCTCCACTACTGGAGGAGCTGCATCGGTCGTCTCCACTACTGGAGGAGCTGCATCGGTTGTCTCCGCTTCGAGAAGAGCTGAATCGGTCGTCTCCACTACTGGAAGAGCTGAATCGGTCGTCTCCACTACTGGAAGAGCTGCATCGGTCGTCTCCACTACTGGAGGAGCTGCATCGGTCGTCTCCGCCTTGGGAAGAGCTGAATCGGACATCTTTGCCTCAGGAAGAGCTGAATCGGACATCTCCGCCTCAGGAAGAGCTGAATCGGTCGTCTCCACTACTGGAGGAGCTGCATCGGTCGTCTCCACTACTGGAGGAGCTGCATCGGTCGTCTCCACTACTGGAGGAGCTGCATCGGACGTCTCCACCTCAGGAAGAGCTGCATCGGTCGTCTCCACTACTGGAGGAGCTGCATCGGTCGTCTCCACTACTGGAGGAGCTGCATCGGTCGTCTCCACTACTGGAGGAGCTGCATCGGACGTCTCCACCTCAGGAAGAGCTGCATCGGTCGTCTCCACTACTGGAGGAGCTGCATCGGTCATCTCCGCCTTGGGAAGAGCTGAATCGGACATCTTTGCCTCAGGAAGAGCTGAATCGGACATCTCCGCCTCAGGAAGAGCTGAATCGTTCATCTCCCCTACTGGAGGAGCTGCATCGGTCGTCTCCACCTTGGGAAGAGCTGCATCGGACGTCTCCACCTCAGGAAGAGCTGAATCGGTCGTCTCCACTACTGGAGGAGCTGCATCAGTCGTCTCCGCCTCAGGAAGAGCTGAATCGGTCATCTCCCCTACTGGAGGAGCTGCATCGGTCGTCTCCACCTTGGGAAGAGCTGCATCGGACGTCTCCACCTCAGGAAGAGCTAAATCGGTCGTCTCCACTACTGGAAGAGCTGAATCGGTCGTCTCCACGTCAGAAAGAGCTGAATCGGTCGTCTCCACTACTGGAGGAGCTGCATCGGTCTTCTCCGCTTCGAGAAGAGCTGAATCGGTCGTCTTCACTACTGGAAGAGCTGAATCGGTCGTCTCCACTACTGGAGGAGCTGCATCGGTCGTCTCCACTACTGGAGGAGCTGCATCGGTCGTCTCCACTACTGGAGGAGCTGCATCGGTCGTCTCCGCCTCAGGAAGAGCTGAATCGTTCATCTCCCCTACTGGAGGAGCTGCATCGGTCGTCTCCACCTTGGGAAGAGCTGCATCGGACGTCTCCACCTCAGGAAGAGCTGAATCGGTCGTCTCCACTACTGGAGGAGCTGCATCAGTCGTCTCCGCCTCAGGAAGAGCTAAATCGGTCGTCTCCACTACTGGAGGAGCTGCATCGGTCGTCTCCACTACTGGAGGAGCTGCATCGGTCGTCTCCGCCTCAGGAAGAGCTGAATCGTTCATCTCCCCTACTGGAGGAGCTGCATCGGTCGTCTCCACCTTGGGAAGAGCTGCATCGGACGTCTCCACCTCAGGAAGAGCTGAATCGGTCGTCTCCACTACTGGAGGAGCTGCATCAGTCGTCTCCGCCTCAGGAAGAGCTGAATCGGTCGTCTCCACTACTGGAGGAGCTGCATCGGTCGTCTCCGCTTCGAGAAGAGCTGAATCGGTCGTCTTCACTACTGGAAGAGCTGAATCGGTCGTCTCCACTACTGGAGGAGCTGCATCGGTCGTCTCCACTACTGGAGGAGCTGCATCGGTCGTCTCCACTACTGGAGGAGCTGCATCGTTCGTCTTCGCCTTGGGAAGAGCTGAATCGGACATCTCCGCCTCAGGAAGAGCTGAATCGGTCGTCTCCACTACTGGAAGAGCTGAATTGGTCGTCTCCACTAGTGTTGTTTTTGGCGGCCTGTTTTACTTTTAGTTTTAGTCTAGTCTTTGTGTCAAGCTGTCGTTTTAGTTTTTATTAGTTTTAGTCACGTTCATACTCTTTTTAGTCTAGTCTAGTTTTAGTCGACGAAAACTGATGACATTTTAGTCTAGTTTTAGTCGACGAAAACTGATGACATTTTAGTCTAGTTTTAGTCAATGAAAATTGTATTTTAGTCTCTATTTAGTAATGCAATGATATTTAACCCAGTCAATATAGTATTTCAAACAAGGTTATCTTATTATATTTAGGGCTGTGGCGGTGGCAGTTTGTTGGTAATGGACCAACTACCAGCGGTGGTGGGTGGGGGGGGGGGTTGTTTAAAAAAAATAAAAACTCGTTTTATATTTCCACACAAAGACGCGTGATATAGCCTACCACAATGCGCTTTGAGAGGGATGTGGGACACGAGCAGGAAAGAGTCCATCGATCTCTTTTCTGATATCTTCATGTTTTCTACTTGATGTAAAATGGTCTGAAGAGCGAATTTTATCCTCCACAAGGGCGAGATATTTAGGCTATGTTTGAGATTGCGCTGCCAAAGAAAGTGAAACAAAAAATCACCCGCGCGTGTGAAACGCGCTTTACAACTAAACTTGACGCGCCTTACCATGTCTATAACAAGCACAAACTGTAGAATTTGACATTCAAGTACAAATGTAGGCTATCTGTCCTACAGCGTTTTCTACTTTACCACAGTAAAGAATACGAATATAATAGGCCTTATTAACAATGAAGAAACGTTTAATCCCCTTAGAAAATGGGTGAGACGTGAGTGAAGATTTGGGAAAAGAAAGAGATTCCATGCAGGGATGAGTCACGTTTTTTGAATATTCGATTAGTTTATTTAATTATAGAATATCGAATAGGTTGTGCGATTATTCTTTAAAATAAACTCCATGTTTTCTGTGCTGATGCGATGGTGACGCGTTCATGTAGGCTAACCAGAGGGTGATGCTGCCAATAACACACATAACAGCTGTCAAAAGAACCGGCAAAAGTAATGATTATGAATGTGTCAAATATATCAATGAGACATTTTAATGGAATAACTAATGGAATAATATAGTTAAATTTGCTGATAATCGGGTGACCAGATCGCAAACCAGAATTTAAAGCCGACACAGCTATGGGTTCACGCCATAGACAGTATATAAACGGGTTCACGCACAACTCTCTCATTCGTCGTGACGTTATAACATTTCGTCTCGTCTCGTTTTGGTCAACGAAAATGAAGAGACATTTTAGCATAGTTTTTATTTTGCTAAACCACATTTAGTCTCGTTTTTATTCGTCAACGATATTGCATTATACATTTATTTTAGTCATCGTCACATGACCAGCATTTACGTTGCGTCTCGTCTCGTTTTCGTCAGGTGAAAAAGGTTCGTTGACGACAATATTTCGTCATAATTTTCGTTGACGAAAGCAACACTAGTCTCCACTAGTCAAGTCAAGTCAAGTCAAGTCAAGTATTTGTATAGCGCTTTTCACAATACAGATGGTATAAAAGCAGCTTCACAGTATTAAATTAAAATAATACAACAAGGTTTGTTTCTAGTGGAATTTATTGATTGATAAAATGAAATTAAATATCCCCAAAATATCCCCCAACTGAGCAAGCCAAAGGCAACAGTGGCAAGGAAACGAAAAACTCCATCAAGTGACCTAATGGTGACCTGAAACTGGCTCAGTCGGGGGCCAGTTCTCCTCTGGCGTTTATGAACTAGAGACCGGAATTAACTGTAAGATAAAAAAAAAAATTATACGAATGCCTGGCTGAAGAGATGCGTCTTTAATCTAGTTTTAAACTGGGAGAGCGAGTCTGAGCAACGAACAGTATCAGGAAGGCTATTCCAGAGTTTTGGAGCTAAATGTGAAAATGCTCTCCCTCCTTTGGTGGATCTGGATATCCTAGGTATGACCAAAAGCCTCGAATTTAGTGATCTTAAAGAGCGCGATGGATTATAGGGCGATAGAAGATCCGTTAAATAGACTGGAGCTAAGCCGTTTAGGGCTTTATAAGTCAGTAGCAATACCTTGTAATTAATACGGGACTTTATAGGTAACCAATGTAGTGATGTAAAAATCGGTGTTATATGATCATATTTTCTTGATCTAGAAAGAACTCTAGCGGCTGCATTTTGGACTAACTGTAGCTTGTTTATTGAGGATGCAGGACAACCAGCTAATAAAGCATTACAGTAATCTAGTCTCGAGGTCATGAATGCATGAACTAACTTTTCTGCATCAGAAACAGATAGCATATTACGTAGCTTAGCAATGTTTCTAAGGTGGAAAAAGGCTGTTTTTTAACATATGAAATATGATTTTCGAAAGACAGGTTGCAATCTAGTATAACACCCAGGTCTTTTACTGTAGAGGATAAAGTAACAGGACATCCTACTATGTTAAAGTTGTATTGTGAGAGGTTTTGTGGGTGTTTTTTTGAACCAATAAGTAGTACCTCTGTCTTGTCTGGATTTAATAAAAGAAAATTACGCGTCATCATGAAACCAGACTGAAACTTTTCATAGATGTCATTTTCTTGCAAGAAAGAGCCCAGTTGAGCGGACACAGCTTTTTCTAGTATTTTAGACATAAAAGGTAGATTTGAAATGGGCCTATAATTTGCTAGGCTATTTGGGTCTAATTGTGGTTTCTTAATGAGTGGTTTTATAACTGCCAATTTAAATGTTCTTGGAACATGACCTAAAGATAAAGATGAGTTAATTATATTGAGAAGAGGCTCTTCCACTATAGGTAACACTTCTTTCAGTAGTTTAGTTGGTATAGGATCTAATAAACATGTTGTTGTTTTAGATGAAGTGATAAGTTTTTTTAGCTCTTTTTGTTGTATAGATGTAAAGCACTGTAATCGTTCTTGCGGGGTGATGATTGAGGCTGAGTTATAAGGCGCGATTGAAGATCGAACGTTTACAATTGTGGTTCTGATGCTTTCTATTTTCTCAGTGAAGAAATTCATGAAGTCATTACTACTAAACTGTAACGGGATATTTTGTTCAGGTGACGCTTGTTTATTTGTTAGTCTAGCCACGGTGTTAAATAAAAACCTTGGATTATTTTGGTTGTTTTCTATTAGTTTGCGGAGGTGCTCAGCCCTGGCCGCTTTTAGGGCCTTTTTATAACGTGACATACTGTCTTTTTGGTGTGTTTCCATTTACGCTCTAAATGACGGGTTTCTCTCTTTAGAACACGTGTAGTATTGCTGTACCATGGTGCTTTAATTTTCTCTCTGACCTTGTTTAATTTAATGGGTGCAACAATGTCCAATGTTCTAGAGAGAATGGTGCTCATAGTGCTAGTTAGTTCTTCTAGTTCATCTGTTTGTTTGGGTTCAGGCAGCAGCTGAGACAGATCAGATAAGCAATTTGAGAAATTATCTTTTTAGAAGTCTATTCCAAGATGTCAGACTAAGTCGTTTGAGTGCGTGTGTGTTGTGAGTTATCTGTGAGCTATCTGAGTAGTTTCATCAGTTTCATCAGTGTGAACTTCTCGT
The DNA here is from genome assembly GCF_949319135.1 of Squalius cephalus. Taxonomy (NCBI): domain Eukaryota; kingdom Metazoa; phylum Chordata; class Actinopteri; order Cypriniformes; family Leuciscidae; genus Squalius; species Squalius cephalus. The sequence goes on along the minus strand of NC_137130.1, from coordinate 45,464,867 downwards.
TCTCTAGTTGGACAAAAGTGTCACATTAATACTAACAAAGTGCGATCGTAAATCCTTCAATTTATGGTCAAAGCACAACAGTTAGTATCTCCGTGCCGTCAACTGAACCTTATATCAAGCGTGGCTTGTATTTCTGGCGGCTTTTCGCGGGTTTGGAGGATTTGGATGATCCTACCTGGTTGGACTGTGGAAGCTTTCTTGGAGATCGAAGCTATCTGTAGAAGCTGTCCGTGTGGTCATTATGGATCTGAATCCTTCAAGATGAAGGGAAGTGCTTTTTTCTGCCTCTGATGTGGTTTTATTTTTATTCTTATTGTTTTAGACCTTGCTGTTCTTGATTTTATCTTATTTTCCATAGCATCGCGTAACTTCACTGTGCCCATTTTCCTGTTTACATCTGACGTCAAGTACCGCTTTTCATCCATCCCAGGAGAGCGAATAACTGGAGTGGATTACCCACAAAGTGGATTTGGATTCCACTGCTCCACTCGCCTACCGGTACTTTACTATGAAGGGCTTTATTGGTGCTTTTGGAGAAAAGATGAAGGGCCTGACTCGAATGCTGTGTTTTTTTATTTTACTGTGCCTATCTAGCCATTACAATACTGAAGGTGGTTTTCACGGGTATGACAAACCATATTTAGCGACTCCACTTACGTTCACAGCACACAGAGGAACGTCTGCATCTGGTTTTGCACTAGAGGTGCCGTGTGCCAGACTGTCTTCTATACTCCAGTCCTGTTTTTGCACCGAAGACCTGGTCTGTCTGTCCAGTGTTATGGCTCTTCAGGATAATTTTACAATCTCTATAAGTGCCCACTGGAATTTTAAAATAGTAGAGACAAATTCTAAATATTATAATATTAAATCATTTAGGCAGAGGTGCTTGATTGTTTTATTACTTTTGATTTCGGGAAACGTTCAACCTAATCCAGGCCCAGTTTCTGACTCTGCATCAAGCTTAGAAACACCTGCAGATTTTAAATCAAGGTGCGGACTTGGTTTTATTCATTTGAATGTTCGGAGCTTAATTTCTAAAATGGATATGGTTCGTATTTGGGCACAATCCACTGATGCGGATGTAATTGTTCTAACTGAAACTTGGCTAAGTAAATCTGTTCTAGACAAGGATATTTGTATTAGTGGTTATAATGTATATAGGTCTGACCGACCAAAAAGGGGTGGGGGCGTAGCAATATTTATAAAAAAAAGGTTTTATGTTAAAGTACTGCTTTTTAAATCAGTGAGTAAACAATTTGAATTTTTAGCTCTCGATCTTGAGGTTTCTAAATCCCTCAGCATAACTGTTGTTGGTTGCTATAGGACACCGTCTGCTGATAGTAGTGCGCTCCCTTCTTTATTCCAGCTATTCTCAGCTCTTGATGCTAAAGAATTGGTAGTTTTAGGTGATTTAAATTGGAATTGGTTGCATTCAGCAACTGACGAATTTAAAACCTATTGCGATGCATTGAATCTTTTTCAGATTGTCGACAAGCCCACTAGACCAAACCTAAAATGTCCAGAAAAATCATCACTCATAGATCTAATCTTAACAAACACTCCCCATAAGTATTCAACTGCATCCATATTTGCGAATGACATCAGTGATCACTGTGTCATCGCAACAGTTAGAAACACAAAAATTCCTAAAACTAAACCAAACATCATAACCAAGCGTGATATGAAACATTTCTCAGAACAAGGGTTTCTACACGATTTGAATGATTTGGAGTGGGAACAAATACATTTAATTCCTGACCTTGAAATAGCCTGGGAACTTTTTTATGCAAATCTTTCTGCTTTAGTCAACAAACATGCTCCTCGCAAAAGGTACAGGGTGAAGGGTCGGAATAATGCATGGTTTTCTCATCATTTATCAAATATGCTTCATGAGCGCAACCTGGCATGGGCAAAAGCTAGGAAAACCGATTTAAATTCAGATTGGCTTGATTTTAAGCGATTGCGCAATGCATGCACGGTTGCAATCAGAAAAGCTAAAGCTGAACATTTTCTTATAGAAACATCTCACAATCTAAACAATTCATCAAAATTTTGGAAAAGTGTTAAATCATTAACTGAAAATAATAAAGGCATGGAACTTCCATCATGTATTAATTATGGCTCTGATACAATCATTGATAAAGTAAATATGCTTAATTGTTTTAATGAACACTTCATTGCTTCTGGTTTTTTGTTTGATTCAGTTAATGGTGCTCATGTGAACCCTTCGACTGTTCAGTCAGAGAGCTTAGTGTCTAGTCAATCATTCAACTTTTCACCAATTGCAATCTCTGAGGTGTGCAAAGCCCTTAAATCTTTAGATGTTTCGAAATCGGCAGGTCCGGATAATTTAGAACCTTACTTTTTAAAGCTAGCAGCTGATTTTATTGCCCCACCTCTGACTCATATTTTTAACCTTTCACTTGACTTAAATGAAATTCCACTTATATGGAAATCAGCTTTTGTTCTTCCTCTGTTTAAAGGCGGAGATCCTACACAACCAAATAATTACCGGCCCATTTCCAAGCTGTCAGTTTTGGCCAAAGTCCTTGAAACATTGGTCAACAATCAATTAAAAGAATTTCTGTCTGTAAATAATACCCTGTCTGATTTTCAATCTGGTTTTAGAAAACAACATAGTACAACTACGGCAGCCCTAAAGGTAATAAATGATTTTATTGAATCTGTTGATAACAAGAAACACTGTGCAGCCTTATTCATCGATCTATCAAAAGCATTTGATACTGTTGATCATACTTTACTGATACAACGACTTGTCAGTATTGGATTATCTAAACATACGATCGGTTGGTTTAATAACTATCTTTCAAACAGAACTCAGTGTGTACAGGCAGAAGGTTTTATCTCTGGTTCACTCAATGTCACTAAAGGTGTGCCACAGGGGTCAGTCCTAGGACCACTCCTATTTACTCTATATATAAATAATATAGATCATAATGTTCATAATGTAAAGTTTCATTATTACGCTGATGATACAATCATATATAGTTCAGCATCCACACCCAATCAGGCTCTCTCTCAGTTACAGCTTGCATTTGATATTGTTCAGCGTAACTTATTTGAATTAAAATTAGTTTTAAATGTTGATAAAACAAAATTCATGTTGTTTTCTAAATCCAAATCAATCCCTCATAATAATCTTCTGCCTATTACTACATCCCAAGGTTCAGAAATTGAGTTTGTGTCTCAGTATAGGTATCTGGGGATTTTAATTGATGACGCTCTCTCCTTTGGCCCTCATGTCCAGCAATTGGTGAAAAGATTGAAAGTAAAATTGGGTTTTTACTTTAGAATCAAATCCTGTCTTTCCTTTGAGGCAAAAAAGAGGCTTGTTGCAGCGACTTTTCTGTCTGTACTGGACTATGGTGATGTTATATATATGCATGCATCTTCACAGTGTTTACATGCTTTAGACACTGTTTATCATGGTGCACTGAGGTTCATAACAAATCTTAAAACCCTCACTCATCATTGTGTGTTGTATACTCGGGTTGGCTGGTCTGCGTTGTCCATCCGAAGACAAAAACACTGGCATGTTCTTATTTATAAATCTATTCTCGGTTTACTTCCTTCATATCTTTGTACATACATTTGTAAAAAGTATGCTTGTAGCTATAGCCTCCGGTCACAGGAATTATTTTTACTGTCTGTTCCAGTGGCACGTACAGAGTTTGGGAAAAAGGCATTTAAATTAGCTGCTCCCTCTGCCTGGAATTGTTTACAAAGTACATTGAAACTGAAGAAACTGGTTTCGTTGGACACTTTTAAAGTATTTTTAAATGATTTGGAGAAGGAAACATCGGGCTGTAGATGTTTTAGCTAGCTATGTAGTGATATTGAAATTTGATTGGATTTGCTTGTGTGTGTATATGTGTATGTATTGTTGGATGTTTGTCAAACTCAAACATGCTGTGTCTGTCAGTCTTGGCCAGGACGCTCTTGTAAAAGAGATTCTTAATCTCAATGTGCTTCTTTCCTGGTAAAATAAAGGTTATAATAATAATAATCTATGGTGGATGGAAGGATTGTTCTGCCTGGTCAATAACGCAGTGCAGCATGACATATTACAGCAGTACGTAATATGCAAGTTACCATGTAATGATCAGTAACATCATCACTTTGTGGAATGATGTCTATATCGGTTGGATCGGTTCCATATGATAAAATTAAATCGAGTGTATGATTAAGACGATGAATGGGACCAGTGACGTTTTGCTTGACCCCAAAGGAGTTTAATAAATCTGTAAACGCAGCCCCTAACGCATCATTTGAATTATCTACGTGTATGTTAAAACTCCAACAATTAATGCTTTATCGACGTTGACCAATAGATCTGAGAGAAAATCTGCAAACTCTTTTAAGAAATCAGCGTAAGACCCTGGTGGTCTATATACGGTAGCCAAAGCTAGAGATAATAGGGATTTTTTTCTTACATCTGAGAGCGTAAATACAAGTACTTCAAACGAATTAAACTTGACACCTGTTTTCTGGGTAACATTAAGAATATCTCTATAGATTGTTGCAACACCACCGCCACGGCCAATAAGACGGGGCTCATGCTTATAACAGTACCCTGATGGAGTAGACTCATTAAGACCGAAATAATCATTTGGTTTAAGCCAGGTTTCAGTAAGGCAAAGTACATCGATGCTATTATCTGTGACTATTTCATTTACAATAACGTTTAGAATGTTTAGAAGACCTAGCTTTAGAAATTGTTTTTGTTCACTAATAGCGAGATTTTCTGTTTTAATAACAATTAGATTTTTCCTAGATCCTGCAGTAAATTTATTATATGATCGCACTAAACGAGGAATAGACACAGTTTCTATGCAATGTTCTACACTAGTATTTATATCAATTAAGTTGGTGCAGCAGAGACTGTAATTTGGACTTTTGGTTACTAGTCAAGCGGTATTTAACATCTTGGAGATGTTATCAGACAGAAGATCTGCTCCAATTCTACTTGGGTATAAGCCATCAGCACGGAAGAGCCTAGGACGTTCCCAAAACAGATTCCAATTATTTACAAAGAGCAGTTTCTTCTCATTGCACCATGACATTAACCATTCATTTAGCGCGAATAATCTACTGAACTTTTCATGCCCTTGTCGGTACGTGGGAAGCGGTCCAGACACAATAATCGTTGTTTCAGGCGATGTGCTGCGTACCGTATCGATCAGGCTCCTGAAGTCTTTCTTCAGAACCTCCGTCTGCCGCAGCCTGATATCGTTCACTCCCGCGTGCAACACGACGGCTCCGACACGCTCGTCACCATTCAAGATCTCGGGTACCCGCGCAGCGATATCGAAAACACGAGCACCAGGAAAGCAGTGACCACGCACCTTACTTTTACCTAACGTAGCGTGGACGTGCCGATGATCACAGCATCGCGTTTCACGAAGAGGGGAGAAGCGGTTCTGGGTGGAGATCTCGAAAACCGGGAAGGTCGGAGAGATTCGTGCTCTGGTCCTGGCCCGCGTCTTCCGCTGCGGAACTACCCAGGCTTCGTGGTGGCGTGTCGGAGCCGGAGTGAATGAAGCCATGGCTGATCGTGACCTGGGCGCTCGGGACCAATGCTGAGAAACGCACAGAGTAGACGAGGTCGGGGTGAGCGGATTACTAATGTTACTCACTGATTTGTGTGCATCGGCGCGTGATGTTTCAAGAGCTAAACGCCAGTCTCTCATTGACGCATCGGCGCGTGCTGTTTAGAGTTTCTCTAAAAGGTCGCGGATCTGTTTCACTACAGCTTCTAGCTCAGACTGCACCGCGTGCAGCTCAAATGTGTCCTCACCTGCACCAAAAGTTAGACAACATACATCTGATATATTCGCCATTTTAACAGATGGACAATACGTTAGCAATGACGCTACCAGTGATGCTATCAATATTAATACTAATTTATGACTGAAGCCTTGGATATAATCCGTCTTTTTAGTGGTACGGGTGTAATGTAGACGCACGATAGGCGAGAAAATGTTCGTTTGAAAGTGAGTGTAGAGTGTAGAGCTCAGCCGTGACCCACAGGAGTAACCTATAAGAGTATCCGATGTTGGATCACTAATAGGCTTGAGACTCGTCTGCTCAGAGCTGCACTACTGGAGGAGCTGCATCGGTCGTCTCCACTACTGGAGGAGCTGCATCGGTCGTCTCCACTACTGGAGGAGCTGCATCGGTTGTCTCCGCCTTGGGAGGAGCTGCATCGGTCGTCTTCGTCTCAGGAAGAGCTGCATCGGTCGTCTCCACTACTGGAAGAGCTGAATCGGTCGTCTCCACTACTGGAAGAGCTGCATCGGTCGTCTCCACCTTGGGAAGAGCTGAATCAGGTCGTCTCCACCTTGGGAAGAGCTGAATCGAATGTCTCCGCCTCAGGAAGAGCTGCATCGGTCGTCTCCACTACAGGAGGAGCTGCAACGGTCGTCTCCACTACTGGAAGAGCTGCATCGGTCGTCTCCACCTCGGGAAGAGCTGAATCGGTCGTCTCCGCCTCAGGAAGAGCTGCATCGGTCATCTCCACTACTGGAAGAGCTGCATCGGTCGTCTCCACCTTGGGAAGAGCCGAATCGGTCGTCTCCACTACTGGAAGAGCTGAATCGGACGTCTCCACTATTGGAGGAGCTGCATCGGTCGTCTCCGCCTCAGGAAGAGCTGAATCGGTCGTCTCCACTACTAGAGGAGCTGCATCGGTCATCTTCACTACTGGAAGAGCTGAATCGGTCATCTCCACTACTGGAGGAGCTGCATCGGTCGTCTCCACCTTGGGAAGAGCTGAATCGGTCATCTCCACTACTGGAAGAGCTGAATCGGTCATCTCCACTACTGGAGGAGCTGCATCGGTCGTCTCCACCTTGGGAAGAGCTGAATCGGTCGTCTCCACTACTGGAAGAGCTGAATCGGTCGTCTCCACTACTGGAGGAGCTGCATCGGTCGTCTCTGCCTCAGGAAGAGCTGAATCGGTCATCTCCACTACTGGAGGAGCTGCATCGGTCGTTTCCGCCTTGGGAGGAGCTGCATCGGTCGTCTTCGTCTCAGGAAGAGCTGCATCGGTCGTCTCCACTACTGGAAGAGCTGAATCGGTCATCTCCACTACTGGAGGAGCTGCATCGGTCGTCTCCACCTTGGGAAGAGCTGAATCAGGTCGTCTCCACCTTGGGAAGAGCTGAATCGAACGTCTCCGCCTCAGGAAGAGCTGCATCGGTCGTCTCCACTACAGGAGGAGCTGCAACGGTCGTCTCCACTACTGGAAGAGCTGCATCGGTCGTCTCCACCTCGGGAAGAGCTGAATCGGTAGTCTCCGCCTCAGGAAGAGCTGCATCGGTCATCTCCACCTTGGGAAGAGCCGAATCGGTCGTCTCCACTACTGGAAGAGCTGAATCGGACGTCTCCACTATTGGAAGAGCTGAATCGGTCGTCTCCACCTTGGGAAGAGCCGAATCGGTCGTCTCCACTACTGGAAGAGCTGAATCGGACGTCTCCACTATTGGAAGAGCTGAATCGGTCGTCTCCGCCTCAGGAAGAGCTGAATCGGTCGTCTCCACTACTAGAGGAGCTGCATCGGTCATCTCCACTACTGGAAGAGCTGAATCGGTCGTCTCCACTACTGGAGGAGCTGCATCGGTCGTCTCCACCTTGGGAAGAGCTGAATCGGTCGTCTCCACTACTGGAGGAGCTGCATCGGTCGTCTCCACTACTGGAAGAGCTGAATCGGTCGTCTCCACTACTGGAGGAGCTGCATCGGTCGTCTCTGCCTCAGGAAGAGCTGAATCGGTCATCTCCACTACTGGAGGAGCTGCATCAGTCGTCTCTGCCTCAGGAAGAGCTGAATCGGTCGTCTCCACTACTAGAGGAGCTGCATCGGTCATCTCCACTACTGGAAGAGCTGAATCGGTCGTCTCCACTACTGGAGGAGCTGCATCGGTCGTCTCCACCTTGGGAAGAGCTGAATCGGTCGTCTCCACTACTGGAAGAGCTGAATCGGTCGTCTCCACTACTGGAAGAGCTGAATCGGTCGTCTCCACTACTGGAGGAGCTGCATCGGTCGTCTCTGCCTCAGGAAGAGCTGAATCGGTCATCTCCACTACTGGAGGAGCTGCATCAGTCGTCTCCACTACTGGAGGAGCTGCATCGGTCGTCTCTGCCTCAGGAAGAGCTGAATCGGTCGTCTCCACTACTAGAGGAGCTGCATCGGTCATCTCCACTACTGGAAGAGCTGAATCGGTCGTCTCCACTACTGGAGGAGCTGCATCGGTCGTCTCTGCCTCAGGAAGAGCTGAATCGGTCATCTCCACTACTGGAGGAGCTGCATCAGTCGTCTCCACTACTGGAGGAGCTGCATCGGTCGTCTCTGCCTCAGGAAGAGCTGAATCGGTCATCTCCGCCTCGGGAAGAGCTGAATCGGTCGTCTCCACTACTGGAAGAGCTGCATCGGTCGTCTCCACCTTGGGAAGAGCTGAATCGGTCGTCTCCACTACTGGAAGAGCTGAATCGGTCGTCTCCACTACTGGAGGAGCTGCATCGGTCGTCTCCACCTTGGGAAGAGCTGAATCGGTCGTCTCCACTACTGGAAGAGCTGAATCGGTCGTCTCCACTACTGGAAGAGCTGAATCGGTCGTCTCCACTACTGGAGGAGCTGCATCGGTCGTCTCTGCCTCAGGAAGAGCTGAATCGGTCATCTCCACTACTGGAGGAGCTGCATCAGTCGTCTCCACTACTGGAGGAGCTGCATCGGTCGTCTCTGCCTCAGGAAGAGCTGAATCGGTCATCTCCGCCTCGGGAAGAGCTGAATCGGTCGTCTCCACTACTGGAAGAGCTGCATCGGTCGTCTCCACTACTGGAGGAGCTGAATCGGTCGTCTCCACTACTGGAGGAGCTGAATCGGTCGTCTCCACTACTGGAGGAGCTGCATCGGTCGTCTCTGCCTCAGGAAGAGCTGAATCGGTCATCTCCGCCTCGGGAAGAGCTGAATCGGTCGTCTCCACTACTGGAAGAGCTGCATCGGTCGTCTCCACCTTGGGAAGAGCTGAATCGGTCATCTCCACTACTGGAAGAGCTGAATCGGTCGTCTCCACTACTGGAGGAGCTGCATCGGTCGTCTCCACCTTGGGAAGAGCTGAATCAGGTCGTCTCCACCTTGGGAAGAGCTGAATCTAATGTCTCCGCCTCAGGAAGAGCTGCATCGGTCGTCTCCACTACAGGAGGAGCTGCAACGGTCGTCTCCACTACTGGAAGAGCTGCATCGGTCGTCTCCACTATTGGAAGAGCTGAATCGGTCGTCTCCACTACTGGAAGAGCTGAATCGGACGTCTCCACTATTGGAAGAGCTGAATCGGTCGTCTCCGCCTCAGGAAGAGCTGAATCGGTCGTCTCCACTACTAGAGGAGCTGCATCGGTCATCTCCACTACTGGAAGAGCTGAATCGGTCGTCTCCACTACTGGAGGAGCTGCATCGGTTGTCTCCACTATTGGAAGAGCTGAATCGGTCGTCTCCGCCTCAGGAAGAGCTGAATCGGTCGTCTCCACTACTGGAGGAGCTGCATCGGTCGTCTCCACCTTGGGAAGAGCTGAATCGGTCATCTCCACTACTGGAAGAGCTGAATCGGTCATCTCCACTACTGGAGGAGCTGCATCGGTCGTCTCCACCTTGGGAAGAGCTGAATCGGTCGTCTCCACTACTGGAAGAGCTGAATCGGTCGTCTCCACTACTGGAGGAGCTGCATCGGTCGTCTCTGCCTCAGGAAGAGCTGAATCGGTCATCTCCACTACTGGAGGAGCTGCATCAGTCGTCTCCACTACTGGAGGAGCTGCATCGTCGTCTCCGCCTCAGGAAGAGCTGAATCGGTCATCTCCGCCTCGGGAAGAGCTGAATCGGTCATCTCCACTACTGGAGGAGCTGCATCGGTCGTCTCCACCTTGGGAAGAGCTGAATCGGTCATCTCCACTACTGGAGGAGCTGCATCGGTCGTATCCACCTTGGGAAGAGCTGAATCGGTCGTCTCCACTACTGGAAGAGCTGAATCGGTCGTCTCCACTACTGGAGGAGCTGCATCGGTCGTCTCTGCCTCAGGAAGAGCTGAATCGGTCATCTCCACTACTGGAGGAGCTGCATCAGTCGTCTCCACTACTGGAGGAGCTGCATCGTCGTCTCCGCCTCAGGAAGAGCTGAATCGGTCGTCTCCGCCTCGGGAAGAGCTGAATCGGTCGTCTCCACTACTGGAAGAGCTGAATCGGTCGTCTCCACTACTGGAAGAGCTGCATCGGTCGTCTCCACCTCGGGAAGAGCTGAATCGGTCGTCTCCACTACTGGAAGAGCTGCATCGGTCGTCTCCACTACTGGAAGAGCTGCATCGGTCGTCTCCACCTTGGGAAGAGCTGAATCGGTCGTCTCCACTACTGGAGGAGCTGCATCGTCGTCTCCGCCTCAGGAAGAGCTGAATCGGTCATCTCCACTACTGGAAGAGCTGAATCGGTCGTCTCCACTACTGGAAGAGCTGCATCGGTCGTCTCCACTACTGGAAGAGCTGAATCGGTCGTCTCCACTACTGGAGGAGCTGAATCGGTCGTCTCCACTACTGGAAGAGCTGCATCGGTCGTCTCCACTACTGGAAGAGCTGAATCGGTCGTCTCCACTACTGGAGGAGCTGCATCGGTCGTCTCCACTATTGGAAGAGCTGCAACGGTCGTCTCCACTACTGGAGGAGCTGCAATGGTCGTCTCCACTACTGGAAGAGCTGCATCGGTCGTCTCCACCTTGGGAAGAGCTGAATCAGGTCGTCTCCACTACTGAAGGAGCTGCATTGGTCGTCTTCGCCTCAGGATGAGCTGAATCGGTCGTCTCCGCCTCGGGAAGAGCTGAATCGGTCGTCTCCACTACTGGAGGAGCTGAATCGGTCGTCTCCACTACTGGAAGAGCTGAATCGGTCGTCTCCACTACTGGAAGAGCTGAATCGGTCGTCTCCACTACTGGAAGAGCTGAATCGGTCGTCTCCACTACTGGAAGAGCTGCATCGGTCGTCTCCACTACTGGAAGAGCTGAATCGGTCGTCTCCACTACTGGAAGAGCTGAATCGGTCGTCTCCACTACTGGAAGAGCTGCATCGGTCGTCTCCACTACTGGAAGAGCTGAATCGGTCGTCTCCACTACTGGAGGAGCTGCATCGGTCGTCTCCACTATTGGAAGAGCTGCAACGGTCGTCTCCACTACTGGAGGAGCTGCAATGGTCGTCTCCACTACTGGAAGAGCTGCATCGGTCGTCTCCACCTTGGGAAGAGCTGAATCAGGTCGTCTCCACTACTGAAGGAGCTGCATTGGTCGTCTTCGCCTCAGGATGAGCTGAATCGGTCGTCTCCGCCTCGGGAAGAGCTGAATCGGTCGTCTCCACTACTGGAGGAGCTGCATCGGTTGTCTCCGCCACGGGAGGAGCTGCATCGGTCGTCTCCGCCTTAGGAAGAGCTAAACCGGTCGTCTCCACTACTGGAGGAGCTGCATCCGTCGTCTCTGCCTCAGGAAGAGCTGCATCGGTCGTCTCTGCCTCAGGAAGAGCTGCATCGGTCGTCTCTGCCTCAGGAAGAGCTGCATCGGTCGTCTCTGCCTCAGGAAGAGCTGAATCGGTCTTCTCCACTACTGGAGGAGCTGAATCGTCGTCTCCACCTCGGGAAGAGCTGAATCGGACGTCAGCTCTTCCCTTTAGCTAAAAAAAGCTGCAACAGGAAAAGGAAGAGAGTCACACTACCAGAGAGATGACGTGTAATTTGAATTTTATTGACCATGAAGGGTTAGCGTCATGGGCAGATAAGGCCAAAATAACAAACAAAACAATCTTCTTTTTAGAATCTAAATGACCTTAAACAAAAGAAAGAAATGAAAATACAGTTCAACTTACCTAACTCCCTTACCCATAAACAAAGTGAAAAAGCAATACAAAAAAAAAAGGCGTCTAACCCCCTACATCCCTTAATCTGATAACAATGTATATACAAGAATATTTACACGCTTATTTAAAAAGTATCAGGTTGACAAGTTAGAATCGGAATCCAAGGAGTAGTCAAACAGGCAATAGTCAGATATAGGAGAAAACCAGAAGTAGTTACATTCAACAAACACTCACAGTTTCACAAAACACTATCTCTTTGGCACGACACTTCAATCACAGTTTCACTAAACACTATCTCTCTGGCACGACACTTCAATCACAGTTTCACTAAACACTATCTCTCTGGCACGACACTTCAATCACAGTTTCACTGAACACTATCTCTCTGGCACGACACTCTTACTCAATTAAATAATGGAGAAACGAACAAAGCTGAAGAGAAGCACAATCAAATGGTACGAATGTGAAGTATGAAGCACAAAGTCAACGAGGCTCAAAGGCAACCATAGTGGGTCAGGGGCGGTCCTTATATCCAGGTCAGGTGCATAGCAGGTCCAATCACAGTCTTCCACAGGTTAACAGAGGTAACACCCATCTGAAACACAAACTTGTCTACACACATAGAGAGAGAGAGCGAGACACATCCACACACAAGGACACTTGATACAAACACACAAAATATCTCAGGGTCCTAACAGTGATTCATACTTTTATTTCAACAAGGCTTGACTATTGTAATTCCCTGTATTTGGGCATTAACCAAGCAACTCTGAACCATCTGCAAATGGTGCAAGATGCAGATGCTAGGCTCCTTACGGGTGTGCGTAAACGAGAGCACATTACTCCAGTTCTGAAATCTTTGCGCTGGCTCCCAATCCGTTACAGAATTGATTTTAAAGTCTTGATGCTGGTTTTTAAATCCTTGAATGGATTGGCTCCTGCATACATTTCTGAATCATTATCCATTCACAATCCTGGAAGGTCTCTTAGGCCCCATTTACACTGCATGGTTCAAGTGATTTTTTCCTCTCATGTGGCACAGATCGGATATGACCGGTGAACGTGTAAGCAGGAAAAAAACGCATGGATTCCGATTTTCTCAGATCGGATTCAGGCCTCATTCATAACCCAAACCCATAACCCAAACAGGCTTTACTCCCTTGAAACTTAAACTGGAATGAAACATGCTCATTTAGAGAATGTAGTTAATATTTTCATTAATAATGATTTATCTATCCACCAGCTACCCACCCGAAATTAATCCGAATGTTATTTTTATTAGCCTACTTGACCTGCCCGATCCGCGGATTATTCGCAGAGCCCCCGCGGATATGACCGCGATCCGCGTTTAACTATAATAATTTTGCCTGCTTCTGCATCCATTGCATATCGAGCTGTTTTACTTCATTTTCCGGGCCAGATCGTCTACATTTGGTTGTTTTGGCAGTGTATAGTGTAAATGCAAATATCGGATACGGGTCACTTTTAAAAGATGATGTAAGCGGGTCGTCAAAAAAATCGGATATAGTCAGCAAATCGGAATTGGGCATCAAGACCTGCAGTGTAAATGCAGCCTTAGGTCATCCAACTAGAGACTGTTAAATGTTCCTCGGGTTAGATTGAAAACGAGAGGAGATTGAGCTTTTGCCGTTGCTGCACCAACACTTTGGAACGGCCTGCCTGTTTTTATTAGAACTGCCTCTACACTGCATGAGTTTAAAGCAAAACTCAAAACCTATCATTTTTCTTTGGCTTATAATTGTAGCTGATTTGTGCTGTGTCTGGTCTGTTCGGTGTTCTGTTTTGTAATTTATATGTTTAAATTTTTATAGATTTAAAGATTTATGTTTAAAATGCAACTTGATCCTACAGAATTAGTCAATTACAGGTCGATCTCGAATCTACCTTTTCTGTCAAAGATATTAGAAAAAGCAGTATCCTCACAACTATGTTCCTTTTTAGAAAGAAATGATATCTGTGAGGATTTTCAGTCCGTATTTAGACCGTACCATAGTACTGAGACTGCTCTCATCAGAGTCACAAATGATTTGCTCTTATCATCTGATCGTGGTTGTATCTCTCTATTAGTGTTACTGGATCTTAGTGCTGCATTTGATACTATTGACCACTACATTCTTTTAAATAGACTAGAAAACCATGTTGGCATAAGTGGAATTGCACTAGCATGGTTTAAATCATACTTATCTGACCGTTATCAGTTTGTAGCAGTAAATGAAGAGATGTCTCATCGATCAAAAGTTCAGTATGGCGTACCACAGGGCTCAGTACTAGGACCGCTGCTGTTCACTCTGTACATGCTACCATTAGGAGATATCATTAGGAAACATGGAATTAGCTTTCACTGTTATGCCGACGATACTCAGCTGTATATTTCTTCAAAACCTAATGAAACTTACCAATTCACAAAACTAATTGGTATGCATTGCTGATATAAAAAATTGGATGACTCGTAATTTCCTACTTCTAAATTCTGAAAAAACAGAGATTCTAATTATTGGACAAAAAACTTCCTCACGTAATAACCTAGAATACTGCCTAACACTTGATGGCTGCTCTGTTAAGTCTTCGTCGTCGGTTAGGAACCTGGGTGTGTGTGTGTGTGTGTGTGTGTGTGTGTGCTCTTTGATACCAACCTTTCATTTGAAAGTCACGTGTCTAGGATCTGTAAAACCGCATTTTTCCATCTTAAAAATATATCTAAATTACGCCATATGCTCTCATTGACAAATGCGGAACAATTAGTTCATGCGTTCATGACCTCAAGGCTAGATTATTGTAATGCTCTACTGGGTGGTTGCCCTGCATGCTTAATAAACAAACTACAGCTAGTTCAAAACGCAGCAGCTCGAGTTCTTACCAGAACCAGGAAGTATGACCATATTAGCCCGGTTCTGTCAACACTGCACTGGCTCCCTATTAAACATTGTATAAATTTTAAAATATTGCTGATTACTTACAAAGCACTAAATGGTTTAGCTCCGCAGTGCTTGAGCGAGCTCTTAACGCATTATAGTCCTTCACGTTTATATTGCGATCTCAAAATTCCGGCCAGTTGATAATACCTAGAATATCAAAATCGACTGCTGGAGGTAGATCCTTTTCCTAATTAGCACCAAAACTTTGGAACAGTCTTCCTACTATTGTCCAGGAAGCAGACACACTCTGTCAATTCAAAGCAAGATTAAAGACACATCTCTTTGACCTAGCATTCACATAATACATTATAGACTTCTATAATTCAATGTTAGGCTGCATAGATTAGGTCAGCCGGAACCGGGAACACTTCCCATAAATCCTGATGTACTCGTTACATCATAAGAAGAATGGCATCTACGCTAATTTTAGTGTCTTTGTTTATCCCGAGGTTTTCCCGCAGCCTGCCGGATCCAGGCCGTATCCAGATCTGACGAAGGACCTTCGCCTGGACCCGATGACAACGCAGTGCTGAAGTGCCAACTAGTCTCTCCCTATGGAGGATCCCTTTACCACTCCAGATAAAGCGTTGTCGGGAAATTCGTTTCGCATACCTACCCCGAAGTAATAAAATAAAATAAAATTCTGTATAAAAATTTATAAGGAAAGCCCAGTACTTTTAGGCTTGGTTTGTAGGGAATTACAAACCTGCACAAATATATTCAAACGCACATAACTATAGAACCAATTCTTAATGCGCATGTGAACGCCATCAGCATTTATCACAGGTTCGCATTTAAAGTCTGTGTCACGGGACTCTGGTCGTGGGCTGGAGCCATCTCTATACTCTGGCCGGGGGCTGGAGCAATCACGGGACTCTGGTTGGGGGCTGGAGCCATCTCTATACTCTGGCCGGGGGCTGGAGCAATCACGGGACTCTGGTCGTGGGCTGGAGCCATCTCTATACTCTGGCCGGGGGCTGGAGCAATCACGGGACTCTGGTCGTGGGCTGGAGCCATCTCTATACTCTGGCCGGGGGCTGGAGCAATCACGGGACTCTGGTTGGGGGCTGGAGCCATCTCTATACTCTGGTCGGGGGCTGGAGCATCTCTGTACTTTGGTCGGGCTGGAGCCATCTCGGGACTCTGGTCGGGTGCTGGAGCCATCTCTATACTCTGGCCGGGGGCTGGAGCAATCACGGGACTCTGGTCGTGGGCTGGAGCCATCTCTATACTCTGGCCGGGGGCTGGAGCAATCACGGGACTCTGGTTGGGGGCTGGAGCCATCTCTATACTCTGGTCGGGGGCTGGAGCATCTCTGTACTTTGGTCGGGCTGGAGCCATCTCGGGACTCTGGTCGGGTGCTGGAGCCATCTCTATACTCTGGTCAGGGGCTGGAGCCATCTTTGGACTCTGGTCGGGGGCTGGAGCCATCACGGGACTCTGATCGGGGGCTGGAGCCATCTCTATACTCTGGTCGGGGGCTGGAGCCATCTCTATACTCTGGTCAGGCTGGAGCCATCACGGGACTCGGGTCGGGGGCTGGCGCCATCACGGGACTCTGGTTGGGGCCTGGAGCCATCATGGGACTCTGGTCGGGCTGGAGCCATCATGGGACTCTGGTCGGGGGCTGGAGCCATCACTGGACTTTGGTCGGGTTGGAGCCATCTCGGGACTCTGGTCAGGGGCTGGAGCCATCACTGGACTCTGATCGGGGGCTGGAGTCATCAATCAATCAATCAATCAATCAACTTTTATTTATATAGCACAATAAAAGCAACAGTAGTTGGCCATTATGCTGTACAACAGGATAGATATCTTAAAAACAAGACCGACCGCAAAACAAATGATAAAAGGGAGTTTACATCAGAACCACCAATTTGACAATTCAAAATTAGAATCAAGGACAATTGTAAGCCTGTGAAAACAGGTAGGTTTTTAACTTAGATTTAAAAGTCATCTTTGAACTCTGGTCGGGGGATGGAGCCATCTTGGGACTCTGGTCAGGCTGGAGCCATCTCGGGACTCTGGTCGGGGGCTGGAGCCATATCTATACTCTTGTCGGGCTGGAACCATCTCGGGACACTGGTCGGGACTTCACGGGCCATCACGGGACTCTGGTCATGGGCTGGAGCCATCTCTGGACTCTGGTCGGGGGCTGGAGCCATCTCTGGACTCTGGTCGGGGGCTGGAGCCATCATGGGACTCTGGTCGAGCTGGAGCCATCACGGACTCTGGCTGGGATGGAGCCATCTTGGGACTCTGGTTGGACTGGAGCCATCTTGGGACTCTGGTCGGGGGCTGGAGCCATCTCGGGACTCTGGTCGGGGGCTGGAGCCATCACGGGACTCTGGTTGGGGGCTGGAGCCATCTCTATACTCTGGTCGGGGGCTGGAGCATCTCTGTACTTTGGTCGGGCTGGAGCCATCTCGGGACTCTGGTCGGGTGCTGGAGCCATCTCTATACTCTGGTCAGGGGCTGGAGCCATCTTTGGACTCTGGTCGGGGGCTGGAGCCATCACGGGACTCTGATCGGGGGCTGGAGCCATCTCTATACTCTGGTCGGGGGCTGGAGCCATCTCTATACTCTGGTCAGGCTGGAGCCATCACGGGACTCGGGTCGGGGGCTGGCGCCATCACGGGACTCTGGTTGGGGCCTGGAGCCATCATGGGACTCTGGTCGGGCTGGAGCCATCATGGGACTCTGGTCGGGGGCTGGAGCCATCACTGGACTTTGGTCGGGTTGGAGCCATCTCGGGACTCTGGTCAGGGGCTGGAGCCATCACTGGACTCTGATCGGGGGCTGGAGTCATCAATCAATCAATCAATCAATCAATCAACTTTTATTTATATAGCACAATAAAAGCAACAGTAGTTGGCCATTATGCTGTACAACAGGATAGATATCTTAAAAACAAGACCGACCGCAAAACAAATGATAAAAGGGAGTTTACATCAGAACCACCAATTTGACAATTCAAAATTAGAATCAAGGACAATTGTAAGCCTGTGAAAACAGGTAGGTTTTTAACTTAGATTTAAAAGTCATCTTTGAACTCTGGTCGGGGGATGGAGCCATCTTGGGACTCTGGTCAGGCTGGAGCCATCTCGGGACTCTGGTCGGGGGCTGGAGCCATATCTATACTCTTGTCGGGCTGGAACCATCTCGGGACACTGGTCGGGACTTCACGGGCCATCACGGGACTCTGGTCATGGGCTGGAGCCATCTCTGGACTCTGGTCGGGGGCTGGAGCCATCTCTGGACTCTGGTCGGGGGCTGGAGCCATCATGGGACTCTGGTCGAGCTGGAGCCATCTCGGGACTCTGGTCGGAGGCTGGAGCCATATCTGGATTCTGGTCAGGGGACTGTAGCCATCACTGGACTCTGACCGGGGCTGGAGCCATCTTTGGGCTCTGGTCGGGGGCTGGAGTCATCACGGGAGTCTGGTGGGGGCTGGAGCCATCACGGGACTCTGGCTGGGATGGAGCCATCTTGGGACTCTGGTCGGACTGGAGCCATCTCGGGACTCTGGTCGGGGGCTGGAGCCATCACGGGACTCTGGTCGTGGGCTGGAGCCATCTCTATACTCTGGGGCTGGAGCAATCACGGGACACTGGTCAGGGGCTGGAGCCATCTCTATACTCTGGTCGGGGGCTGGAGCATCTCTATACTCTGGTCGGGCTGGAGCCATCTCGGGACTCTGGTCGGGTGCTGGAGCCATCTCTATACTCTGGTCGGGCTGGAGCCATCTCGGGACTCTGGTCGGGGGCTGGAGCCATCTCGGGACTCTGGTCGGGTGCTGGAGCCATCTCTATACTCTGGCCAGGGGCTGGAGCCATCTCTGGACTCTGATCGGGGGCTGGAGCCATCTTTGGACTCTGGTCGGGGGCTGGAGCCATCACGGGACTCTGATCGGGGGCTGGAGCCATCTTGGGACTCTGGTCGGGGGCTGGAGCCATCTCTATACTCTGGTCAGGCTGGAGCCATCACGGGACTCTGGTTGGGGCCTGGAGCCATCGTGGGACTCTGGTCGGGCTGGAGCCATCATGGGACTCTGGTCGGGGGCTGGAGCCATCACTGGACTTTGGTCGGGTTGGAGCCATCTCGGGACTCTGGTCAGGGGCTGGAGCCATCACTGGACTCTGATCGGGGGCTGGAGTCATCAATCAATCAATCAATCAATCAACTTTTATTTATATAGCACAATAAAAGCAACAGTAGTTGGCCATTGTGCTGTACAACAGGATAGATATCTTAAAAACAAGACCGACCGCAAAACAAATGATAAAAGGGAGTTTACATCAGAACCACCAATTTGACAATTCAACATTAGAATCAAGGACAATTGTAAGCCTGTGAAAACAGGTAGGTTTTTAACTTAGATTTAAAAGTCATCTTTGAACTCTGGTCGGGGGCTGGAGTCATTACGGGACTCTGGTCGGGGGCTGGAGCCATCACGGGACTCTGGTCAGGCTGGAGCCATCTCGGGACTCTGGTTGGGGGCTGGAGCCATATCTATAGTCTGGTCGGGCTGGAGCCATCTCGGGACACTGGTCGGGGGCTGGAGCCATCACGGGACTCTGGTCGGGGGCTGGAGCCATCTCTATACTCTGGTCGGGAGCTGGAGCCATCACGGGACTCTGGTCGTGGGCTGGAGCCACCTCTGTACTCTGGTCGGGCTGGAGCCATCTCGGGACTCTGGCCAGGGGCTGGAGCCATCTCTGGACTCTGATCTGGGGCTGGAGCCATCTCTATACTCTGGTCGGGGGCTGGAGCCATTTCTATACTCTGGTCGGGCTGGAGCCATCTTGGGACTCTGGTCGGGTTGGAGCCATCTCGGGACTCTGGTCAGGCTGGAGCCATCTTGGGACTCTGGTCGGGGGCTAGAGCCATCTTTGGACTCTGGTCAGGGGCTGGAGCCATCTCGGGACTCTGGTCGGGGGCTGGAGCCATCTCTATACTCTGGTCGGGCTGGAGCCATCTCGGGACTCTGGTCAGGGGCTGGAGCCATCTCTATACTCTGGTCGGGGGCTGGAGCCATCACAGGACTCTGATCGGGGGCTGGAGCCATCTCTGGACTCTGATCGGGGGCTGGAGCCATCTCGGGACTCTGATCGGGGGCTGGAACCATCTCTATACTCTGGTCGGGCTGGAGCCATCTTGGGACTCTGGTCGGGCTGGAGCCATCTCGGGACTCTGGTTGGGGGCTGTAGCCATCTCTATACTCTGGTCTTGCTGGAGCCATCTCGGGACTCTGGTTGGGGGCTGGAGCCATCTCTACTTCCGGGGAGCTCCTTTGTGTGCGACCCACTACAGCAAGCACCGTCTTTTGGTTGTTTTATGTGGTTTTCTATGTTTTATGTTTATGTTTTAAGCGATTTTTGAACGCTGTGTGCATGTGTGTATTTCATTTCATTTCATTTTATTTATTTATAAAGCACAAATAAACACAACAGACGTTGACCACTGTGCTGTACAAGTTAATAAATATAAAACAAAACCGCACACAATACATTAATAACAGACAATAAAACACTATAGTTAGGGTTTAGCGAGATCAAAATTATGAGTGATATGCAAGAGTAAATAGATAAGACTGTAGTTTAGATTTAAATTCATAAACAGACGTAGCAGACCTCACAGATAAGGGAAGACTGTTCCACATCCTAGGACCGGCCACTGAAAAAGCATGTTCGCCTCGCAACTTCAGTCTTGATCTTGGATACGACAGTATAATGCTGTCTGAGGATCGCAAGCATCTTGTTGACTTTTTCACATTTATAAGATCTGACAAATAGGATGGTGCCAGACCAATCAAAGCCTTAAAAACTAACAACAAAATTTTAAATTCAACTCTATAACACACTGGCAACCAATTTAAAAATGATAGTATCGGAGTAATGTGTTCTCGTCTACGAACCCCAGTTAAAAACCTGGCAGCGGCGTTTTGGACCATCTGAAGCCGTGACATGGAAGATTTGGGTAATCCCATATACAGAGAATTACAATAGTCCAAACGAGATAAAACAAAAACATGTGTGACAGTTTTAAGATCGTTAAAAGATAAAAAAGTTTTGACTTTGGACAGCAGTTTAATATGGAAAAAACAAGACTTTACCACAGAATTTATATGTTGGTCAAACTTGAGAGATGAATCAAAAAGAACTCCTAAATTTTTCACAGTGGGTTTGATATAAGAGTTTAAATAATCATAATCAGTATTCAGGTTTGCTTTCCCCACAGAGAGGCCAAAAACAATTACTTCAGTCTTACTCTCATTTAAGTGCAAGAAATTCAAAGACATCCAAGATCGTACATCAGTTAAACAGGCAAGCAAAGTTTCTAGGCCTTGCTTGTCATTATGTTTCAAAGGGAGATAGATTTGGGTGTCGTCTGCATAAAAATGAAAGGACACTCCATGCTTCTTAAGAATTGAGCCTAGTGGTAACATATATAATGAAAATAAAATGGGAGCCAGAATAGTTACTCCCGAGTGCATTTTACCCGAGACCCTATTTGTCTCCACACTCACATGGGAGGTCGAATCGAAGGTCAAGAAGGCCTTAGAAGGGGTAACGCCCCCGGTCGGTTGCCCACCGAACCGTTTATTTGTGCCGGAGGGATTACGGTCAGACGTTATTCAGTGGGGACATTGTTCCAACGTAGCCTGTCATCCAGGAGTGAACCGTACTAGTTTTCTGGTTAAGCAACGATTCTGGTGGCCACTTATGGCCCGGGACATTCACAGTTTTGTTTTGGCTTGCTCGGTTTGTGCCATTGGTAAGTCTTCCAATTGACCCCCAGATGGGTTACTCCAACCGCTGCCGGTCCCTTCGAGACCCTGGTCCCATATCGCACTAGATTTTATTACCGCCCTCCCGCCCTCCCAGGGCAACACGGTAGTTTTAACCGTGGTGGACCGGTTCTCGAAGGCGACTCACTTTATTCCCTTGCCCAAATTACCCTCAGCCAAGGAGACAGCGGTGACCGTCGTAGATCACGTCTTTCGTTTACATGGCCTCCCGATTGACGTGGTTTCCGACAGAGGACCCCAATTTGTGTCCAAATTTTGGAAAGAGTTTTGTAAACTACTGGGCGCGACTGTCAGTCTATCCTCAGGGTTTCATCCCCAGAGCAATGGTCAGACCGAGAGAGCCAACCAGGATCTGGAAAGAATGTTGCGGTGTTTGGTATCCAAGAATCCTTCTTCCTGGAGTCAGCAACTGTCTATGGTGGAGTACGCCCACAATACATTACCAGTGTCATCCACGGGCCTGTCTCCGTTTGAGTGTAGTGTAGGTTACCAGCCACCTATCTTTCCCAGTCTGGAGTCCGAAGTCGCGGTCCCCTCCGCTCACGCCTTTGTCCAGAGGTGTCACCGCACCTGGACTAGAGCCCGTGAGACTCTACTCCAGGTGAGGTCGCGCACCAAGGCTAAAGCCGATCGCCACCGGTCGAAGCCTCCCGTATACGTCGTTGGTCAAAAAGTGTGGCTTTCTACTAAGAATATTCCTCTCCGTTCCGTCTCTAATAAGCTCGCACCCAAATTCATTGGCCCGTTCACGGTCACCAAGATCATTAGTCCGGTGGCAATCCGCCTCAACCTTCCTCCAGCGTACAGGAGAATTCACCCCGTTTTCCATGTATCCAAGATTAAGCCTGTGTTTCGATCAGCGATTAACCCGCCAGTTCCGGTTCCTCCCCCGCCGCGTCTCGTAGATGGGGAACCTACTTATTCGGTAAATCGTATTCTGGACTCTAGGCGGAGGGGACGCGGAGTCCAGTACTTGGTGGACTGGGAAGGTTACGGTTCGGAGGAGAGGAGTTGGGTACCTACGAGAGACATTCTGGATCACTCCCTTATCGATGATTACAATCGACAGGTAAGGGAGTCTGGGGACGCCAGGAGGCGTTCCTAGGAGGGGGGGTACTGTCACGGTTTACGAATGCATTGCTTCCTTTTTGTCTCGTGCGTTTGTTATTTGTGTATGTGTGTGTGTCGCGTGGATTGGGTGTGGCCAGAGCAATCATGCTCATTCATCAATCTGCAATCATGATCGGCGCCAGCTGCGACTCATCATCATTTCCTTAAATACTCACCGTTTTCTCCTCTCCATTGTCAGATCGTTGTTTGATGTCTTGCTGTCTGGTGTTCCTGTTCCTCGTCCTGTGATCGTGTGGTGTTCGTTCCTGGTTTCCTGTTCATTGTAGAGTTCGTTGTTCTCACCGGACATCACCATCACCTTCACGTCACTCTGCACCAGCTCAGACTCACCGTGTTCAACCATCGAGGTCCCTGCGCCACCCGCCAGTGTTTGTTTGCCTTATATGTTCTTCATTGTATCCAATAAAGAGTTTATTGCACCTGCTATTGCTTCCTCGTTCTATCAGCATGACAACAGCGCGACCAATACCCACTGAAAAGGTTCTATTACTAAGATAAGATCTGAACCAGCTAAGGGCAGTTCCTTGAATGCCCACACACTTTTCAAGACGCGTTAAAAGAATTTCATGATCAACTGTATCAAATGCTGCGCTCAAATCTAATAGCACCAAGATTGCTGAGTTCCCGGAATCAACAAATAATAAAATATCGTTTAAAACTCTTAGAAGTGCTGACTCAGTACTATGTTTTTTCCTAAATCCAGATTGGAATTTTTCTGCAATATTGTTTGTTTCTAGAAAGCTCTGCAATTGCACAGATACAACATTCTCTAAGATTTTTGCCATGAAAGGTAAATTTGAGATTGGCCTAAAATTTGATAAGATATTTATATCCAGACCTGGTTTTTTCAACAAAGGTTTCACCATAGCATGTTTGCAAAAGGATGGAACAATCCCAGAAAGAATGCTCTTATTTATAATTGCTAAAATCCAATCCCCAACACAATCAAGTACCAATTAAAAAAATTGGGTCGGAACAATATCACATGCAGAGGTGGTAGGCTTCAGCTTAGCAACTGAATCCATTAGACCCAGCAATGTGATCGGCTCAAATGAGTTAAAAAACTTAGTAGAAATTAAAAAATCAACAGGGTCGTCAGTACAAGGAATAATGGACTGTCTAATTGTATCGATTTTATCCTTAAAGAATATCAAAAAATTTTCACACAAAGTTGAGGACTCCACTAAACAAATTTTGCCGTTTGGATTATACATGTAAACAGAATTCAAGATATTAAATAAAGCCCTGGGACTATTTGTACTTTTGCGAATTATCTCAGAAAAATACTGAGATTTCGCAACTTTCACTGCTTTTTGGTATGTCATTAAAGATTCCCATAGCATGTCATAGGATACTTGAAGTTTATCCTTTTTCCACCTGCGTTCTGCCCTTCTGCAGGCTTTCCTCAAACTACGTGTATTGTTGTTTAACCATGGTTCTATTTTGTTTTTATATTTTTTTAGTTTCATAGGGGCAATAATATCTAAAACACTAGTGCATACATAATTAAACGTATTAAGAAGCTCGTCCACATTTAACACATTAACAAGATAATCTGAGGAAAGCAAATCACAGGTCTCTTTGAATGTCACTGAGAATTTTTCCACCGAGGTTGGAGCAAAAAGGCCAACATGTGACCATTTTTCAGGTCTCATTATTTCAGTAGTGTGACAAGGAATATCAGCAGTAAACATTATAGGCTTGTGATCCGAAAAACTCAAATCATCGATATGCACATCTGAAATAGAAAAACCATGTGTTAACACCAAGTCTAAAATATGACCCTGTGCATGTGTTGGTTCTTTCACCCACTGGACAAAATCACACGCCTCTATGAGACTAAGAAACTCTTTCACTAACACTTCGGATTCACAACCAACATGAATATTAAAATCACCAACAATTAGAATTCTATCAAATTTAGGGGTAATATCCCCTAGAAATTCGGAGAACTCGGCAATAAAGTTTTTGTTTGTTTTTGGTGGACGATAAACCACTCCCACCACCAACGAGTTCATGAGTCCAGCGCAAAACTTTGAACTTCAAAACTTGTGAAACTGTCGGTTTCTAAGATTCTACAACAAAAACCATCTCTAAAAACAGATGCCAGTCCTCCACCCCGACCAGACAAACGGGGTGAATTAAAAAAATTATAATTAGGGGGGATGAGTTCAGAGAAAGGAGTATTATCTCCAACAGACAGCCAGGTCTCAGTCACAAATAAAAAATCTAAGTTGCCAGAGTTTATAAAGTCTATAAGTTTATAAGTTTATAAACGTCTTGTTTCCCAGCGACCTTGCATTTACTAGAGCCATTTTGATCAAAGATGATTCACAGACCTGTTGCGAAACAATGTGCGATGCCCGACAAAGTGGACGGAGATGATGACAATCCACCCCACCACGCCGAAGACGCGGTGAGCGGCGACGGCAGGGAGGCACCAATGAGTCCGCTGACAAGTGTACAATCCATTGATAAGGAATTTCCAGAGAGCGCCTTGGGATGTAGAGGCCGCGATTTATCTCCGTCCGCACAGCATCCAGACGAGGTTGACAGATCAATCGAGAGGAGGCCAGGCAAAATCTCAGCCTAGCAACAATGCCCCCGCGCTTTCCTCTCCTCCTACGCCGCTTTCTCCAGGAAAGCGCACACGGCACACGGCGTAACCATGGAGGTATGTTCATCGAGAGGAGTGGAGGTGGTAGGCTGAAACTCGGACCAGTCGTATCCTCGAAGGAGTAAAGCGCTATAGTAGATCTGATATTAAGCAGCGTTTGGCGATCGTATATTAACGATATGGCCTCATTTTGACTTAATAAAGACAAGAAATGTATAGACACAAATAAACCAAGAAACAAACGAAAATAGCAGAGGAGCTGACGGCATGCCATTTCAATCGGCGCCATCTTGCATTTTACCATCTTGCATTTTAGTATAACGACGGAGTACAGAGATGTGGAACTTGGGGTCATCTTCGCAATTTTTTTTACTTGTTTTCATCATTACGCTGGTTTGCTGCACCTGTCGAGGGGCGACAGCTGTTCAGCAGCATGGATACCGTCTTGTGTTTACCAGAGAGCTTCTCCTGTCACTACGTTCTTCAACGGAGGGTGAGATACCGATCACAATACCGGCAGAGATTTTTGTGCCTCTCCATATTGACCGGAATCCCCCAAGGCGGCCACCGCGGAGGAAAAGAGGTAGGAGGGGAGGCATCAAGCGTAGAGTTAATAAGTTCTGTCTTGATGACCGACGCCGGCTGCCCCCTCTGCCCTCGGTCTTTTTATCTAACGCGCAGTCCTTGAGGCGCAATATTGACGAGCTGGAGAGCCTGGTAAAATTAAGACAAGAGATTAAAGAGTGCTGCCTGCTGGGGATCACTGAGACTTGGCTAAATGAGAGCGACCTGGATAACGAGATGGCGCTCACTGGTTTCGGCCGTCCCATCAGACTGGACCGCTCCAGGGAGACGACAGGAAAGAGCCGTGGAGGAGGCGTCTGCTTCTATGTAAATCAGAGGTACTGTAAAGTTATTCATGTGAGGAAAAAAATCCGTACTCCTGATATTGAGTTACTCACCCTCTCCTTACGACCCTTCTATTTACCACGTGAGTTCCCTCAGCTGTTTTTTACGCTGATGTACTGTCATCCCCATGCTAACGCTACTGCAGCCACACAAGTGATTAAGGATTTATCTCAGCGGTTGGATACTATTTGCAGTGATGCTCCCAAATTTTACTTGGGGGATATGAACCATGTTCGTTTGGACAAGGTCTTGCGGACATATGACCAATATGTGACTTGTATAAACACGCAAAGAAATACCACACTGGACTTGTGTTTTGGAAATGTAAAGGAAGGATATAAGTCTCTTCTCATGCCAGGGTTGGGGGCTTCATACCACAACAGCATCTTCCTTGTGCCAACGTATGAACCTTGTATTAGACGTCGGGAGGGAGAATCAAAAACTGTTAAGCTCTGGACTGAGGACAGTATATCCTCCCTCCAGGCTTGTTTTGAGTGTACGGACTGGAAATGTTTTTTCGATGGTTTTGGGGACAATATTGATGAACTTTCGGACACTGTTTCGTCCTATGTCACCTTTTGTGTGGACACTGTTATCCCAGTCAAAACGTTATCACCTTCCCCAACAATAAACCATGGGTTACCAAAGATCTAAAAACAGTGATTAATAAGAAAAAAATATATCTTCTTTACTGGTGACTCATTGGAGAGAAAGTCTGTATCCAGAGAGGTTAGGGCTGAAATAGTAAAAGCCAAAAGTAAGTATAGGGAAAAAATAGAAAAACAATATGTAAATGGCGATCTTGGGTCAGCATGGCGTGGGATTAAATCTATGGCTACAATTAATCAGCATGGTAATGAACCCAAGCAGCAGATCAGCCTTAACAGTGTTCAGGATGACTGTTTGCCTGATGCTTTTAATACTTTTTTTTTTACGATTTGAAACGTCTGATTTCATGCATGATGTCTCCAGGTTGAAAAACTCCTTGACACCATGTAGTGATATTAAAATATCTCAAGAACAAGTTGAGGTTCTATTTAAGAAAACAAAAAAGAGGAAAGCCTCAGGCCCGGACCTTATCTGTGGTCAAACATTACACCACTGTGCTGGACAACTCAGTGGTGTTTTTTCCCATCTTTTTCAAATGTGTGTTGATAACTGTAAGCTCCCAACTATTTGGAAATCTTCCATTGTTATTCCTATCCCCAAAATCAATAGATCTAGGGAATTACAAGATTTCAGAACTGTGGCGCTTACTTCTCTTGTAGTAAAAAACCTCGAGAAAATCCTAAAAGAAGAGGTTCTCATCTTGGTCGAGGGCAAACTTGATTCTCTTCAATTTGCCTATCAGAGGAATAAAGGTGTGGATGATGCTAAGCTTTTTATTTTGGACACACTTTATAAGCATCTGGAGAAACCCAAATCTCATGCCAGGCTTTTATTTGCTGACTTCTCATCAGCTTTTAACAAAATGCAGCCTCACATTTTGATTGAGAGGCTTGCTTCTTATTTTAATCTGCCCGACCAGCTTTTAGCCTTGTTCTTAAACTTTTTGACTGATAGGACACAGAGGGTTTTAGTAAATGGGGTTACTTCAAAAACCCAAGTCTCCAACACAGGTTCCCCACAAGGCTGTGTACTTTCCCCGCTACTGTTCATTTTATACACGGATAGTTGTAGGTCTCTTAAAGAGGACAGTTTTCTTGTTAAATTTTCTGATGATACTGCTCTGCTTTCACTCCTCCATGGCACAGAGTCAGATCACGGACGTGCACTTCCTGATTTTGTAAAGTGGTGTGATGACAGCCTTCTCGATCTTAATGTTCTTAAAACTAAGGAACTCATTATCGATTTTAGAAAAAAAGGGACAAATACTTCAGTATGCAGGATCCATGGTGAGGATGTGGAGATCGTAAATTATTCTAAATATCTGGGTACGGTTTTTGATTCTCAACTGAAGTTTGAAAGGAACTCTGAATCAGTGGTCAAACGAGCCCAGCAGAGAGTACATTTATTGCGCAGGATAAATTCCTTCGGGGTTTCTAAATCTATACTGTGCACTGTGTATTTGTCCTATATTGAGAGCCTTCTTACTTTTTCTTTCATTTGTTGGTTTGGTAACATTTCAGTGAAGGACCGAAACTGTTTAAATAATATTGTGAAAGTCTGCTCCAAAATTATTGGAAATCTCTGGACTCTGGTCGGGAGCTGGAGCCGTCTTTGGACTCTGGTCGGGGGCTGGAGCCATCTTTGGAGTCTGGTTGGGGGCTGGAGGCATCTCTGGACTCTGGTCGGGGGCTGGAGCCATCTTTGGACTCTGGTCGGGGGCTGGAGCCATCTCTGGACTCTGATCGGGGGCTGGAGCCATCTTTGGACTCTGGTCGGGGGCTGGAGTCATCACGGGAATCTGTTCGGGGGCTGGAGCCATCTCTATACTTTGGTCGGGCTGGAACCATCTCGGGACTCTGGTCGAGGGCTGGAGCCATCTTTGAACTCTGGCCAGGGGCTGGAGCCATCTCTATACTTTGGTCAGGGGCTGGAGCCATCTCTATACTCTGGTCAGGGGCTGGAGCCATCACAGGACTCTGGTCAGGGGCTGGAGGCATCTCTATACTCTGGTCGGGGGCTGGACCCATCTCTATACTCTGGTCAGGGGCTGGAGCAATCACGGGGGCTCGGGGGCTGGAGCCATCTCGGGACTCTGGTCAGGCTGGAGCCATCTTGGGACTCTGGTCGGGCAGGAGCCATCTAGGGACTCTGGTCGGGGGCTGGAGCCATCTCGGGACTCTGGTCAGGCTGGAGCCATTTTGGGACTCTGGTTGGGGTCTGGAGCCATCTCGGGAATCTGGTTGGGGGCTGGAGCCATCTCTGTACTCTGGTCGGGCTGGAGCCATCTTGGGACTCTGGTCGGGCTGGAGCCATCTCGGGACTCTGGTCGGGGGCTGGAGCCATCTCTGGACTCTGATTGGGGGCTGGAGCCATCTTTGGACTCTGGTCGGGGGCTGGAGCCATCTCTGGACTCTGATCGGGGGCTGGAGCCATCTTTGGACTCTGGTCAGGGGCTGGAGTCATCACGGGAATCAGGTCGGGGGCTGGAGCCATCTCTATACTCTGGTCGGGCTGGAGCCATCTCTGGACTCTGGTCGAGGGCTGGAGCCATCTCGGGACTCTGACCAGGGGCTGGAGCCATCTCTATACTCTGGTCGGGCTGGAGCCATCTCGGGACTCTGATCGGGGGCTGGAGCCATCTCGGGACTCTGGTCGGGGGCTGGAACCATATCTATACTCTGGTCGGGCTGGAGCCATCTCGGGACTCTGGTTGGGCTGGAGCCATCTTGGGACTCTGGTCGGGCTGGAGCCGGAACCATCTCTATACTCTGGTCGGAGGCTGGAGCCATCATGGGACTCTGGCCAGGGGCTGGAGCCCTCTCTAGACTCTGATCGGGGACTGGAGCCATCTTTCGACTCTGGTCGGGGGCTGGAGCCATCTCTGGACTCTGATCGGGGGCTGGAGCCATCTCGGAACTCTGGTCGGGGCTGGAGCCATCTCTGGACTCTGATCGGGGGCTGGAGCCATCTTTGGACTCTGGTCGGGGGCTGGAGCCTTCTTTGGACTCTGGTCGGGGGCTGGAGTCATCACGGGACACTGGTCGGGGGCTGGAGTCATCACGGGAATCTGGTCGGGGGTTGGAGCCATCTTGGGACTTTGGTCGGGCTGGAGCCATCTTTCGACTCTGGTCGGGGGCTGGAGCCATCTCTTTACTCTGATCAGGGGCTGGAGCCATCTCGGACTCTGGTCGGGGGCTGGAGCCATCTTTGGACTCTGGTCGGGGGCTGGAGCCATCTCTGGACTCTGATCGGGGGCTGGAGCCATCTTTGGACTCTGGTCGGGGGCTGGAGTCATCACGGGAATCTGGTTGGGGCCTGGAGCCATCTTGGGACTCTGGTTAGGCTGGAGCCATCTCAGGACTGTAAAAAAACAGCACTGTACCATGAAAATGGTCAAAAATATGAATACATTAATAATACCTTGATCATTTATGTTAATTCACAGTGCATTAACTAATACAATTTTAAAATGTTAAAATGTATTTGTAAATGTTGAAATTAACAATGAACAATACTTGTATTAACTTTAATTAAGTTTACAGATTTATTAAACTCCTTTGGGGTCAAGCAAAACGTTACCGGACCAACTCATCATTTTAATCATACACTCAATTTAATTATATCACATGGAACCGATCCAACCGATATAGACATCATTCCACAAAGTGATGATGTCACTGACCATTACATGGTAACTTGCATATTACGTACTCCTGTAATATGTCATGCTGCGCCGCGTTATCGATCAGGCAGAACAATCCTTCCATCCACCATAGATAATTTTTCAAATAGCTTATTTGATCTGTCTCAGCTGCTCAGTGAACCCAAACAAATAGATGAACTAGAGGATTAACTAGCACTATGAGCACCATTCTCTCTGGAAAATTGGATATTGTTGCACCCATTAGATTAAAAAAGGTCAGAGAGAAAAGTAAAGCACCATGGTACAACAATACTACGCATGTTCTAAAGAGAGAAACCCGTAATTTAGAGCGTAAATGGAAACAAACTAATTTAGAGGTCTTTAGAATCGCATGGAAAGGGCCTAAAATCGGCCAGGGCTGAGCACCTCCGCAAACTAATAGAAAACAACCAAAACAATCCTAGGTTTTTATTTAACTCCGTGGCTAGACTAACAAATAAACAGATGTCACCTGAACAAAATATTCCGTTACAGTTTAGTAGCAATGATTTCATGAAGTTCTTCACTGAGAAAATAGAAAACATCAGAACCACAATTGTAAACGTTCAGTCCTCAATTGCGCCTTATAATCCAGCCTCAATAATCACCCCGCAAGAACAATTACAGTGCTTTACAACTATAGAACAAAAAGAGTTAAACAAACTTATCACTTCATCTAAAACAACAACATGTTTATTAGATCCTATACCCACTAAACTACCGAAAGAAGTGTTACCTGTAGTGGAAGAGCCTCTCCTCAATATTATTAACTCATCTTTATCTTTAGGTCATGTTCCAAGAACATTTAAATTGGCAGTTATAAAACCACAATTAGATCATAATAACCTAGCAAATTATAGACCCATTTCAAATCTTCCTTTTATGTCTAAAATACTAGAAAAAGTTGTATCCGCCCAACTGGGCTCTTTCTTGCAAGAAAATGACATCTATGAAAAGTTTCAGTCTGGATTCAGACCGCATCATAGCACTGAAACTGCGCTTGTTAAAATCACAAATGATTTACTATTAGCTTCTGACCAAGGCTGTATCTCAATACTAGTTTTACTTGATCTTAGTGCTGCGTTCAATACTATAGATCACACAATACTCTTAGATCGACTACAAAATTATACTGGTGTTCAAGGACAAGCATTAAGCTGGTTCAGATCATACTTATCTGACCGCTACCATTTTGTCTATTTAAATGGAGAAAAATCGATCATAACTCCAGTAAACTATGGAGTGCCGCAGGGATCCGTGTTAGGCCCTCTGTTATTCTCAATATATATGCTGCCACTTGGAAATATTATAAGGAAACATGGAATTAGTTTCCATTGTTATGCTGATGACACTCAAATCTATATTTCATCACGGCCAGATGAAAACGCTAAATTATCCAAATTGACAGAGTGTGTTAAAGATATAAAAGATTGGATGATGCGCAATTTTCTTTTATTAAATCCAGACAAGACAGAGGTACTAATCATCGGTTCAAAAAACCGCCCACAAAACCTCTCACACTACAACTTTAACATAGTTGGATGTCCTGTTACTTTATCCTCTACAGTAAAAGACCTGGGTGTTATACTAGACTGCAACCTGTCTTTTGAAAATCATATTTCATATGTTACAAGAGGCGCCTTTTTCCACCTTAGAAACATTGCTAAGCTACGTAATATGCTATCTGTTTCTGATGCAGAAAAGTTAGTTCATGCATTCATGACCTCGAGACTAGATTACTGTAATGCTTTATTAGCCGGTTGTCCTGCATCCTTAATAAACAAGCTACAGTTAGTCCAAAATGCCGCCGCTAGAGTTCTTACTAGATCAAGAAAATATGATCATATAACACCAATTTTATCATCACTACATTGGCTACCTATAAAGTTCCGTATTAATTACAAGGTATTGCTACTGACTTATAAAGCCCTAAACGGCTTAGCTCCAGTCTATTTAATGGATCTTCTATCGCCCTATAATCCATCGCGCTCTTTAAGATCACTAAATTCGAGGCTTTTGGTCATACCTAGGATATCCAGATCCACCAAAGGAGGGAGAGCATTTTCACATTTAGCTCCAAAACTCTGGAATAGTCTTCCTGAAACTGTTCGTTGCTCAGACTCGCTCTCCCAGTTTAAAACTAGATTAAAGACGCATCTCTTCAGCCAGGCATTCATATAATACTTTTAATCTTACAGTTAAATCTAGTTCATAAACGCCAGAGGAGAACTGGCCCCCGACTGAGCCTGGGTTCTCCCAAGGTTTTTTTTTCAGTTTTTTCGGTTCCTTGCCACTGTTGCCTTTGGCTTGCTCAGTTGGGGATATTTGGGGATATTTAATTTAATTAATCAATCAACAATACTATTGATCAGCATTACCAAACGTGGACGTTTTCCACCAGAAACAAACATTGATGTATTATTTTAATTTAATACTGTGAAGCTGCTTTGATACAATCGGTATTGTGAAAAGCGCTATATAAATAAACTTGACTTGACTTGACTTGACTTAATTAATGTTACAAATGGACTCTTTATTGTAAAGTGTTACCATTTCATACAAATCCAAACAGTTATGCTTGAATATGGCCATCTTTAAATATCTACACAAAGGCCATAGCATTCAAATTAGACACATATGTATATTGTATACTCTCACACGTTATTTGTAGGGCTGTGAAAAGATTAATCGCGATTAATCGCATCCAAAATAAAAGTTTGTGTTTAAAGAATATATGTGTGTGTACTGTGTATAATTAAATTTGTATATATAAATACACACACATGCATGTATATATTTAAGAAAAATGTGTTCTTTATATATAAAAAAAATATATTTATATATAATATAAATTATATATAAATATATACAGTATATGTATGCAAATATTTCTTTAATATATACATGCATGTGTGTGTATTTATATATACAAAATAATTATACACAGTACACACACATATATTATGTAAACACAAACTTTTATTTTGGATGCGATTAATCGCGATTAATCTTTTCACAGCCCTATTTGCTTATATTTTAGAACACTTGATGATTATATAATTATGTATTACAGTTACGATAAAAAAGAACTGAAATCGAATGCGTTTCTGATTTGTAATGTTTGTCTGTTGTCTGTCGGCTGCATCGCTTTCTCATATCACTAGCTTTAAATATGCAACTTTGATGGATAACAAATGCATAAAAGAAAACAAATTGATTTAAACTAATGCAAACAGATGGTAACAATCGGGACATTAAACATTTGGGTCGGACTTGTGTGTTTTTGTCACATTGTTAAGGTACTAATTTTAGCGTCCTCTCAGCTTGGACGGAAACATACTGCTGTTCTCCAAAAATGCAGCATCTTGTCAACAAATTAAGCACTTTATAATGATATGAAAATATGTACTGTAGTTTACTGTGTACACAACGTTTTGCTGTCTATTTTTTAAATCTGAAATTCAGATAATTTGAGCAGTCTTGAGAAACCTGCGGCGTGACATGATCCATGCAGATGCTGAGGGAGATAGACTGCAGTTCTGCTGAGAATACTCAATTGGATAAAATATTTACTTGTTAGGTCTATGTACAAAAGAGTGAAATGTTCAATAGTAACAAAGTTTATTAAAGTCAGATACCAATTCTAACATTACACAATGAAATAGCTCTTTTAACTCTTGAAATATAAACAACTAGCCAATCATTAGAAAAGGAGATAAAAAACAACAGCAATATAAGCAGTGTCTTAGTTTAGCGCTGGTAGTGGTAAAATAACACAGAGAAAGATGTAATGCTCAGACTAACCTGAAGGTGGCACTCAAAGGAAACTGGAATATTGGTATGAGCATTACATCTTTCTCTATGGAGCTACTTTTTCTCTTTTCTGTGATTATTTTGCCCCTATAACAACCAAGGACACTGGTGTGTGTTAATTTATCCTTTAAAGTGATGAAGCAAGCACTCGCACGTGGATAAAGATGAAACTATATTTTATTTGGCTTGGACCTGTTGATTCCTCCGTGTCCTGATTATAGGCTATTGTCTCCTATATTTGCTTCTTACTTATTAAATCCAGGCAATTGGATGATTAAACATTGATTAAAATTAAGATACAATTTATACAAAACGAAATTCACTTTAATGAAAGGCTTTCTACAAAACAAAACTTAATTAAGTGGTCAAAATCATGTCTGACTCCAAATGTCTCCTGATATACAGTGCTATGCATAAGTTTAGACACCCATGCTAAAGTTGAGGAATAAAAAATCATCTTTTGGAAATTGAACTTAATGCCTTAATTTAAAAAATTAAGAAAAATCCAACCTTTAAGGACACCAATTTTCTTTGTGAATGAATAATGTATCGTAAATAAATAAATGTTCTTCCTTAAAATACAGGGTGCATAAGTCTGGGCACCCCTATGTTAAAGATTGGCAAGATATGTTAAGATATATATATTTTAAGATATGTTAAGATTGGCATGGTTTTATTTCAGTTAGCCTAATAACTGGTTTGATTTGCATTGAGAGATGATCTTATGGAAAGTACTCCATGCCAATCTCTAGGTATGGTGAAGGCTATGTGATGATGTGGGGCTATTTTAATTCCAAAGGCCAAGGGAACTTTATCAGGATGCATAGTATCCTGGATCCATGAAGTAACTGGCCTTTAAAAATAAAAATCTGCCTGCCTCTATGGGAATTTAACATAGGGGTGTACTCACTTATGCACCCTGTATTTTAAGGAAGAACATTTATCTATTTACGATACATTATTCATTCACAAAGAAAATTTATGTCCAAATTTTTTTAATTAAGGCATTAAGTTCAATTTCCAAAAGATGATTTTTTATTCCTCTTTTTGTCAACTTTAGCATGAGTGTCTAAACTTATGCATAGCACTGTATTGGGCATCTTATGATTCTATCTTACTCATCTCATGCGGTTCCCTTTTCATTTAATCAACATAGATTAAATTAAAAAAATAACATTATATTATTTAAACATAAATCTGAAACGTATGTTTAAGTTTTGTAAGTCACACCGCTCTGTTTTGCTCACATGCTCTGGTGTTTGCCTGTATGTGTGCGTGTGCGTGCATGTGGGGGAGGAGAGGTGCGATTTTCGAATAATAATCAAATAATACTCAGCGATCTTCGAATATTATTTTTGCTTGAAAGTCCCATCCCTAATTTGTATTTCAATGCTTTACAGGCTTAGTGTGTTGTTTCTTTGACGAAATTGCTCAAATAAACAGCATGTCTGTTACGAAATGGATGTTTGAGCCTCGTTTATTATTATAAGTTAATAATATAATAATAATATAACCTCGTATAATAATATAACCTCGTTAATAATATATATTATTATTTTTTAGCCCTATATTAGTATATCAGTTTCTGAACGTGTAGGCACAAGCCAACAGTTTGGTGACGCTGTCTGAGCCTTACATCATAATTTTTAATTAGTCACGGTAATCCCGTATACGGTATACCGCGGTAAAATAGGGAGGAGATTCATTTGACGGTATCAAAATTTGGATACCGCCCAACTCTAAAACACACCTGATGCACTGTGCTTATTTTTTAGTAGACTGAATGCACATGACGTCGACAGCACGACTTTCCAACTCATAAACATGAAAGTAGGAGGGGAAAAAAAGGGGGGAAAACCATGAACTTAAGAGGACATGAACGCACCAGGACACTGGAAGATCCAGTAACATTTTGATTAAACTCAGTCAAAAACAAACAAAAAAAATAAACACATGTATGAATTGTTCACAATAAGATTTATGCATTTCGAAAATCGGCAGGAAAAAGTAAATTCACCCTGTCTGTTTTATAAATAGAATAGCCATGCTTTTATTATCTATTTTCCGCCTCTACTTCCGGTTGTAAAAGGGGGCGGAGTTTGTCGTCATTGACGTGTAGGCTACTGGCTCTGTTAGAGATGCGCGAGCTACAGCTGATCATCCAAGGAACACTAGTTCATCATCTACTGCCTTTAACACACACACACACACACACACACACACAGCTGATCATCCGAGGAACACTGACTAGGTGAGTTCATCATCTACTGCCTTTAACACACACACACACACACACACTATACACACACAGCTGATCATCCGAGGAACACTAGTTCATCATTTACTGCCTTTAACACACACACACACACACACACACACACACACACAGCTGATCATCCGAGGAACACTGACTAGGTGAGTTCATCATCTACTGCCTTTAACACACACACACACACACACACACGCACACTATACACACGCACATGCTGTTGAAAGTTTATTCTGTCAATGATGCGAGAAGGCGCTGTTTCATCATACTGTACTAATAACTGCACGATGACGATTATATGTGTATGTGTGTGTGCTCGCTTGCTGACTGACTCGTGACGTAAGAGTCCATCCATACGCGCTGAATGTTTCTCTCTCTGTGTGTGTGTGTGTGTGTGTGTGTGTGTGTGTGTGTGAGTGACTGATGCTGGGAGTCGTGATGTTGATCTAATGCTGGAATCGCTGCGACAGAAAAGATAATATCCTACTCGAATAATTAATAATGTAGCTGAACTGTTGACGGTGAAATGAAGTCTTCTGAACGACAGAAACAGTAAGATATTTAAAGATGTATAAGTTATTGCAACAGCATTTTATATTATTATTTTTTATATTAATATATTTTTATATATATTTCTATATTAATCTGCATTAGGCCTAACACGTCTGTCATTCTGTTTCATAATTGAAATGCAGATGTAACTCCTAAAACGGCAGCATATGTGGATGCGGGTCCTCTTAAAAGCACAAAAACAAAATGCTTATTAAACAAATGTCACTTGTGTGTGTGTGTATAAGTACACAGTGCGCTCCCTTTATCGTCATATAAACATAAATATGCACTGGTTTGTGCAGTATGCTGTTATCCCAGATCCCAGTGTCGACTCCTGCTGTGGTTTGAGGAGTTTGTCTCCTGTAGATCCGGCTCTGGCACTGACGCTTCACAGTCTCAGATGTGAACGATGCGTAACGCCTCAGGTGTTCCTCTCCTCTGTGTTCAGGTGTTTCTTTCCTCTGTGTTCAGGTGTTCCTCTCCTCTGTGTTCAGGTGTTCCTCTCCTCTGTGTTCAGGTGTTCCTCTCCTCTGTGTTCAGGTGTTCCTCTCCTCTGTGTTCAGGTGTTTCTCTCCTCTGTGTTCAGGTGTTCCTCTCCTCTGTGTTCAGGTGTTCCTCTCCTCTGTGTTCAGGTGTTTCTTTCCTCTGTGTTCAGGTGTTCCTCTCCTCTGTGTTCAGGTGTTCCTCTCCTCTGTGTTCAGGTGTTCCTCTCCTCTGTGTTCAGGTGTTCCTCTCCTCTGTGTTCAGGTGTTCCTCTCCTCTGTGTTCAGGTGTTCCTCTCCTCTGTGTTCAGGTGTTCCTCTCCTCTGTGTTCAGGTGTTCCTCTCCTCTGTGTTCAGGTGTTTCTTTCCTCTGTGTTCAGGTGTTCCTCTCCTCTGTGTTCAGGTGTTTCTTTCCTCTGTGTTCAGGTGTTCCTCTCCTCTGTGTTCAGGTGTTCCTCTCCTCTGTGTTCAGGTGTTCCTCTCCTCTGTGTTCAGGTGTTCCTCTCCTCTGTGTTCAGGTGTTCCTCTCCTCTGTGTTCAGGTGTTCCTCTCCTCTGTGTTCAGGTGTTCCTCTCCTCTGTGTTCAGGTGTTTCTTTCCTCTGTGTTCAGGTGTTCCTCTCCTCTGTGTTCAGGTGTTCCTTTCCTCTGTGTTCAGGTGTTCCTCTCCTCTGTGTTCAGGTGTTCCTCTCCTCTGTGTTTAGGTGTTCCTCTCCTCTGTGTTCAGGTGTTCCTCTCCTCTGTGTTCAGGTGTTCCTCTCCTCTGTGTTCAGGTGTTCCTCTCCTCTGTGTTCAGGTGTTCCTCTCCTCTGTGTTCAGGTGTTCCTCTCCTCTGTGTTCAGGTGTTCCTCTCCTCTGTGTTCAGGTGTTCCTCTCCTCTGTGTTCAGGTGTTCCTCTCCTCTGTGTTCAGGTGTTCCTCTCCTCTGTGTTCAGGTGTTCCTCTCCTCTGTGTTCAGGTGTTCCTCACCTCTGTGTTCAGGTGTTCCTCTCCTCTGTGTTCAGGTGTTCCTCTCCTCTGT
Source organism: Squalius cephalus (assembly GCF_949319135.1). NCBI lineage: Eukaryota > Metazoa > Chordata > Actinopteri > Cypriniformes > Leuciscidae > Squalius > Squalius cephalus. The sequence goes on along the minus strand of NC_137130.1, from coordinate 45,426,144 downwards.
GTTCAGGTGTTCCTCTCCTCTGTGTTCAGGTGTTCCTCTCCTCTGTGTTCAGGTGTTCCTCTCCTCTGTGTTCAGGTGTTCCTCTCCTCTGTGTTCAGGTGTTCCTCTCCTCTGTGTTCAGGTGTTCCTCTCCTCTGTGTTCAGGTGTTCCTCTCCTCTGTGTTCAGGTGTTCCTCTCCTCTGTGTTCAGGTGTTCCTCTCCTCTGTGTTCAGGTGTTCCTCTCCTCTGTGTTCAGGTGTTCCTCTCCTCTGTGTTCAGGTGTTCCTCTCCTCTGTGTTCAGGTGTTCCTCTCCTCTGTGTTCAGGTGTTCCTCACCTCTGTGTTCAGGTGTTCCTCTCCTCTGTGTTCAGGTGTTCCTCTCCTCTGTGTTCAGGTGTTCCTCTCCTCTGTGTTCAGGTGTTCCTCTCCTCTGTGTTCAGGTGTTCCTCTCCTCTGTGTTCAGGTGTTCCTCTCCTCTGTGTTCAGGTGTTCCTCTCCTCTGTGTTCAGGTGTTTCTTTCCTCTGTGTTCAGGTGTTCCCCTCCTCTGTGTTCAGGTGTTCCTCTCCTCTGTGTTCAGGTGTTCCTCACCTCTGTGTTCAGGTGTTCCTCTCCTCTGTGTTCAGGTGTTTCTTTCCTCTGTGTTCAGGTGTTCCCCTCCTCTGTGTTCAGGTGTTCCTCTCCTCTGTGTTCAGGTGTTCCTCACCTCTGTGTTCAGGTGTTCCTCTCCTCTGTGTTCAGGTGTTCCTCTCCTCTGTGTTCAGGTGTTCCTCTCCTCTGTGTTCAGGTGTTCCTCTCCTCTGTGTTCAGGTGTTCCTCTCCTCTGTGTTCAGGTGTTCCTCTCCTCTGTGTTCAGGTGTTCCTCTCCTCTGTGTTCAGGTGTTCCTCTCCTCTGTGTTCAGGTGTTCCTCTCCTCTGTGTTCAGGTGTTCCTCTCCTCTGTGTTCAGGTGTTCCTCTCCTCTGTGTTCAGGTGTTCCTCTCCTCTGTGTTCAGGTGTTTCTTTCCTCTGTGTTCAGGTGTTCCTCTCCTCTGTGTTCAGGTGTTCCTTTCCTCTGTGTTCAGGTGTTCCTCTCCTCTGTGTTCAGGTGTTCCTCTCCTCTGTGTTTAGGTGTTCCTCTCCTCTGTGTTCAGGTGTTCCTCTCCTCTGTGTTCAGGTGTTCCTCTCCTCTGTGTTCAGGTGTTCCTCTCCTCTGTGTTCAGGTGTTCCTCTCCTCTGTGTTCAGGTGTTCCTCTCCTCTGTGTTCAGGTGTTCCTCTCCTCTGTGTTCAGGTGTTCCTCTCCTCTGTGTTCAGGTGTTCCTCTCCTCTGTGTTCAGGTGTTCCTCTCCTCTGTGTTCAGGTGTTCCTCTCCTCTGTGTTCAGGTGTTCCTCTCCTCTGTGTTCAGGTGTTCCTCTCCTCTGTGTTCAGGTGTTTCTTTCCTCTGTGTTCAGGTGTTCCCCTCCTCTGTGTTCAGGTGTTCCTCTCCTCTGTGTTCAGGTGTTCCTCTCCTCTGTGTTCAGGTGTTCCTCTCCTCTGTGTTCAGGTGTTCCTCTCCTCTGTGTTCAGGTGTTCCTCTCCTCTGTGTTCAGGTGTTCCTCTCCTCTGTGTTCAGGTGTCCCTCTCCTCTGTGTTCAGGTGTTCCTCTCCTCTGTGTTCAGGTGTTTCTTTCCTCTGTGTTCAGGTGTTCCTCTCCTCTGTGTTCAGGTGTTCCTCTCCTCTGTGTTCAGGTGTTTCTTTCCTCTGTGTTCAGGTGTTCCTCACCTCTGTGTTCAGGTGTTCTTCTCCTCTGTGTTCAGGTGTTCCTCTCCTCTGTGTTCAGGTGTTCCTCTCCTCTGTGTTCAGGTGTTTCTTTCCTCTGTGTTCAGGTGTTCCTCTCCTCTGTGTTCAGGTGTTCCTCTCCTCTGTGTTCAGGTGTTTCTTTCCTCTGTGTTCAGGTGTTCCTCACCTCTGTGTTCAGGTGTTCTTCTCCTCTGTGTTCAGGTGTTCCTCTCCTCTGTGTTCAGGTGTTCCTCTCCTCTGTGTTCAGGTGTTCCTCTCCTCTGTGTTCAGGTGTTCCTCTCCTCTGTGTTCAGGTGTTTCTTTCCTCTGTGTTCAGGTGTTCCTCTCCTCTGTGTTCAGGTGTTCCTCTCCTCTGTTTTCAGGTGTTCCTCTCCTCTGTGTTCAGGTGTTCCTCTCCTCTATGTTCAGGTGTTCCTCTCCTCTGTGTTCAGGTGTTTCTTTCCTCTGTGTTCAGGTGTTCCTCTCCTCTGTGTTCAGGTGTTCCTCTCCTCTGTGTTCAGGTGTTCCTCTCCTCTGTGTTCAGGTGTTCCTCTCCTCTATGTTCAGGTGTTCCTCTCCTCTGTGTTCAGGTGTTTCTTTCCTCTGTGTTCAGGTGTTTCTTTCCTCTGTGTTCAGGTGTTCCTCTCCTCTGTGTTCAGGTGTTCCTCTCCTCTGTGTTCAGGTGTTCCTCTCCTCTGTGTTCAGGTGTTCCTCTCCTCTATGTTCAGGTGTTCCTCTCCTCTGTGTTCAGGTGTTTCTTTCCTCTGTGTTCAGGTGTTTCTTTCCTCTGTGTTCAGGTGTTCCTCTCCTCTGTGTTCAGGTGTTCCTCTCCTCTGTGTTCAGGTGTTCCTCTCCTCTGTGTTCAGGTGTTCCTCTCCTCTATGTTCAGGTGTTCCTCTCCTCTGTGTTCAGGTGTTTCTTTCCTCTGTGTTCAGGTGTTCCTCTCCTCTGTGTTCAGGTGTTTCTGAACGAAGGAAAGAAGGAAAAAAACTTACAGTATTCCTCAGCTCGCTCCTCAATATACCCGCACTTCTGAGGTACATTTTCCATTATTATTATTCCTCACAGCGCTGCGAGACGGTGTAAACAAGTAATGATCTGAATAAACTTGTGTTTCTCGAGCTGATATGGGGGCGTTCACAGGATTGCGCGGATTGCCTCAGCCATTTGCGTTTGAATAGCGCGCGCTCTCCGTGGGTGGAGTCACATTATTTTTGAATGAGCTGTAATGAGCTCGACTGGAATCGCTCTCTTTTAATACAGATTTCACAAGATGAGAATATTTGTTTTTTATATAAATTACTTCATTTAAAAGAAGAGAATTCAAGCTTCATGCCTGTGTGTCTGTATGCCTGTTTGACTGAGTATTCGCTGAGTTATTGTTCATTTTTGGACGCGTTTCAGAATGGACTACACTGACAGAGAGAAGGCAGAACTCACATCACGTTTATTTTTCTTTATTTGGCAAAAAGCACAACACTTTGTTTTTATTGTGAGTATACACAAAAATAATACACATTTAACAGAATCGATTGATGTATGAAACTCCTATGGAAAATCAAAGTCAACAGAGTATTTATGAGTTTCTTTTACACTGATAAAAAAAAAGCAAGCTGGTATCGCCGGCGATACCGCCGACCTCAGGGGGTTAAAAAGTGCAATCCACGTTTACATGTCATATGTTTATTACAGTGACTTTGAATTATACTGAGTGTGTTAAAGCCACAGATTTGTTTTTATATTTCTGCAATCTGCACTTTAGTTTGTGTGATTTGTTACTGACTTTCATATTAATGTTTACACCAGGCTTATTTGTCAGTGCTTTATGTTGTCGTGATAATTATTACATGTTTACAAGGCTGGAACTTCAACAAATCAGTGAAAATACTGCTGTGATTGAAGTAGTTAAATTCATGCATCACATAATTTCATCATAACATATAGGCCTGTCCAACAGGAAAGAACAGTTTATGATTCATCCAATCAACATCTGCACACACTTCTGAGTGCCACGCCCACATCTCATCATCCAATCAACATCTGCACACACTTCTGAGTGCCTTCTAACACTTCCAATCAACAACCCATGGACAGAACCAAGTCTCATCCTACATTCATTTCTTTTTCCATGATCTGTTACACTGTGATGTACGTCACGATAAGGAAGAAGGGATCCAACGCTTCCATTTCATCTGAACTTGAAAGATGTCCCAGATCTCTTCAGAGGATTATATGTTTGTTCAGAGCATTTCACCGCAGATTATTAACCAGGCACAATATATTGCAGGGTTCTGGAAGAAACTTGTTGAAAGATGAAGCAATGCCAGGTGTCTCGGATCTGACTGCAGCCACATCGCCAACAGTAAGTCAAGTCAAGTCACCTTTATTTATATAGCCCTTTTTACAAAACAGTGTTTCAAAGCAGCTTTACAGAGATAACAGGAAAATGCAACAAAGTTTGTTTCCAGAAGAAGATAGCGTCACAGTCCAGCTTAAGTAAGTATGTTTAATTTTGTGGTAAAAAAGTTATTAATTTAGTTAATATATATAGCCGCTCTGGAGAAAACCGTGATGTCATCGTCCAGCTCAGTTCAGTTCTCATATAATGGTGTCAATGCAGGAGATCAATAATATTGTTGAATAAATGTTAGCAAGACAAAAGCCAATTGCAACAAAGGTGGAAAAAGGTGATAGTGGCAAGGAACCAAAACTCCATCAGTGACAGAATGGAGAAAAAACCTTGGGAGAAAAGTTCTCCTGGCCAATGAGCGAACAGTGTGTCATTATGATTCAGGCAGCATTACAGGTCAGAGGTCAGATTGGATCAGAACATTCAGAATATTATCCAGTTCCATCTGGTTGAAGATCAGAGTCACGCCGGTATGGAGACGGGTTTGTTGAGGATCGGTGCCGATGGCTGTAGTGTCGATGAGGCCTTCACAGGAGAGAGTCTTGTTGACACAATCTCTGCTGACACTTCAGGCATGTGTTGTGGAAACTAATCAATAATAATTTGGCTGTAAATGACAGGTATATATTTATGGATAATGTTGCATGCAATAGTGAGGGGCACTGATAATTTTTCCTGTGTGTTAGCCAGTCATAACCGTGGCTGTCTGCAGTATTGTGTTATATCTGCCCTTCTGCACTGGGAGCCTATTTAGATGCTCAGCGAGAGGACTGGAATGAGCAGAGAGAGTTGAATAATTAATTTCCCTGTGCATGATGAGTACGGCTGCTGACCTTGAAAGCAAGGAAGGCCTGGTGTTGATGACGTAGGCAGCAGTGCATGATGGGAAGCAGTGGCCACACAGCAGCAGAATACAGCTGTCAGGCCTGTAGTTGAGTGGCTTTATTAAAGTGACAAATGCATTAAGCTGAAAGGGTTCGATCCCCTCTCTCTGTTCTACCACAACTCTTCCCAGCAGTTTTAGATCCCGTCTCTCTGTTCTACCGCAACTCTACCCAGCAGTTTTAGAGCCCATCTCTCTTTTTTACCGCAACTCTTCCCAGCAGTTTTAGATCCCGTCTCTCTGTTCTACCGCAACTCTTCCCAACAGTTTTAGATCCCGTCTCTCTGTTCTACCGCAACTCTTCCCAGCAGTTTTAGATCCAGTCTCTGTTCTACCGCAACTCTTCCCAACAGTTTTAGATCCCGTCTCTGTTCTACCGCAACTCTTCCCAGCAGTTTTAGATCCAGTCTCTCTGTTCTACCGCAACTCTTCCCAGCAGTTTTAGATCCAGTCTCTGTTCTACCGCAACTCTTCCCAACAGTTTTAGATCCTGTCTCTGTTCTACCGCAACTCTTCCCAGCAGTTTTAGATCCAGTCTCTCTGTTCTACCGCAACTCTTCCCAGCAGTTTTAGATCCAGTCTCTGTTCTACCGCAACTCTTCCCAACAGTTTTAGATCCCGTCTCTCTGTTCTACCGCAACTCTTCCCAGCAGTTTTAGATCCAGTCTCTGTTCTACCCCAACTCTTCCCAACAGTTTTAGATCCCGTCTCTGTTCTACCGCAACTCTTCCCAGCAGTTTTAGAGCCCATCTCTCTGTTCTACCACAACTCTTCCCAGCAGTTTTAGATCCCGTTTCTCTGTTCTACCGCAACTCTTCCCAGCAGTTTTAGATCCAGTCTCTCTGTTCTACCGCAACTCTTCCCAACAGTTTTAGATCCCGTCTCTGTTCTACCGCAACTCTTCCCAACAGTTTTAGATCCAGTCTCTCTGTTCTACCGCAACTCTTCCCAGCAGTTTTAGATCCAGTCTCTCTGTTCTACCTCAACTCTTCCCAGCAGTTTTAGATCCCGTCTCTGTTCTACCGCAACTCTTCCCAGCAGTTTTAGATCCAGTCTCTGTTCTACCGCAACTCTTCCCAGCAGTTTTAGAGCCCATCTCTCTGTTCTACCGCAACTCTTCCCAGCAGTTTTAGATCCCCTCTCTCTGTTCTACCGCAACTCTTCCCAGCAGTTTTAGATCCCCTCTCTCTGTTCTACCCCAACTCTTCCCAGCAGTTTTAGATCCAATCTCTGTTCTACCGCAACTCTTCCCAGCAGTTTTAGATCCAATCTCTGTTCTACTGCAACTCTTCCCAGCAGTTTTAGATCCCCTCTCTCTGTTCTACCGCAACTCTTCCCAGCAGTTTTAGATCCAGTCTCTGTTCTACCGCAACTCTTCCCAGCAGTTTTAGATCCCCTCTCTCTGTTCTACCCCAACTCTTCCCAGCAGTTTTAGATCCAATCTCTGTTCTACTGCAACTCTTCCCAGCAGTTTTAGATCCCCTCTCTCTGTTCTACCGCAACTCTTCCCAGCAGTTTTAGATCCAGTCTCTGTTCTACCGCAACTCTTCCCAGCAGTTTTAGATCCAGTCTCTCTGTTCTACCGCAACTCTTCCCAGCAGTTTTAGATCCAGTCTCTGTTCTACCGCAACTCTTCCCAGCAGTTTTAGATCCAGTCTCTCTGTTCTACCGCAACTCTTCCCAGCAGTTTTAGATCCAGTCTCTCTGTTCTACCGCAACTTTTCCCAGCAGTTTTAGATCCAGTCTCTGTTCTACCGCAACTCTTCCCAGCAGTTTTAGATCCAGTCTCTCTGTTCTACCGCAACTCTTCCCAGCAGTTTTAGATCCAGTCTCTCTGTTCTACCGCAACTCTTCCCAGCAGTTTTAGATCCAGTCTCTGTTCTACCGCAACTCTTCCCAGCAGTTTTAGATCCAGTCTCTCTTTTCTACCGCAACTCTTCCCAGCAGTTTTAGATCCAGTCTCTCTGTTCTACCGCAACTCTTCCCAGCAGTTTTAGATCCAGTCTCTGTTCTACCGCAACTCTTCCCAAAAGTTTTAGATCCCGTCTCTGTTCTACCGCAACTCTTCCCAGCAGTTTTAGATCCCGTCTCTGTTCTACCGCAACTCTTCCCAACAGTTTTAGATCCCCCTCTCTCTGTTCTACTGCAACTCTTCCCAACAGTTTTAGATCCCCTCTCTCTGTTCTACCGCAACTCTTCCCAGCAGTTTTAGATCCAGTCTCTGTTCTACCGCAACTCTTCCCAGCAGTTTTAGATCCAGTCTCTCTGTTCTACCGCAACTCTTCCCAGCAGTTTTAGATCCCGTCTCTCTGTTCTACCGCAACTCTTCCCAGCAGTTTTAGATCCAGTCTCTCTGTTCTACCGCAACTCTTCCCAGCAGTTTTAGATCCCGTCTCTCTGTTCTACCGCAACTCTTCCCAGCAGTTTTAGATCCAGTCTCTGTTCTACCGCAACTCTTCCCAACAGTTTTAGATCCAGTCTCTTTTCTACCGCAACTCTTCCCAACAGTTTTAGATCCAGTCTCTGTTCTACCGCAACTCTTCCCAGCAGTTTTAGATCCAGTCTCTCTTTTCTACCGCAACTCTTCCCAGCAGTTTTAGATCCAGTCTCTGTTCTACCGCAACTCTTCCCAGCAGTTTTAGATCCCGTCTCTCTTTTCTACCGCAACTCTTCCCAGCAGTTTTAGATCCAGTCTCTCTGTTCTACCGCAACTCTTCCCAACAGTTTTAGATCCAGTCTCTTTTCTACCGCAACTCTTCCCAACAGTTTTAGATCCAGTCTCTGTTCTACCGCAACTCTTCCCAGCAGTTTTAGATCCAGTCTCTCTTTTCTACCGCAACTCTTCCCAGCAGTTTTAGATCCAGTCTCTGTTCTACCGCAACTCTTCCCAGCAGTTTTAGATCCCGTCTCTCTTTTCTACCGCAACTCTTCCCAGCAGTTTTAGATCCAGTCTCTCTTTTCTACCGCAACTCTTCCCAACAGTTTTAGATCCAGTCTCTGTTCTACCGCAACTCTTCCCAGCAGTTTTAGATCCCGTCTCTCTTTTCTACCGCAACTCTTCCCAGCAGTTTTAGATCCAGTCTCTCTGTTCTACCGCAACTCTTCCCAGCAGTTTTAGATCCAGTCTCTGTTCTACCGCAACTCTCCCCAACAGTTTTAGATCCCGTCTCTGTTCTACCGCAACTCTTCCCAGCAGTTTTAGATCCAGTCTCTCTGTTCTACCGCAACTCTTCCCAGCAGTTTTAGATCCCGTCTCTCTGTTCTACCGCAACTCTTCCCAGCAGTTTTAGATCCAGTCTCTCTGTTCTACCGCAACTCTTCCCAGCAGTTTTAGATCCCGTCTCTCTGTTCTACCGCAACTCTTCCCAGCAGTTTTAGATCCCGTCTCTCTTTTCTACCGCAACTCTTCCCAGCAGTTTTAGATCCAGTCTCTCTGTTCTACCGCAACTCTTCCCAACAGTTTTAGATCCAGTCTCTGTTCTACCGCAACTCTTCCCAACAGTTTTAGATCCAGTCTCTGTTCTACTGCAACTCTTCCCAACAGTTTTAGATCCAGTCTCTCTGTTCTACCGCAACTCTTCCCAGCAGTTTTAGATCCCGTCTCTCTGTTCTACCGCAACTCTTCCCAGCAGTTTTAGATCCAGTCTCTCTATTCTACCGCAACTCTTCCCAGCAGTTTTAGATCCCGTCTCTCTGTTCTACCGCAACTCTTCCCAGCAGTTTTAGATCCCGTCTCTCTTTTCTACCGCAACTCTTCCCAGCAGTTTTAGATCCAGTCTCTCTGTTCTACCGCAACTCTTCCCAACAGTTTTAGATCCAGTCTCTGTTCTACCGCAACTCTTCCCAGCAGTTTTAGATCCAGTCTCTGTTCTACCGCAACTCTTCCCAACAGTTTTAGATCCAGTCTCTTTTCTACCGCAACTCTTCCCAACAGTTTTAGATCCAGTCTCTGTTCTACCGCAACTCTTCCCAGCAGTTTTAGATCCAGTCTCTCTGTTCTACCGCAACTCTTCCCACCAGTTTTAGATCCCGTCTCTCTGTTCTACCGCAACTCTTCCCAGCAGTTTTAGATCCCGTCTCTCTTTTCTACCGCAACTCTTCCCAGCAGTTTTAGATCCAGTCTCTCTGTTCTACCGCAACTCTTCCCAGCAGTTTTAGATCCAGTCTCTGTTCTACCGCAACTCTTCCCAACAGTTTTAGATCCCTTCTCTGTTCTACCGCAACTCTTCCCAGCAGTTTTAGATCCAGTCTCTGTTCTACCGCAACTCTTCCCAACAGTTTTAGATCCCCTCTCTCTGTTCTACCACAACTCTTCCCAGCAGTTTTAGATCCAATCTCTGTTCTACCGCAACTCTTCCCAGCAGTTTTAGATCCCCCTCTCTCTGTTCTACCGCAACTCTTCCCAGCAGTTTTAGATCCAATCTCTGTTCTACTGCAACTCTTCCCAGCAGTTTTAGATCCCCTCTCTCTGTTCTACCGCAACTCTTCCCAGCAGTTTTAGATCCCATCTCTGTTCTACCGCAACTCTTCCCAGCAGTTTTAGATCCAGTCTCTGTTCTACCGCAACTCTTCCCAGCAGTTTTAGATCCAGTCTCTCTGTTCTACCACAACTCTTCCCAGCAGTTTTAGATCCAGTCTCTCTGTTCTACCGCAACTCTTCCCAGCAGTTTTAGATCCAGTCTCTGTTCTACCGCAACTCTTCCCAACAGTTTTAGATCCAGTTTCTGTTCTACCGCACCTCTTCCCAGCAGTTTTAGATCCAGTCTCTCTGTTCTACCGCAACTCTTCCCAGCAGTTTTAGATCCCGTCTCTCTGTTCTACCGCAACTCTTCCCAGCAGTTTTAGATCCCCTCTCTCTGTTCTACCGCAACTCTTCCCAGCAGTTTTAGATCCCGTCTCTGTTCTACCGCAACTCTTCCCAGCAGTTTTAGATCCCGTCTCTCTGTTCTACCGCAACTCTTCCCAGCAGTTTTAGATCCCGTCTCTCTGTTCTACCGCAACTCTTCCCAGCAGTTTTAGATCCCGTCTCTGTTCTACCGCAACTCTTCCCAACAGTTTTAGATCCCCTCTCTCTGTTCTACCGCAACTCTTCCCAGCAGTTTTAGATCCAGTCTCTGTTCTACCGCAACTCTTCCCAGCAGTTTTAGATCCAGTCTCTCTGTTCTACCGCAACTCTTCCCAGCAGTTTTAGATCCAGTCTCTCTGTTCTACCGCAACTCTTCCCAACAGTTTTAGATCCAGTCTCTCTGTTCTACCGCAACTCTTCCCAGCAGTTTTAGATCCAGTCTCTGTTCTACCGCAACTCTTCCCAACAGTTTTAGATCCAGTTTCTGTTCTACCGCACCTCTTCCCAGCAGTTTTAGATCCAGTCTCTCTGTTCTACCGCAACTCTTCCCAGCAGTTTTAGATCCCGTCTCTCTGTTCTACCGCAACTCTTCCCAGCAGTTTTAGATCCCCTCTCTCTGTTCTACCGCAACTCTTCCCAGCAGTTTTAGATCCCGTCTCTCTGTTCTACCGCAACTCTTCCCAGCAGTTTTAGATCCCGTCTCTGTTCTACCGCAACTCTTCCCAACAGTTTTAGATCCCCTCTCTCTGTTCTACCGCAACTCTTCCCAGCAGTTTTAGATCCAGTCACTGTTCTACCGCAACTCTTCCCAGCAGTTTTAGATCCAGTCTCTCTGTTCTACCGCAACTCTTCCCAGCAGTTTTAGATCCAGTCTCTCTGTTCTACCGCAACTCTTCCCAACAGTTTTAGATCCAGTCTCTTTTCTACCGCAACTCTTCCCAACAGTTTTAGATCCAGTCTCTGTTCTACCGCAACTCTTCCCAGCAGTTTTAGATCCAGTCTCTCTGTTCTACCGCAACTCTTCCCAGCAGTTTTAGATCCCGTCTCTCTGTTCTACCGCAACTCTTCCCAGCAGTTTTAGATCCCCTCTCTCTGTTCTACCGCAACTCTTCCCAGCAGTTTTAGATCCCGTCTCTCTGTTCTACCGCAACTCTTCCCAGCAGTTTTAGATCCCGTCTCTGTTCTACCGCAACTCTTCCCAACAGTTTTAGATCCAGTCTCTTTTCTACCGCAACTCTTCCCAACAGTTTTAGATCCAGTCTCTGTTCTACCGCAACTCTTCCCAGCAGTTTTAGATCCAGTCTCTCTGTTCTACCGCAACTCTTCCCAGCAGTTTTAGATCCCGTCTCTCTGTTCTACCGCAACTCTTCCCAGCAGTTTTAGATCCCCTCTCTCTGTTCTACCCCAACTCTTCCCAGCAGTTTTAGATCCCGTCTCTCTGTTCTACCGCAACTCTTCCCAGCAGTTTTAGATCCAGTCTCTGTTCTACCGCAACTCTTCCCAACAGTTTTAGATCCCCTCTCTCTGTTCTACCGCAACTCTTCCCAGCAGTTTTAGATCCAGTCTCTGTTCTACCGCAACTCTTCCCAGCAGTTTTAGATCCAGTCTCTCTGTTCTACCGCAACTCTTCCCAGCAGTTTTAGATCCAGTCTCTCTGTTCTACCGCAACTCTTCCCAACAGTTTTAGATCCAGTCTCTTTTCTACCGCAACTCTTCCCAACAGTTTTAGATCCAGTCTCTGTTCTACCGCAACTCTTCCCAGCAGTTTTAGATCCAGTCTCTCTGTTCTACCGCAACTCTTCCCAGCAGTTTTAGATCCAGTCTCTCTGTTCTACCGCAACTCTTCCCAGCAGTTTTAGATCCCCTCTCTCTGTTCTACCGCAACTCTTCCCAGCAGTTTTAGATCCAGTCTCTGTTCTACCGCAACTCTTCCCAGCAGTTTTAGATCCAGTCTCTGTTCCACCGCAACTCTTCCCAGCAGTTTTAGATCCAGTCTCTGTTCTACCGCAACTCTTCCCAGCAGTTTTAGATCCAGTCTCTGTTCTACCGCAACTCTTCCCAGCAGTTTTAGATCCAGTCTCTGTTCTACCGCAACTCTTCCCAACAGTTTTAGATCCAGTCTCTGTTCTACCGCAACTCTTCCCAACAGTTTTAGATCCAGTCTCTGTTCTACCGCAACTCTTCCCAACAGTTTTAGATCCAGTCTCTTTTCTACCGCAACCCTTCCCAACAGTTTTAGATCCAGTCTCTGTTCTACCGCAACTCTTCCCAGCAGTTTTAGATCCAGTCTCTGTTCTACCGCAACTCTTCCCAGCAGTTTTAGATCCGGTCTCTCTGTTCTACCGCAACTCTTCCCAGCAGTTTTAGATCCAGTCTCTCTGTTCTACCGCAACTCTTCGCAGCAGTTTTAGATCCAGTCTCTGTTCCACCGCAACTCTTCCCAGCAGTTTTAGATCCCGTCTCTCTGTTCTACCGCAACTCTTCCCAACAGATTTAGATCCAGTCTCTGTTCCACCGCAACTCTTCCCAGCAGTTTTAGATCCAGTCTCTCTGTTCTACCGCAACTCTTCCCAAAAGTTTTAGATCCCGTCTCTCTGTTCTGCCGCAACTCTTCCCAGCAGTTTTAGATCCAGTCTCTCTGTTCTACCGCAACTCTTCCCAGCAGTTTTAGATCCAGTCTCTCTGTTCTACTGCAACTCTTCCCGGCAGTTTTAGATCCCCTCTCTCTGTTCTACCGCAACTCTTCCCAGCAGTTTTAGATCCCGACTCTCTGTTCTACCGCAACTCTTCCCAGCAGTTTTAGATCCAGTCTCTCTGTTCTACCGCAACTCTTCCCAACAGTTTTAGATCCAGTCTCTGTTCTTCCGCAACTCTTCCCAGCAGTTTTAGATCCAGTCTCTGTTCTACCGCAACTCTTCTCAGCAGTTTTAGATCCCCTCTCTCTGTTCTACCGCAACTCTTCCCAGCAGTTTTAGATCCCGACTCTCTGTTCTACCGCAACTCTTCCCAGCAGTTTTAGATCCCGTCTCTCTGTTCTACCGCATCTCTTCCCAACAGTTTTAGATCCAGTCTCTCTGTTCTACCGCAACTCTTCCCAGCAGTTTTAGATCCCGTCTCTGTTCTATCGCAACTCTTCCCAGCAGTTTTAGATCCCGTCTCTCTGTTCTACTGCAACTCTTCCCAGCAGTTTTAGATCCAGTCTCTGTTCTACCGCAACTCTTCCCAGCAGTTTTAGATCCAGTCTCTCTGTTCTACCGCAACTCTTCCCAGCAGTTTTAGATCCAGTCTCTCTGTTCTACCGCAACTCTTCCCAGCAGTTTTAGATCCAGTCTCTCTGTTCTACCGCAACTCTTCCCAGCAGTTTTAGATCCAGTCTCTTTTCTACCGCAACTATCTCTCTGTTCTACCGCAACTCTTCCCAGCAGTTTTAAGATCCCGTCTCTGTTCTACCGCAACTGTTTTCAGCAGTTTTGTGCTCAGATGCTGCACTCGCGACTCAGGTATATAAGCTGCTTTAGTTCATTAACCCTCTGGAGTCTGAGGTGTTTTCTGGGCCCTGGAGGTGTTCTGACATGCTCTGACATTTGTGCTTTTTTCAGTTATTTATAAACATGTTAATGGCAAAGGTGTAAATTCACTCTATATAGCACAAACAGGGCTACCAAAATATGTGATCACCATGCATGTATATTTTTTAATTTTTAAGAGAATAATGTTTATGCGTGGTTATTGAAAAAAATAAAAATGAAAGTTGCTGAAATAAGACCACAAAACTCATAATAAATATGTGTCAATAAGACTTTTGACTAATGGATGTTGTTCCTTCGGTCCTGGTACTTTAAAATTATGTGAAAATAGTCTTGCTTTATCGTTCACATAAAACAATACATTGACTTAAATTGATGTAAAACAGGTTTTGCTTGGAAAGCCAATATGCAAGGGGGCGTGAACGAGGAGTGGTTTACACCTTAGAATACAATGTCCCACCCATTATGCGTAATGACTCTGCATAATGAGCCATGCATTCAGGTGTGACACTGACTGAGCCACAATGCAAGGACAAAAGATATATTTAGAAGAAGACTTATATTGACCATTTAAGATTTTGCTTACATCTGTCTTGTAAATATGTTTTGCTATTTTATTAAAAAGGTTAAAATTATAACAATAATTACAATTTCAACAATATTTCAAGTGTACTCTTTCTTTGTAAAAAAAAAAAAAAAAAGATTATAGGCCTACATTTTATCTATGTATTCATTAGTTTGAATATAGCCAACATTGGAACAGCTAACATCTTAGTTGATGACTTTTATTTTTGACAAAAATAGTATTTTATATATATAGAAATTGCTAAACAAAAGCTTATTTGATGTGGCAGTATATTCTACAGTAAAAACTGTACTCAAATCTAGTCAACAAAATGTTGTCTTTCATATTTCGCCTGACTGTAACGTTGTTTTTATGAAATATTAGGGCATATAAATGTTAATTTGCAGTTTAATACGTTGCTTATACAAATAGCCTACATTTTATTTCAACATATTTCAGTCGATTTTTACTCATCTCAGTATAGCAATACAGTTTGCTAAAACATCATCATTCATTCACACACGCGATTTAAATTTAAACTGTCTTTTTGCGAGCTGTGGTAAACAGCGCGCATCTCTGCCGTTCATTAATTCATAAACAGAAACCCGATTCACGTGAGAAGGAAAAAAACTTACAGTATTCCTCAGCTCGCTCCTCAATATACCTGCACTTCTGAGGTACATTTTCCATTATTATTATTCCTCACAGCGCTGCGAGACGGTGTAAACAAGTAATGATCTGAATAAACTTGTGTTTTCTCGAGCTGATATGGGGGCGTTCACAGGATTGCGCGGATTGCCTCAGCCATTTGCGTTTGAATAGCGTGCGCTCTCCGTGGGCGGAGTCACATTACATTTGAATGAGCTGTAATGAGCTCGACTGGAATCGCTCTCTTTTAATACAGATTTCACAAGATGAGAATATTTGTTTTTTATATAAATTACTTAATTTAAAAGAATAGAATTCAAGCTTCATGCCTGTGTGTCTGTATGTCTGTTTGACTGAGTATTCGCTGAGTTATTGTTCATTTTCGGACGCGTTTCAGAATGGACTACATTGACAGAGAGAAGGCAGAACTCACATCACGTTTATTTTTCTTTATTTGGCAAAAAGCACAACACTTTGTTTTTATTGTGAGTATACACAAAAATAATACACATTTAACAGAATCGATTGATGTATGAAACTCCTATGGAAAATCAAAGTCAACAGAGTATTTATGAGTTTCTTTTACACTGATAAAAAAAAAGCGAGCTGGTATCGCCGGCGATACCGCCGACCTCAGGGGGTTAAGACTTGACAGATAAACTTGTGCCTTAATTTGACTCATGTTGTGTAAACTGTGACGAGGCGTTCCAGCGATATGGAAGTCGCCATCTTTGATATTTAATGTAATGACTGTTCCTGTGGTTACAGGTAATATTCACTGCTAAGGCAAGAACAGAAACTGGGATTGGCTTGGCTTATTTGTTCATACTGTAGTGGATTGAATACTCTGAATGTAAGAGTTTGTGCCCATAACATCGTTGCATGTGGTGCTTGTGTGTGCAAGTGGATTAAGATGTAAGATGTAAAGTGCACTCAGACTCGGCACCTGGTCATCTGAAGTTGGTAGATGGGTCGGGCCGAAAGGAAGCTACTCTCTAAGTAGAGTCTGGGGATTTGGCATTATGCGGTTTTAAACATTTAATGCCTCAGTATTTATAACTAATATAACAACATATGGATAGATACTCTGCAATTGTGTGTTTTTAATTTATGTTTAAAGAGAAGGTTTGGTAGGGTTTTTCTTAGTGTTGTCTAAAGTACCGGTACCAAGTTGGTCCTGAAATTTTTAAAATGTGCTGCTTTGAGCGCTGTTGAGCGGAATCATAAACACCTCTGATTGGCCATTGTGTTCACGCGCTCATCAGATATATCTTAACATTTTTGACAACACTAGTTTTTCCTAATGTTTAGAATCTCTTTAATTTCTTGGATTTTGATTGATAACAAAGGTCTTAGCAAACACGTCTGGTTGGTGTCTGGTGGATATGAACCTAAACCAGCGCTATTATACTGGCTTCCTCAATACCAGCTAATCAAACAGTCATTCAGGGAACCCACTGATGAGTTGATTGTGAAAACATGTATCTAATCTGCAGTATTTCTCTATGTGTCTCGTGTCTCAGGTAGTGGTGATGGCTACAGATAGAGGGATAGTGGAAGACTGGCTCTCAGAGTTCAAGGTGAGTCAAGTAGCATCCAGTATTAAGGCCTGATGGTGTGTGTGTGTGTGTGTGTGTGTGTGTGTGTGTGCGCGCGTGTGTGTGTGTGTGTGTTTCCAGATAAACAGACTGCTGGTTCAGGAAGGATGATGTGCCTTCTTATCTAAATGCTTGAACACACACACAGATGAGTACCATTAGTACCATTTATTCAGGAGAATGCTGTAATGTCAGGGTTCTCAACATATTAATCAACATATTAATCATATTAATCAAATCTATTGTGATGTTCCTCCTTGCATAATCCCCCAAACATAACACATAAAGACCCGTAGAAACTGTGACCCTAAAATCTAAATTGTGAATTACCATGATGGTAAAAGCCAGTGAATATGCAATTTTCAGACTGTCAGACCTTTAAATATTGGTATTTTTTATAGTTTCTCAAGTAGATGATGGTCAAGGCACCAGAAAAGTAGATGCTCTTGGATCTTATAGAAAAGATTAAAAGTATTAAAAGTATTTTATTCCATTGTTCCGAGCTTTATTTAAGAGCATAGAATCTTGGGGCTAATGCAGATTATTTAATAGCTACTTAGCACTTCTTCAGATTTGTGTTGGTTTGTCTTTACTGATGCTGAATGTGTGTGTGTGCTCTGATAGGCCCTGTCGGAAGCGCAGCTGTCTGGTTATGCTGGGGTCCTCCCCCAGAAGGAAACGCTGGTAGCTGCCCTCTACAGAGTCATTCAGGACCCTGACACTGAGGTGAGGAGAGAGAGATCACACACACACACACACACACACACACACACCTTCCCCTCGTCTCCTCACTCTCCTGAGCATCATCTGTGTGTTCACAGCTGCTGGAGCCTGTGTGCCACCAACTCTTCGAGCTGTACCGCAGTTCAGAGGAGCGTCTGCGGCGCTTTACTCTGCAGTTCCTCCCCGAGCTGCTCTGGGTTTACCTGCGCAGACGCAGACACAGCAGCAGCTGCATAGAGGCTCTTCTGCTGGGCATTTACAACCTGGTGAGTGTGTGTGTGTGTGTGTGTGTGTGTGTGTGTGTGGAAATGGAAGCAAGCAGAGTATGAAATGTTCAGAATCGTTGAAGAGAGAATCGCGATGCGTTGGAGAATCAATTTTTTTCTCCCACCTCTACTCATAGCATTAGGAGTATCAGTGTGTGTGTGTGTGTGTGTGTGTGTGTGTGTGTGTGTCAGCGCTAGCAGCTGTTCTGTGGAGTGATCAGTGTAGCCGTGGTCCTGTGACAGAGTCCAGACAGTGTATAAACGCGCCAGTCTTCATCCAATGCCTTCTAATACTTGTGTACTTAGCTCCAAGTGCAAAACTAAACCCATAACACAGAGAACAGTGGAACAAACAGAACAGTTCAGAGGTCAGTTCAGAGTTCAGAGGTCAGAGCTGCTGTAACTGGCAGCCCACCTCACAGCGCCATCTTGGCTCAAACCCCGGTCAGATTCACCCGCCTGTAACTCTCCAGTGATCCTGGAGACCGTGATGAGCTTGTTCGTGGTTTGTAGTATATGGTTCAGTCATGCTGTTGACGAGCGATCTGTGTAAACTCTGTGGGCCTGTTTACGCGTGGCTGCTTCACGGGTTTTCTCTGATAGGATAGCTCTCCGATCATGAAGATGAGGTGTAAATGCTTTTCAAAACGCATTCAAGATGGATTGCGTTACAGTCGCACAAACCACTTCAGGAGGTGCTTTGAGACGTATCCCAGACTCATTCCAGAGGCAACTGGACACTTGTAAATGCATTTGGTTGTAGAGGCCACATAGGTCAATTTGACTCCTCCCAAAACGGTAAAAAAATATAGCTGCAAGCAGCAAATAACGGGGTTCAAGCATTTTAAGCACATGCGTAAAAATGTATTGTTTTATTTTGCAAATTTGTAACCATCTAAATCATAGATGGAGAAGACCATTTACAGCCAATACAGGCAATTTAGATGAAAGGGTTTTAACAGTTATAGCGCCACCTATGGCTTGATCTCCATAAAAGTTTGCATGCCTCTTTAGAATCATATGTCGCATGTGCTCACCTAAGTTCTGAAGTTCTGAGTTTTGAGTCTTTTGGGTATACTTGGCCACGCCTGTTTTCTAAATGAATCCTCTTTCATGCGAGCACAGACTGAGCCCATAGATGGGTGATGTTATCTCATTCCGTTCAAGAGTCACAGCTGGCCACGCCCACGTCAAACGTTTTAGCATCCTGACGTGAACGTGATTGGACATTGTTTATAATTTTTAACAATCAGACTTCAGAAAATCTTGGGTGGGTACTAACATCGCTCATCCTGATTTTGTCAAGCTTAACACATGCCAGGGTCAACATATTTTGTTTATCCTGGAAGAGCATTCCTGTCTGAAAATGTAGTCCTAACAACATCCCTTCTTCTAAACCTTAGCCTACCCATCCGTCCTTCGGATGAGACGTTAAACCGAGGTCCTGACTCTCTGTGGTCATTAACAGTCCAATGGCACTTCTGGTAAAGAGTAGGGGTGTAACCCCGGTGTCCTGGCCACATTCCACCCATCGGCCCTTACCAATCATGGCCTCCTAATAATCTCCATCCACTGAATTGCTCTATCACTCTCTCTCCTCTCCACCTATATCTGGTGTGTGTGAGTGTGTGTGTGTGTGTGTACTGTGGCTGCCGTCGCATCATCCAGTGGATGCTGTACACTGGTGGTGTAGAGGAGAGATTCCCTGATGTGATTGTAAAGCACTACTTTGTACAGTAGTACATATGAAAGCGCGGTAACACTTTATTTTACGGTGCCCTTGATACAGAGTAATTACTTAATTAATTACTTAGTAATAGACTTTGTAATAACATGTAACAAAATGTACTTAACATGTAACTAAGTTATGGAACAGCATATATAAACAGATTGTAATTACACACATGTAATAGGCAGCTACAAACAACAAGTTTGTTGTTACAAACAACATGTACTTAAATATGTTAGGCTACTAAGGTCTGCAGTTACACATGGTAAATGTGTATGTTCTGTAGCATTACTTGTATGTAACATAAAATAAAGTGTATCAAGAATGTACTTAAGTGTACTTTGTGTATACATACCTTATCCATTTCTGCCTTAGTTTCATTTAACTCACTAGTTCACATCTTAAATGCATGCAGTAGCTTCTTAATTACATTGTAATTACATAATATTACACAGGTATAAGCTACGTAAAATAAAGTGCATCAAGAATGTACTTAAGTGTACTTCATGTGTATCTATAAACCTTATCCAACTCGGCTTGTTACACATGTGTAACAGTATAGCTGCCTATTACATGTGTGTAATTACAATCTGTAAGTATAGGCTGTTCCATAACTTAGTTACATGTTAAGTACATTTTGTTACATGTTATTACAATGTATATTACTAAGTACCTAATTAAGTAATTACTCTGTATCAAGGGCACCGTAAAATAAAGTGTTACCGAAAGCGCTATATAAATGCCTCATTCATTTATTCATTCATTGGTTATCTCTAAAATATATGCATATAAAAGTAATATAGTAATAAAATTGTCTTATGCTTAGATCCTTCAGTGTCCTTGAATAAAAGCACATCCCACATGCATAACATGTACTGTAATATACCCTCAGTCTCACACATTGTTTATATTGTATGTTTTACAGGAAATTGTGGATAAAGACGGAAACAGCAAGCTGTTATCTTTCATGGTCCCGTCCCTGTCCAAGCCATCCATATATCATGAGGTAAACAACATGCACAATACGCATACAGCCTTCTGTTTTACTCCTGCTAAACTTCTAAACTGAATTAATTTCCCACCTTAAGCAACACAATAACACCCAAAACATTAGTTCTGCAGAATGAAACTTTCACGACATTCCGCAACCTTTTTTCAACTTACTTTTTTGTAATTAATGTTTTTATTTTTTAGACATCCAAGTTAACACTTTGAACCTATGAACATCACAAACACACACAAGATCCTCACGCCATGTTCCCCTTCCCCCTAGATCACCATCAAATTAGTAATTATAGAAAAGTTTTGATTTTTTTGTGTCAATTTTAGTACTAACCACTTTTCTTCCTTCCTGTCCAGAAAACAAACATACACCATTGTTTCCGTGTATGCATGTTCTAAGCATTTTTACACATTTTGTTTTTTTTACCACTATGTGGTTCTGTTTCTAAACTTAAACAAATTTTTTAAGTGGTTCTGTTTCTAAACTTCTTGGGGACCTTTTAAGGCATAGATGTCTCCCAGTTCAACACACTAAGAAGCTGATGATTTGAGCCAGGTGTTTTAATTAGTGTGACATCTAAAACATGATGCTAGGTGCGTCCCCTAGGACTGTAGTTGAGACTGTGTCCCAATGTTTGGACTAACCCTACTGTTCATCCTAAACTGAAAATGAGATTAGAATAAGTGTCCCCCAAAGCATATGATGTTGAAAAGAGTATGCCAAGTCGCCGGATGGTCTACTAGTGTGGATCCATGCTCACTATATCAGCTAATATTGCCCACAACCCATTGCACGTTGGAGGAGGATTCAGTTCAGAACTACAAACACGAATAAAAATGTTTAAAAAACTACAAATCTGGTGGATGTGCGCGACATAAATAAATAAATAAATAGATCCAGATGTGGGGGCAGTTGTGGCCTAAAGGTTGCGGGTCCGATCCTCAATACCGGCAGGAACATGTAGGGGGGGGGGGCAGTGAATGAACAGCGCTTTCTGCCACTCTCAATACCCACTACTGAGGTGTTCTTGAGCAAGACACCTAACCCCACATTGCTTCACGTCACTTCACCTTAAATCTATGACTGGGTTTGGACAGTACTTGCTTTTTAGGCAAAACGTTGAATGATGCAGTCTGAAGCTGGTATTGCGTCATACATGATATGAATTGCATCATGTTATTCCTAGAAGTCATAGATGATGCAGTCATAACAAAGCTTACATCACTCTGCTGAACATATAGCCCCATATCAGCTCTAGAAATATTACATCAGGGTGCAAAACTCAGTTCCTGGAGAGTCTAGTTCCATCTCTGATATCTCCATCACAAATACCTGTAGTTCTCAAATAAGCTGACTTGGATCAGGTGTGTTTAATAAGGGTTGAAGCTGAACTCTTCAGGAACGGAGTTTTGCACCCGTCAAACAGTGTCATGCTTTCACCGTGAGCGATGCTGTCGGGGTTCTGGCACTTCGCTCTGGTTTATTCTTGTTTGGTGACAGAGCTCTGACTTTCCTTCGGTCTTGTCGTTGTGAGCATGCAGTTCTGTCCGTACAGTCTTTCATCTGCATGGTGAGTTGTTGGTGTGTGTGTGTGTGTGTGTGTGTGGAGTGTGGTGTTCAGATCCTGGCACTTGAGTCTAGTTTGGTGTCGGGGTTCGGACACTCATGCTCTGTGTGTTTGTCTTCTGTTGTGAGCGCTCCGGATGAACACTCACTCATTCTCTGTGCTCTCGTTGTGTGAGCGTGCGGTTTCAAGTTTGCTCAAGCCAAACACTTTTCTGTCTGTGTGTGTTGTGTGTGTGGTGTGAGCACAGGGCTTGTCATGTTTATTTATATGTGCCATGTGCCTGTCTATTGTCTTAACCCCACGCTTCTTGTTATCTGATTATTGGTTTATTTGCCCCACCTGCCCTTCCTCCGCACCTGCTTTCTGTGCTCTCCTATTCATTCTCTCTGTGTTCTCTGGCCTGTGCCAGTTCGGTGTCAGACACTCTGTGTGCCCTGCACCATGAAGCCATGTTGTGTCCCACTCCCAGCTGGCCGCTCCCGTTTTCCCCCATTTGTTTTTGTTTTATATTTATTCAGAATAAAAAGCCCATCAACTCTGCACCATTAAGTCCTGCGTCTGCTGAGGCCACATCACACAGCCTGATTGTACGAGACCTAACGTAGCTTTTCCTGAGATCTAAAGCTTTCAGTCTGAGGCGCAATGCCGTTTCGTCATATGACTGAGGTCTGAGGATGTCCTAAAATGTACACCGTGGTGTCCCTAATCTCTGTTTAGTGTAAGTGTGTGTGTGTGTGTGTTTAGCCGTCTAGTCTGGGCTCCATGGGTCTGACTGAGGGAGCGCTCTGCCAGCATGACCTGATCAGAGTGATCTACAGTGGCCTGCACCCACAGAGAGAGACGTTCACTGCCCAGAACAGGTCAGTGTTGGATAAGTGTTTCTTTACAGTTCAGGGGCCTCATTTATAACCGTTGCGTACGCACAAAACAGGCCCTGAAAGAGGCGTACGCCACTTCCGACGCATAAGTTGTGATTTATAAAAACAAACTTGACGGGAAAATGTGCGCACCTGCATGCAAACTCTGACCCATGCGTACGAGCGCTTTGGAGATGGAGCAGTTTGGCGACACCGATGGTGAGCTGGAGTTAAGTGTCTTTTTGGTCACTTTTAGACAGAAAATCTAAAGAAAATTAAACATATACAGAAAGATAATACAAATATACTTTCACTCACCAAGCCTGTCACTTGAAGCAAATATCCATCCCTTCTTAAATGTCCGCGCCAGCGAGCGCGTTGGGCCGTTTAGTGAAACTGACGCAAATACCAGTTTAAATAAATAAAATAATGATTTAAACTATGTTTTACTTCTGATATAAACATTTAGATTAAATATGCCATTCAAATTAATGGAGTTAAACACTTAAACATGAAATCATTACTGAGAAGTTACAACATTTTTTATATTCAAATTCAATCAATAGAAATATTTGTTGTGGATGCGGTGTTTTTGAACACTTTTCCTCTGGCATGCTGTGTTTAAATGTTTTAACCACAGAGATAATTGCTTATCATGATAATACCAGATTGTCTGAGAAAATAGTTTAGTGCAAATAATGCCCAAGGCCTATCTGTTTACATTAAAAATATAAATCAGTTAAAAATACAATTCGGCCAGTGGAAAAGAGTGAGAAAAACTTTCTCTGAAATGTATTTTATACACTATTTGATTTATGTATTCAAAAACAAGGCAAGGATAGACAACTACATGATTTATATTAATGTAATGTGTCTTGTACCGTTAAACGTTATCACGTGGATGAATAATCATACGCAAATGATATGCAGATGAGGATCTGCATAGTAAAACTAGGCGTTGTAAGCTCCATATATGGTTATTTCGGGGTGGAGACGCATGTGCGCACAATCTTCCGCTGACTGGGATTTATAAAGTGAATTCTGCGCAGGTTCTGGCGTACGAACGGTTTTATAAATCTGAATATTTTTTTGCGTACGCCTTTTTTGGCTTTCGGGAGCACGTACACTTTTAGTAAGGTTCCTACGCACAGTTTTATAAATGAGACCCCAGATGTTTCGAAAGGAAAGATATGTAAAATGAACTAACAGATTTGTCAATAGTTTTCACTATTCATGTGATTTTGTGTTGTAATGTGTGTCTGCAGGTTTGAGGTATTGTGTTTCCTGATGTTGTGCTATAATTCAGTGGTGGTCTACATGCCCCCCTCTTCACACCAGGCCGTCTGCAGAATGAGCTCACGGTGAGATCTCTTCTCCGCTCTGAGCAGATAGTGACCCGTTATATCAGAAGCAGGCCGCCGCTGAGAACACCTGTAACCGAGTTGAACGAACATGATTGCGGTTCTGACCTGAACAGACTTCCATTACAGAGTCACGTCTGAGTCTGGTTACCGTCGGAGTGCGATTGGAAGCCCTGGCCTCGGCCGACCCTAGAGCTGTTCCCGATTAGAGGGATGAACAGGGAGCAGGGCTGGCAATAGATTAACATTTTTAATCACGATTAACCGCACCCTTTTTGTGAAATTAAGCATACCACATTATTCTTGTTTAACACTATATCCAGCAAAGTAAACTATCATATTGATGGATGATTCTCACAAAACTGTATTTTCTGCCAGTTTTCAAGGTGAATTTAGGTTTCTTTCCAAAATAGGACACTTTGAGACTCCAAAAGGACACAGAATAACCAAATGATATAAGAGTCCATATAATTCATAAGTTTATGCACACCAAAGCACCCATGAAAAAAAACATTACAAAAAACCTTTTCAGAATTCAGTGTATAGTATATGTGTACGCATCAATATAACGGACTGACACATGTTTACTGTACGACTTCTGCACGCCACTGCAATTGGCGTTACCTTTTTTAATAGTTTTATTTTCAGTTGAAACAAAACATATATACATGACATTACCATTGTTGTGTAACTGGTGTGTGGTTTAACTGGTGTGTTGTGTGACTGGTGTATAACTGGTATGTTGTGTAACTGGTGTGGTGTGTAACTAGTGTGGTGTGTGTAACTGGTGTGTTGTTTAACTGGTGTGTTGTGTAACTGGTGTGTTGTGTAACTGGTGTGGTGTGTAACTGGTGTGTTGTGTAACTGGTGTGTTGTGTAACTGGTGTGGTGTGTAACTGGTGTGATGTGTAACTGGTGTGTTGTGTAACGGGTGTGGTGTGTAACTGGTGTGTTGTGTAACTGGTGTGTTGTGTAACGGGTGTGTAACTGGTCTGTTGTGTAACTGGTGTGTAACGGGTGTGTTGTGTAACGGGTGTATAACTGGTGTGTTGTGTAACTGGTGTGATGTGTAACTGGTGTGTTGTGTAACTGGTGTGTTGTGTAACGGGTGTGTAACGGGTGTGTAACTGGTGTGATGTGTAACTGGTGTGTTGTGTAACTGGTGTGTTGTGTAACAGGTGTGTAACTGGTGTGTTGTGTAACGGGTGTGTAACTGGTGTGTTGTGTAACTGGTGTGTAACAGGTGTATTGTATAACGGGTGTGTAACTGGTGTGTTGTGTAAGGGGTGTGTAACTGGTGTGTTGTGTAACGGGTGTGTAACGGGTGTGTTGTGTAATGGGTGTGTAACTGGTGTGATGTGTAACTGGTGTGTTGTGTAACTGGTGTGTTGTGTAACGGGTGTGTTGTGTAACTGGTGTGTAACGGGTGTGTAACTGGTGTGTTGTGTAACGGGTGTGTAACGGGTGTGTTGTGTAACTGGTGTGTAACGGGTGTGTTGTGTAACGGGTGTGTAACTGGTGTGATGTGTAACGGGTGTGTAACTGGTGTGATGTGTAACGGGTGTGTAACTGGTGTGTAACGGGTGTGTTGTGTAACTGGTGTGTAACTGGTGTGATGTGTAACTGGTGTGTAACTGGTGTGTTGTGTAACTGGTGTGTAACGGGTGTGTTGTGTAACGGGCGTGTAACGGGTGTGTAACGGGTGTGTTGTGTAACGGGTGTGTAACGGGTGTGTTGTGTAACGGGTGTGTAACTGGTGTGTTGTGTAACGGGTGTGTAACGGGTGTGTTGTGTAACGGGTGTGTAACGGGTGTGTTGTGTAACGGGTGTGTAACTGGTGTGATGTGTAACGGGTGTGTAACTGGTGTGTTGTGTAACGGGTGTGTAACGGGTGTGTTGTGTAACGGGTGTGTAACGGGTGTGTTGTGTAACTGGTGTGTAACTGGTGTGATGTGTAACTGGTGTGTAACTGGTGTGTTGTGTAACGGGTGTGTAACGGGTGTGTAACGGTGTGTTGTGTAACGGATGTGTAACTGGTGTGTTGTGTAACGGGTGTGTAACGGGTGTGTAACGGGTGTGTTGTGTAACGGGTGTGTAACGGGTGTGTAACGGTGTGTTGTGTAACGGATGTGTAACGGGTGTGTTGTGTAACGGGTGTGATGTGTAATGGGTGTGTAACGGGTGTGTAACTGGTGTGATGTGTAACGGGTGTGTAACTGGTGTGTAACGGGTGTGTTGTGTAACTGGTGTGTAACTGGTGTGATGTGTAACTTGTGTGTAACTGGTGTGTTGTGTAACGGGTGTGTAACGGGTGTGTTTTGTAACGGATGTGTAACGGGTGTGTTGTGTAACGGGTGTGTAACGGGTGTGTTGTGTAACTGGTGTGTAACTGATGTGATGTGTAACTGGTGTGTAACGGGTGTGTTGTGTAACGGGTGTGTTGTGTAACGGGTGTGATGTGTAACGGGTGTGATGTGTAACGGGTGTGTTGTGTAACGGATGTGTAACGGGTGTGTTGTGTAACAGGTGTGTAACGGGTGTGTTGTGTAACGGGTGTGTAACGGGTGTGTGATGTGTGTGTGATGGACAGGCTGTGCGTGTGCGGGTTCCCTCGGCAGCAGCTGAAGGCGTGGACGGCTGGTGTAACTGGTGTGATGTGTAACTGGTGTGATGTGTAACGGGTGTGTTGTGTAACGGATGTGTAACGGGTGTGATGTGTAACGGGTGTGTTGTGTAACGGATGTGTAACGGGTGTGTTGTGTAACGGGTGTGTAATGGTTGTGTAACGGGTGTGTAACGGGTGTGTTGTGTAACGGGTGTGTAACGGGTGTGTTGTGCAACGGGTGTGTAACGGGTGTGATGTGTAACGGGTGTGTTGTGTAACGGATGTGTAACGGGTGTGTTGTGTAACGGGTGTGTAACGGGTGTGATGTGTAACGGGTGTGTTGTGTAACGGATGTGTAACGGGTGTGTTGTGTAACGGGTGTGTAATGGTTGTGTAACGGGTGTGTAACGGGTGTGTTGTGTAACGGGTGTGTAACGGGTGTGTTGTGTAACGGGTGTGTAACGGGTGTGATGTGTAACGGGTGTGTTGTGTAACGGATGTGTAACGGGTGTGTTGTGTAACGGGTGTGTAATGGTTGTGTAACGGGTGTGTAACGGGTGTGTTGTGTAACGGATGTGTAACGGGTGTGTTGTGTAACGGGTGTGTAACGGGTGTGTTGTGTAACGGGTGTGTAACGGGTGTGATGTGTAACGGGTGTGTTGTGTAACGGATGTGTAACGGGTGTGTTGTGTAACGGGTGTGTAACGGGTGTGTTGTGTAACGGGTGTGTAACGGGTGTGATGTGTAACGGGTGTGTTGTGTAACGGATGTGTAACGGGTGTGTTGTGTAACAGGTGTGTAACGGGTGTGTTGTGTAACGGGTGTGTAACGGGTGTGTGATGCGACAGGCTGTGCGTGTGCGGGTTCCCTCGGCAGCAGCTGAAGGCGTGGACGGCTGGTGTGTGGTGTAACGGGTGTGTTGTGTAACGGGTGTGTTGTGTAACGTGTGTGATGTGTGTGTGATGGACAGGCTGTGCGTGTGCGGGTTCCCTCGGCAGCAGCTGAAGGCGTGGACGGCCCCCTGCGTGCGTGTGCTGCTGGACCCAGAGTTCATGGTGCAGATGCTGACTGCGGTCTATCATGCCATGTGAGTGTGGATACGTCTCATTCCTTCCAGCCTCAGTTTAGCGCTGTTGGATCACTAACGGTTCGCTTTCGAAGGGGAACTTGCACTGCGTCGATGACGCTTTGGGGAACGCCTCCGTGTGAACCGGTGTCTGAAACGCTTATCCAATCACTGCAATCCTATTGGCCGGCAACAGCCTACGACGTCACTGCTATAAAGCTCCAGCTCCCGTGAGCCTTCCATTCCTGCCCGATTTACACAATGAGATCGAAAAGGCGTGGAAGAACCTGTATTCAGCGCCACCATCGCCATCAGAGCACACACTATGGTGATGTTGAGGGGATGTACGAGCACGGGCATGTGTCAATGCCCCAGTTGACGAGATGTTCGAGAACGATCTCACGGCTGGAGAGGCACCGGCCCTAAGTGCCCCGGCCCTGCCTTTTAAGCCATAAAAAGAGAAAGTCGCGCTTAAATGGCAGGGCATACGCAGCGGCGGGTCTGGCTGGTGATGCCCTGCACACAATGGCGGTGTTGCAAGCATACCAGGCTGATCTGCAGATCTGCACTTCCTCACCCCAAGCGCTTCTTGCATCAGCCCTGAGGCTGGACCTATGATGAGTTATTCCTTCAGTTTAAGAACCCGTCTCTGGGTCTGGCGTCTGGTGTGGTGGTAAGTCAAGTCAAGTCAAGTCACCTTTATTTATATAGCGCTTTTTATAATACAGATTGTATCAAAGCAGCTTCACATTGATAACATGAAAATAATACAACAAAGTTTGTTTCTAGAAGAAAATCGCAACATCGTCCACACATAATAAGACAGATCAGTAATATTGTTGAATATTAAATGTCCCCAACTAAGCTAAAATTCTCTAGCTAGGCTACCGTTCATCTGAGCATCAAACAGATATTTCTGTGTGAGATGGCTTCCTCGCTAGCGGGAGCTATTCTACTGAGGACCGCTCTGTCTAGCTACAGATAGAACTACAGGGTCAAGTGTTGGCCCTCGTGGGGCCACCTTTATTGCCACCTTATACTAGAGCAGCAGGTCTCCTCTCACTTTGAGAGTAGTTTTGAGATTATAGCTCTGAACTTCAGTCATATAATATTCGTGTCGCTGATGCCCGTGACAGTCGAAGCTGGTAGGCCTTACAGTAGGCCTCCTCGATAATCCGGTAGCGCAAGACTGTCCTCCCCATACTTTAAAGGGTCGATAGCACTTCTGCTGAGTACACTGTCTGTTGGCAATATAAACCCTAGAGCTGGAGGCGCTCCCCTTATTAGGGTCCCTTTAGAGTGCCCAGCCTCCACAGGGCCTTGAAGCACTGTGTAGATCCAGGATCGTGTAGAGTTGCTCCCCTCGTTTGCAAGGGTTAGAAAGCGCTGTGCTGAGTTCTACTCTCCAGAATGCCCGTCTCTATGATCCGATCTGTGAGCAATCACTGCCACTATCTGCAGTCCTCCCTACCGGATGCCTCCATTAGTGAGGCAAATAAATGTTAGAGACTCTGTTTAGGAAACAGACGGGTTGTTGGCAAGACTAGGTCAGTAAAATAGACCAGGCCAGCCTCCTGGTGGCAGTTAAGGTAGGGGTTGACTTCATGTCCCCCTCAGAAAGTGACTAGAGCGGACTCCTTCCGGACCCCCTGGCCATATTCCCCTAAAGGAACCCCTTCCACGGAAGCTGTTGGTTCCAAGCCTTCGTTGTCTCGGAGGCCTCTTTTGAGGCTTATAGCTTGGGCAGTGGCATACAGTAACTGTCCTGTATGTGACCCGAAGGGGGAAATGTTTTTTTCCAGGAGAACAGGGAACGAGACACTGCGTCTTTCGCCCTGCTGAGGGGATGCCTGCACAGTCCCTTCAGACGATAATTTGTTCTCCAGGCGCCCCTTATATACTTCCGGGTCGCACTAGTAGTGACGTCATAGGCTGTCACCGGCCAATAGGATTGCCGTGATTAGATAAGCGTTTCAGACACCAGTTCATGCGGAGGCATTGCCCAAAGTGTCATCGGCGCAGTGTCTCACACCCTGTTCTCAGGGAACAGAGCTCACAGTCGTAACCTAGACGTTTTCCTCCATAGTTATGATTGTACTCAAATACAAGACAAAAAATACTGGACTACAATGAAAATGTAATGAACACTGAGAATATTGGGTACTAGATGATAACTCAACAGTGAAACATCCTAAATAAAAATGTATTTCAATGCATTACAGTTCTGAGAATGTTTTGGGTTTTTTCCACACAAGGCACCAATCCTGTAGTGATCACATCAAATGTCAGCAGCTAATAAATCCAACCATCATGACATTACGCAGATATATACAAGCTGTCTAGATTAAACTCTTCTAAATTTATTCTAAGGGAATCTCATGAATGAATTTACCTTTTTTACGTGTCCCGGTCCGGATCAGCCCATTTTTATTCCTCTGTCTTGGGTGGAAAGAGTGTGTGATCAGTTTTGCTCTGGTGTTTCACTGGTGTGTTTGTGTATGAACGTGTGTGTGTGGCAGATATAACGGGGAGTGGGATGCTGGGAGAGAGGCTCTGGATGATATCCTGTACAGAGCTCAGCTGGAGCTGTATTCTGAGCCGCTGCTGGTACGACTCACACACACCTGTTGTTCCTGTCTGAGGATTATTCTCTCTGCTGCGACTAAAGCTCTGTCTGTACTGTGACGTTTAGCTGGGCACTGCCATGAAGAGCTCTCTGCCGGACAGCAAACCAGACGCATCCCAGGGGAAGAAGATCCTGCAGGTGGAGGAGACTCCCACCATCAGCCGAATCTCCCACTGCGCCATCACAGCGGCATCCATCCGCAGACTGCGCTGGAAGAGAGAGGGTACGCACTCTCTCACACACACACACACACACACACACACACACACACACACACACACACACACCATCAGCCGAATCTCCCACTGCACCA